>NC_092527.1:42449828-42772242 GCF_037038585.1 Patagioenas fasciata
TCACAGAGGAGCTTCCATTTCAGATGAGACACACTGACCGGGGCTGAGTTCCGTCTGAGAGGGGAGCGCTCCAGGAGGGGGAAAGGGAAATATTGGCAAAGATGCTCAACGCTTTTACCCTGGATTTTCCTAGATGTGCCTTATTAATGCAGCTTCTTCTGGAGTCAGGGCTGCAGATTGTGTGTGATGCTACTACTACATAGGAGGAATTTAATTTTCTTCATAGGGCAATTAATATAAGTGATCATTCAGCACCTGGTTTTCCTACTGGAATACGAGAGCTGCTCACAGTTTTTGTGACTTATTGTCTTTATTTTGGTTTGTGGATTTCCCCTCCTGTTAGTTTTTACCTTGGAGTTAAATAGGGAAAACATACAATTTATTTGCTAATAATTGCCTGAATTTGATGCAGCAGTATGCAATAAGAGTGCAGTTACATTGCTAGATTTTTAGCCCCTGTTATGTAACTATTTACTTATTACCTTTTTTTAAAACTCCTTCAACTGAACTGCACATCTAAACCTATTTGGGCGACGGTTGCCTTGAAATAGCCTTGCTGCAAATATTCCATAAAACCACTATGAATTTCAGGTACGTTTCTGTTTTGTGAAAAATAAGCGCTATAGAGGAAATCTGAAAACAACAACATAAACTAGCTGTCGAACATATTAAACGTGGATTCTTTTGCTAAGTGTTCTTACAAACAGTTCATTCGGTAGTGGAAATTTCAGAGCCTGATAGGCAACTTAACCCAAAAGTCAGTTCTTTTTGCAGTGCAGTTCCGGAATACATTTTATATTCAACAGCTTCTCATGTGTATTGCTTTAATAAAACTATTAACGTGGCTATGACAAATTGCTGTAGTTAGATGCACAACTGCTGCCTCCATTCCCAGGACTTATTCTAACAGGGTAATTAATACAGAAAATCACTTTGTCTTTCCTGTGTTTTCCCCTTTCTCCAGTGAGTACCATTTGCAATCTGTACAATGCTCTCTTTAAATGAGCAGAAGAGCAATGTTTGTATGACCCATCTGCCTATTTCAAAAAGATCAGGAATATATGCCAATTAGTGAAATACGTAGTTTTCTAAAGCAGAAAAGTTTAATTGGATCCAGGAGGAGGGTTGAAGGATAAAGCAGGTATTGAATGAAAGAGTTGATAATGGAGGGTGGCAACTAGCTTAATTTTTAATGAAAAGTCATTTAAAATTGGTTTGTAATTTTGTTGTTAGTGTGAAACCGTGTGATTACTACATTATACTGATTGCCTGTGAAACTTATTGTTCTTGGATTACCTTTTTTGGTAGAAAGCAGCTTTCTAAATATAGGCACTTTTTTATATAATACCGCCTGAGACCTAATCGGTTTTGTGATTTCAGTGTTTAATTAGTTTTACTTGTTCAAAAAGTTTGGGGTTATTTTTGCAAGCGAAAGATGAACCAGTTTATTCCCTAATGTACAGGTATGCCCAAATTCCCTTGAGCCGGATGTTCTGTATGGTTACTGCCCTAAATGAAATGAGTGATACTTTTCTAGTGGAGCTTCGTCAGCTCAACTCTTAACCTGGTTTAAATGTGGTACTTGGAACCTTTTTTGGAGCAGCTGAGTGTAAAGCGGAGTCTTGCCCCTAAGTGCTGCCCGTGGTGCCCTTTCCTGGTGGATGGGAGTTCCTTGGAAGCTCCGGCTCCTTCGCTTGAGGATGAACCTTCAGAAGGGCTTTCATGTGAGCAGAACTTCTCTTCCTGAAATGAGTTTGTTGTTGGCTTCCAGAAGACTTGTATTGTTGTGTTGGATTTTCTACTTGTGAAGAAATCTTGTATCTCTGTGTAAAGATCAGAGAAAAGTACTGGTTTTCAAATTCTCCAGCTAGTAATTGGCCTTGACAGCACTGAT
Organism: Patagioenas fasciata; assembly: GCF_037038585.1. Lineage (NCBI taxonomy): Eukaryota > Metazoa > Chordata > Aves > Columbiformes > Columbidae > Patagioenas > Patagioenas fasciata. The sequence continues at coordinate 42,451,723 of NC_092527.1, forward strand.
AAACTAAAAGTTATGTTGTTATCATCAGTTCAACCAATTATTTCCCTCTCTTAAAGGTGGTTACAGTGCTAAATGAGTCCCCTCTGAAGTTTGTCAAAATGTACAATGTGAGTAGAAAACCATGATCTAATAAAAACATATTGGACTATAATCCTGTAATTGTTCTCAAATCCGGATACAAGTGATTTAAAAACACTCTTAGTGTTACATTGTGTTTACAAATCAGGGGTTTAAAAATGTTCTTATGTGTTCAGGAATTTAACTGGCCTTTCTCTTTTTAAAGCAAATTCTGGCATGGTTTCAGCTTCTTTAAAAAAAAAAAGCCCGAAAGGGGTTAAAATTGCATAGAAGAAGTGATAGAATTGGTTGCTATCGCTAAGACCTTTTCTCTCTTCTGCAGTCCTGTGTATTGTTTCCTCTCATGGTACATAGCTGGTTATCTGAAGGGGCAGAAGATGGGCTGTGGGCTGGATTTCTGCCATGACAAGCGGTGTTTGACCACACGCAGGACTTGGCTGCTCTGCTGCACTCCTGACCCATCCTGCACGGTCCCTGGTCCCTGTCCCACTGTGCTCTGGCACCTCCACCACTGCTCTGCTCCCCAAGGACTTGATCTTGCTCATGCTGTGTGTTGTGTATGGTATTCTGCATAATACATATGGCGACAAATAGCAACTTTGGGAAATGTTTTGGGGTGTTTAAGTGTGGGCAGAAGTCATATTTTGCAAACAGTTTTGACCTGAGTACATGTTATGTAGTGGTTTCCTGCTGGAGAAAGTTGTCTTAGTGTTTCAGGTTGAACACCTTAATCCCGAGTCTTCATACAACCCACGGACCAAGAATTTCTTTACCTTTTATTCTGCAACACTTCATTCCGTAAAAATGGTACTCTCATGGAGCAGTATTTAATAATAAGTGTTCTTTTGAATTCCAATTCTGTCAGACAAAAAAAAGTGTGTTATGCCACTGTATATTGATGTATAAGTAACTCTGGAGACTGTTAAGAAAAGGTGTTGTGTTTGAGAAATGCTGTATTAGTGAGTTTTTTGAAGTTTCTCATGATCTTTAGAGTACGATCCCTCACAGTGAGAGGGCCCAGATTTACCTGGGCTTTAAAAAGCTAAAAAGCTCCATTTGCTCTTCAGGCTTCATAGAAGTGGTCATGGCAAGTGATGTCTCCCTGGTCGTCTGTGGAGAAGAGAATCTGTCCTGCCAGATCATACTTACAGTGCATTTAAATTGGTGATCTTCACTATGGTATCAAATCTTCTTTTTTTCTGGCACATGCACATGATGGGTTAATGGAATTCCATGTGCAGATGGGGAGTATGAATATAAGCACAAAAATGTTTAGTGTTCTGAGAATTTTGAAAAATACTATCTATTTGTTTTTGTAAAGGAGACTGGGAAAGTTAGGACCTAGGGGGAGACCTTAAAGGCAGTGAGAAGTGGTTCATAAATGTCTTATTTCACTGCTGGAGTTCACCCATAGCCTTTGTATCTAGCATCTTTTTCCAGGTACAGATATATTAAAAAAAGTTAGGCCTATCTTGTCAAAAAAAACTACAGAGGTGTAGGTTTATGGGCACTAAGGGGGAAAAAATTCTCAGTACCAGTAAAAGATGGCAAGTGAAATATTAAAGAACAAATAAGAAAATGCTTTAAAAAGAAAAGCAGCCCCTGTGCTACAATAGAAGACAGATTAGTAGATGTAGCTGGATGCTATTTTGATTAAAATGTGAAGCTGCAGGAATGTGTAGCACACGCAGGAGTGACGCAGCCTGGTAAGCGGGCAGTGTGGGCTGAGAGCTGGGGCTGCGTGCTGAGCCGTTCCCAGCCGTGCGGTACGGGAGGTGGTCCCGGTCTCTCCATCTCCCGCTGATGTGTGAGCGGCACCAGCTGCTGCCGCTGGGCCATTTCTTGGGTGTTTTAACAGCCAGGGAAGAGCTTTAAAAAAAAGACAAAAAACCCTTTATTTAATTTGTTTTAAGTGTGAAAACCGTACCTAGACGAAGAAAATATTTACCCATCATGTTAAGACTTTTAATAACACTTAATTAAAAAAAGGCATGACAATTAACTGCTTAGGAAAAATTAACAGAATATCACAAATTGATTAAATATGCTTCCAGTAGGAGGCAGGTTATTGGAATTACTGTTGCGGAGGTTAAAATAAATAATACTGAGGCAATAGATTTGCATACCGAATACTTTTGTGTCCTGAATATTATAAATAGCATCCATAAGTCCTTATTGCTTGTAAGAGGAGGCATGGTGAGCTTTGGCAAGCATGAAGGTGATGTTATTTCTGTCTCACTGAACTGCAGCTTTGATAGTCTCTTGCTGCTGCTTTACCCTTTGTGCTAACACAGCCAGACAACGACCTGCGCTTGAAACTCGGGGAAGGCAGGATTTTTTTAATATTATTTGAAGGAATTACAGCATCAAATGATGAGCTGTGCCCTGCCGGTTATTGTGGACTAAGTTAAACTATACTGGCTACTTCAAGACAATTCAAACCATTGTGCAAGTTTTTTCAGTATTAGGGCATAAAGAAGTTGTTAGAGCTGGTGGATAGTTACAGTGTGCAGAGTGCTGAGCAGCGCGAGCTGGAAGAAATTTGGTCTAAGCAAAACTATACCACCTTTGCTTTATTCTCCTGGCTCCTAATATATCTCACTTCTGAGTTAACTTCAAACCATCAAAGTGGAAATCTAAAAATTGACTACATGAAGTGGCATATTCTGAAAAATAGCTGGTTTTGAGTAACCTCAGAGCTATCAATAACCACTTGACAATACGCATAAAAGTTCAGCTCACCTTTCAGTACAGTTCAGAGATAGAAATTAAGAAAGTGTTTCAGGAAATGCTTCAGGAGGGCTTAGACATGCCCATCTTAGTCTGTCCTAACTGCACAGTGAAAACAAAGGTGTCACACTTGCCAGCAAGGGCTGCCCCCTCCCTGCCCAGCAGCCCTTCAGGGCCAGCAGGCAGCGCTGGGCTGGCTGACCAGAGTTCTCTGGCAGTTACTGCAAATCAATTAACATGTTCTAAGGCCCTGTGTGTCAGTAACTCGTTAAGCTCAAACATGGCATTGGTTTTTCAAAGGCTTTTTCTGTTATTTACTGTTTAGCAGTAAATAATGGATTTCTTCATTCTCTTTGATAATCTGCTCCCCCTCACATGTCTCCATATCTTTATTTTCTATCACTAATCTCACTTGCACCTCTTGTATTTATGTGACTCCACTAGAGCCTTGGTTGCTCTCCACTGCTGGTTCCTGCTGTTCTCTGGGCCCTGCCTGTGCTTTCAGCAGTGGGCGCTGGGAGGGCTGTGTTGTCACTGCCTGTTCTGGTTGTTCTCGTGTCATGTCTTGCAGTTCAGCACGACGTCAGGGGGAGATCACAGCTTCTGATTTCCAGGTTGATTTAGGAGTGTGTAACCTGCGCTTAGCCCCATTCTCTGGTCTCTGCTTGGTTCCCATCACCTGTAGCAGACCACACAGTGTCTCCTGCGGCTTTCTGCAACTGTAGAATAAAACACTAGCCAGAATAACAGTGTGTGGTGGAGGGCAAGGTGTGTCACCTTTCATCCTGCTCACAGGCACAGAGGTGGTGTTGCTATGTGTATCTCCCGGCGGTCGGTGCCAGCGCCCTGGCTGGGCTCCAGCGCGGGAGCTGGTTCTGCTCCTTGGAGCACTCGGCAGCAGAGCGTGGCCGAAGGTGCTGCGCAGTCAAAAGATTTTCCAAAGCGAGGGATGGGATTCAGGTTTGCAGACACACATTCTTTTGTCAGTCTGCCTACTGAATCTGAAGTGTTATGTTGTCCGTTACATATTTAGAAATTTTAAGTTGGAATCCCCTAGAAGCTGGAGCAGCCCGTTTTAGATCATGTTCAAAACCAGTGGCTGTTTGACTCCCTTGTTCATTCAGTGTCTCAGGAGTGGGCTTTTGACACAAATCTTTACATAGCTTAGAAGAATGAGGGAGAAGTTGCTAGCATGAGCTACAGCTGCAAATTGATTAATCTGCTGGTGATCAGTGTTTCTTTGTTCTTCAGTTTCCCCCTTTCCCCTGGTGCCTCTGGACACTCCTGGGTTGGTTTGTCCTGGTGTGATTGTGTGATACTGGGCTGTGGGAATTTGTTCTGGATTCTCCCACTATTGTCGGTCTTGGATTAAAGTTTCATTAAGATGACATGGCCAGCCAGTTCACTCGCTTTCTCATCTTAGTACAAAATGCCTTGCTTATGTCATGATATTTGGTATTTGAAACTATTAACCTCTTAGCCAGGCATTTGTCATGGCTTGTAATTTGTACTTTCACACAGTTTAGGTATGTTTTGGGCACAAAGGAAAGATCTAATTGTGAAAATAATTAGCATGGATCAGTATTAAAGCCCAACAGCAGTATTAGCCAGATACACAGGGATTCCTTTTAAATTGAATCTCAATTCTTATGCATCTTGTTTTCCCCACGATTATCGGGCAGGAAGAATGAGTTGGCTATAAGACACGTTCATGATTACCATATCCATATGTTCTACAGATGGCCAGGAAAGGGCCTTGGTCAAGTGTTTCTTTCTTAAGAAAGCAAAAAGTTCCACATGAACAAAAAGCTGTACGTGGACCAGCTCATCCACTCTGTTTGATGTAGGAATTCTTTGCTGAGAACCTAAGCAGGGCATGAGACTTCACATCAGAAAACGTGGCAAACTCTGGAAAGTGAAATAGCGTGTCAGTGTTACAGGTGGACAGATTGTTTTCTTATTTGTGATAGAAAGTGTATTTAAGAAATGGTTAAAATTAACTACAAGATAACCTGTATGTTCTTTTTACTTACTTGGAGTAAAAAGTGTGAACAGGATCTGTGATTCACGAGGAAATTAGTAAACTACAAATTGGTCTCTTTACAGCCATCTAAACCTTTTGTCCATCAGCTCTTGAGCACCATTGATTTGTAGCATGGGAAGGGCAGGTATTCATATTGCTAATGTGGTTTTAGTGTATCAGAACCTTTCAAAGAGAGGCACAGAGATCCGTTCACATGCGAGTTGACGGATCTTTGATCATTGTTTAAACTGGAGTATTTTGCTTATTTCACCGCTGAGGTTGAGTGAAATGTTGTAGAGTTTAACAAAGTGGATCTTTGTGGCAGGTGGAAATAAGTAGCTTTTCTAGTTACGTTTTGATTGAGCACACGTTGCACCACTCTCTGTGGTCTGAGTCTTATTTATATATGTGTGTGTGTATAAAAATATGTATCAAATATTTTGAAGGTCGTGTGTGTATATCTGTGTGTGTATATATATATCTTGTAAAATTCTGTCAGTGTGCTCCTAGAAGCTCATAATTCTAAGACAATTTCTGAAGTAAGAGATCATTAGTACCGGTGAAACCTTTATCCCATATGCAGTTTTCTCTGTGTGTGTCCTTATTGCTGTAAATTCACATGGGTGGTTTGGAGAGGGAAAGGATTGTTGGGGGGTGTGTTCTCAGTACTTTCTCCATAGTCTGTTCCGGAGGTGAAGGTCCCTGTGCCAGGAACTGCCCACCGAGTGTGGAATGGGAGTCAGGAGAACAGGGGAAGTGATGTTTGTTCTGCCGGTGTGTGCGGTGAAAAGCCAGAGGAGTTTTCTTCTGAGCTACCTGGGAGGGGCCGATAACAAGGGTCAGGTTTGCGAGCAGCTGGGTGACTGGGGACGCTGGGAGGTGGTGGCAGGTGAGGGTCACCCGGCTGGGGGCACTGGGGAGAAACCAGCAGCAGTGTCATTGGAACGGTAGAGGGGTGAGGAAAGGTGGGTGTTTGGGGTCTGGAGTACCTGCCGCGAGGGGCTGGGCTGCGCTCTCGTGTTCTGGCTCTGTTGGGGATTTGGGATTAGCCACCATCCTGTTCTTTACTGAAACGGAATCTTTTCATAACCTTTTAAAGGAGGGTGAGTATAAAAATAGACGTGTCCAGAAGCAGGTCGGTAGTGTGATATTTGAAGGCTGGGATAAGTCCGTATAAAAGCTTTTAATTTTTTTTCTTTTAATAAATCAAAGAAAGGAAATAATGATATTTATACACTAGGAAAAAACTACTTAAAGGGCATCTGTTAATAAAAGATGAAATATGAATTATATATTGGGAAAACTGATGAGACTCACTAATCACCTTCCTCATAAGAGTGGTGGATTATTGAAGGGAATGTAAAAGATAGCATGTCAGAATCAATACAGGAAAGTAGTTTTCATCTAGTCTCCGATTGAAAAACTCTGAACTAATTGATACTGTATACTTCAAATTGTACAGTTCTTATGCCTGCATGAACGAAATACTTGCATGGCCAGCAAGCACCAGTATGGATAAATGTCTGCTTACAGTTTCATGTCGAGCGGTTTGTTGGTTTGGTTACTGTACACCGAAAACCTGTGACAGATGTTTATAGCCCCTTATCTCTCTGCCCCTTGGTTAGAGGTGTTTTGATGGCAGTTACTTCCTTAGTGCCGGCTCCAAGGCTGAGCTGTGGCCCATGGCTGTGTGGCAGGCTCGGTCCCAAGGGCGCTCTGGCGGCTCTGCCCCGGGCAGCGCTGCACCCCAGCTCGGCTTCGCGTTACAGGCCCCTGTGTCTCCTCTTCTGGCATGGGAGGTACTCAGGAGCTTAAAAAATGAGAATTGAGGAAGTGGTTTAGATGGTAAATAAAGTTTTGTTAGTCTTTAAAACATGACAGAATTTCTGGATACTAATGATGTAAATCAAGAAGTTGTGCTGTTAAATTAATACAAATTGCAATTTTGTTTTGTGTTCAAGTCTTGAAACATCTTGATTTGCTTTCCACGTGACAGTGCTGTTTTATTTCTGTTCTGTTTACAGCTGATATTATTTCAACAGTTGAATTTAATTACTCTGGTGATCTTCTTGCAACAGGAGACAAAGGTGGCAGAGTGGTTATATTTCAAAGGGAACAAGAGGTCAGTGACTTGAAAAACAAAAGTGCTGTTACTACACTGTTCTTGTGTTGCACAGTCTCACTTCACCTTTTCATCCCGGGAGATTTAAATGGTCAGATAGGGTTTTCTGAGAAAACTAAGTTAACCAAGTTTCCAAATATCTGCCTTGTGCTGAACTTGTGGAGTTTGTTTGGTGGTTCCCCTCCCACCTTCGAAAAATGAAAAGTCACAAACATACAATGACTTGTTTATATACGTACCTGCTATGCTCACTATCACTTTGCAGACTTTCTCCGAAGCTTTGCGCTTGGTCAGGTTGATCGAAAACAAATTGTAATGTTTTTGAAGATAATGTCAGAAAATATTCTAAAAAAGGATACATGTTAAACTTCAAGGACAGCAGCATGAAAATTAAAGGATTGAGCTTCTGATGTGGTTTGGATCCTCCCAGTCAAAACCAGCAGGAACAGCTACTTCTCTAGAAACGCTTGAGCGTGTTCAGTTCGGAAGGCCCTTTGCAATGGTATTCAACTGCGTGATAACGTTGTGATGTATTCGGATACATCACTGAGCTTTTTATATCCAGAGAAGTAGCAGGTACTGGAAAAGTGCACTGTATGCTGGAAAATCACTGTCATGCCTTGTCATGTCAGGGAGAAATGTGGAAGCATGTTCTTTCCAAAGCCAGGGTTCACATGGCAGTGCTCCTGCTTCCCCGCCACCCAGGAGTGTTTGTCCTTGCCTTGGAAGAGCCTTCTGCTGGGTCACAGATACCTACATTGGCCATGGAATTTAAATTCAGCGTGTTTGTGCATGAACTCTGCACAAACAGGGTGCATAGTGCCGTGGTTTTGTTCAGCAGAATCCCAGTTCTTTCATGCTGTGGTTCAGATGATGCTCACTTATCAAGCAGTCATCCAACGTTTTGCATTTCATCCTCACTGTGATACCATTTATAAAACATTTCACCGAAGGTGAATTATCGGTTTTACTGGGAGGATTTTGAGAAGTAGTGAAATGAAAATCCTACTGCTGCAAAAGCAGCTGAAATGTTATCCTGCTGCACCGAGCCAGCCCGAGCTCATCTATCATTTAGTCTGCTGCACAGACTGAAGCGAGGTCAGGAGTGTCTGCCTGCCCGGGCTCGCTGGCCTCTCCGGGCTCGCTCAGAGCTATTCTGGGTTGTCGCTCAGCTGTTAGAGCTCACTTGGTCTGTAAGTCAGACCCAGCTGTCACGTCATTTCCGCAGTGGTAAATAAGAAAATCTAACTGTTCACACAGCAGTATTAACGGGCTTCTTGGAGTTCACGCAAACTGGGGGAAGAGTTGGGCATAAGGGGCGTTTATCTTCTTGTGCAAAACCATGGAATTTCGGGAGTGGAGGAAAAAAATCAAAAATACATAATACTTTTACTTTGTAATTAATGATTTTTAGTCATTAGTTTGTATGTACAATTCCTAATGAACCGAGTAATATCAGCTTCAAGAAATATTCTGTTTCCTTGCAGAATAAGAGCCGTCCTCATTCTAGGGGAGAATACAACGTTTACAGTACCTTTCAGAGTCATGAACCTGAGTTTGACTACTTGAAAAGCCTAGAAATTGAGGAAAAAATTAATAAAATTAGGTGGTTACCACAACAGAACGCTGCTCACTTCCTGCTGTCTACGAATGGTAAGGACACTTTCTTTTTGCACAAAGAGCTTTTGATTTTATTTAATCTCACCTCTGATCCACTGTGGGGGTTTTTCTGGAATGTTTGGGGGTTGTTTTAATGTCTTCTAATTATGTGCAAAATATGTTTTGATTATAATACTCTGTAAATACCTGATTTATGAATGTAAAAACAATGAAGAGCAACGGAATAGGCACAGAGAGCTCTGCTCTGTGGCTATCCTGATGGTGCTTCCCATACCCCTTACTCTGCTTTCTAGTTCGTGGATAAATGGGTTCCCAGTGTGCTGAACTGGAGCAGAAGTTTGAATTTGACGTGATCATCCTAATGTTCAAAAGGGGTTTTTTGTGATCCCGGATGAATTTTTAATAAAAGCATTTGAAATTGGAACACTGTGGTTACAATGCTCTTTTTGCCTTTCCAACACCAAAACATCCTGTGTGCTTTGAAAAGCAACTCTAAGAGAAGAGAGTCACGCTAGGAGGAGTATATTTGTACTATTTTTACTGTGTACCTTAGAATACAGAAAAGTAAAAGTGACAACTTGGAAATGACAAGTTTTCATGGGCTTTTTAAAAATTTCCTCCACTCTTTTGGCAGTGGTTGTTGGATGTTGGGTCTGTTTAGCTTTGCATCATGGAACAAGCTGTAAATGTAGATGCAGAGCTGTGCGTGGAAAAACCTGCACTTATTGTCGGATGGATGTGCTCGCTCTTAACAGTTGGGATCATTTTCTGCCTTGTACTTCAATGACCTGATGTAAGGGCTGATCCCCTCCCTGCTGTATGGAATTGTAAAAGTGGGAACGACTTCTGCCTGCTGGACTTTGAAATTCAAATAATCTTATTTTGATCTAAGTCTCACTGAACTTAAAGCAGTGTTTAAAGTGTGTGATCTGAAAAGCTTTAAAGAACGCAGCAGTTGGGAGGTTTGTTCCCGTTAGCTCAGGATCTCCCTCCGGTCACACCTTCCTGCCCTGCAGACTGGGCCAGCACCAGCTGGGGACGGCCCCTGGACCAAGGCCCACGCTGGCCCTGGCGCACACCCGGGACAGCCTGGGCTTTCCTCATGTGGGTAGTGCAAGGGATTCCTGCCTTTGTTGGGTTTTTCCCTAGCATTTGCCTGTTAAAAATAATTGAGATGGCCAGACAGGGCCGGTTGGTGAGTTCTGGTAAGTGGTGTGTGAATTTTCCTTGCGATGGGTCATTCTGGGGGGTGGTAGCACCTTGTACGGGCAGAAACTTGTGTGCTATTGAAACTGAACCTGACACTGGAGTTAAGATGGAATCTGTCTTCTCCATTTCCTGATGTTTTCATGCATTTCCCATGCACAGCCTCCAGTTCTATGTGTCTGGTATATAATTTGTTTGGTTTTCCCGTATCAGTTCTGCTAAACAAGAAGCTGGAAGGCAGACCCCTCTGGTGTGCGTAGGGAGCGCTGTGCTCAGTGTGGCTCTCCTGTGCAAAGGGCTCCCGCAGGGTCCTGCTGTGGAAACCCAGACAGATAGATCATATCCACTCTGCTGACTCCGTTATTTGGTGATTTTGTTTTGAATTCAGTGCATTCTCAAGCATGTGAATTTTTGTTGGTTTTAGATAAAACTATTAAATTATGGAAAATAAGTGAAAGGGATAAAAGAGCCGAAGGTTATAATTTAAAAGATGAAGATGGAAGACTTAGGGATCCTTTCAGAATCACAGCACTACGGGTATGTTTCTGCTCTGTCTTCAAATATCTCTGTGCATGTTCTTCTCTACTCTTGTACTACCAACGCTGTCAACTGACGTGTGCAGATTAAAAATGATGTTTTGGTCAGGGTCACTGAAAACTTTCATAGAACATGGAGACACTTTATTATACATCTATACATCTATAACTGTTCCTCTGGAAATCCTGAGGCAAACTTTCATTATTAGAATGTTATATTATTAGCTTCCCAATAGTTTGTTTTTATTGGAACATCCTAGCACAGGGATATCAGACTCCTTTTCATCAGCCTCACGGTTGCCTTCAGAGGGCCCAGTGTAATTTTAGGACTGTTTAAATGTGGGAGTAGTTACACTTATACAGTCCTAAAGTTACATTGGACCCTTTGAAGGCAACCACAAGGCTGATGTGGCTCCTGTTGAAATTGATTTGAAATTTAAACTGCTTTTTAAAATAAAGTATTTTGTTACAGACAGCATTGCTCCACCTCAGGATATTCAAAAACGGTACTTCTGAGTATCTGTGGGGCTGCACTGCTCTCTGCTCCGTTCTTAGACAGCGTGGGCTCGCCCGGCTGTGTTCTTAAAATAGTCAGAGTCTCAGAGCACCCTGCGGAAGGGTGCAGGGACACACTGACCGGGGCAGGCTCATAGCACCCTGCGGAAGGGTGCGGGAGATTGGGGCAGACTCGGAGCACCCTGCAGAAGGGTGCAGGAGCACACTGACCGGGGCAGGCTCATAGCACCCTGCAGAAGGGTGCAGGGACACGCTGACCAGGGCAGGCTCATAGCACCCTGCAGAAGGGTGCAGGGACACGCTGACCAGGGCAGGCTCAGAGCACCCTGCAGAGAAGGGTTCAGGAGCACGCTGACCGGGGCAGGCTCAGAGCACCCTGCAGAAGGGTGCAGGGACACACTGACCAGGGCAGGCTCAGAGCACCCTGCAGAGAAGGGTGCAGGAGCACACTGACCGGGGCAGGCTCAGAGCACCCTGCAGAGAAGGGTGCAGGGACACGCTGACCGGGGCAGGCTCAGAGCACCCTGCAGAAGGGTGCAGGGACACGCTGACCGGGGCAGGCTCAGAGCACCCTGCAGAAGGGTGCAGGGACACGCTGACCGGGGCAGGCTCAGAGCACCCTGCAGAAGGGTGCAGGGACACGCTGACCGGGGCAGGCTCAGAGCACCCTGCAGAAGGGTGCAGGGACACGCTGACCGGGGCAGGCTCAGAGCACCCTGCAGAAGGGTGCAGGGACACGCTGACCGGGGCAGGCTCAGAGCACCCTGCAGAAGGGTGCAGGGACACGCTGACCGGGGCAGGCTCAGAGCACCCTGCAGAAGGGTGCAGGGACACGCTGACCGGGGCAGGCTCAGAGCACCCTGCAGAAGGGTGCAGGAGCACACACTGGTTTGAGCAGCCCGTAACACAGTGACTGCTCTGGGGGTGTGTGGGTCTGTGCTGCTTACTGCAGGAGCAGCAGGAACCTTCGCATGTCCCCGAGTGCTGCCCTGTGGCACTGCCAGCTCCAGCGTTCTGGTGCTGTAAAGCACGTGCCCCTCTGAATTTAGGAGGAGTTCAGATTTGATGTGTTGGTATATATTTTTTCTTTCCCCTCAATAATGCTCATGTTGGACATGCTTGGTGTTTTTATCTAAGAACAAGACTCCCCAGTTTGAGCAGGGTGCTGGGTGTTCCATGGTTAGGTAGAATGTGTTTTTGTTAGAGGCAAATTCTGAGAATTTGTAAAATGTATACTTGAATAGTCTTGACATTTTTGCACTTGCACAGTGATGAAGCGGTAGGGTTAGTGCTCCAAACTTGGCATCATTTTAAGCATGAGCTCGAGAAATGTAATTCTGTGGGGCTGGGGTTTTTCTTGGGTTTTTCTGTGTTGTTGTTGTTACCATAAATAGAAATTGAACTGAGGTTCTCACCGCTTTCAAAGCCGTCTGGGAACATGGAGAGTCCAGAATGTGACCTGAGGGTTTTACCTGCCACTGGCTGTACCTGCAGAGGAGCACGTCAGCACCTTCTTCAGACACCAAAATACATTTGCGAGTCATCAGGCTGAATGGGGGGAAGCAATAAAAAGCAAGAGCCTCTGTTAAAACGTAGTGTTGTAAATGTGCTGGCTTTCTGGGCAAGGCAGGCTGGGCTGGGCTGGGCTGCAGACCCTGCCGAGAGCGGGGAGGGAACCAAGGCTGAGCCACCACTGGCAGAGGGGACAACCCCTGGCCTGGAGTTACCTCTGTATGTTCAAATGATCAGATTTTGGACATCTAGACCAGATGTATGTGGGGCTTTGTTCATGTATTTTGTTACAGAAAGTTACTCCCCAGTTGTTTATAAAGAAGTAGACACAGAGGAGAAGCAGCACTTGAGAGCTGCATTCTGTGCATAGAGACCATGGCATTTAGAAATACCATTCCTTATAATTCAGATGATGCATGTTTGATTTCACAACCAGGCCAGGAACACTCGTGGTGAGATAGGAAAATTACCTAATAAAACATAATGGATGAACTTGAATCATTACAGTTTGCTATAAACAGTGTGAGATAGAAGCATTGCGAAAGCAGTTCCAGAGCTCTGGGGTGAGGTGGTTACCTTGGGCGCTGCCGTAGCTCTTTTCTGGGTGGCGATGTGAGTCGGTGGCCTGGTGGCCTGCAGGGCGTCCCTGGGCCACCTCAGCCTGCCACATGCTGGTCACCAACACGAACCGGGGGGCTCAGGCCACTGCACCCCAACAGCCACATCACCCTCTCCCGAGCGGGCTGTGGCACCCAGCCCTTCCTCCAGTTCCCTCAGCAAATCGGGCTCTTGCTGTGCAAACCACTCTTACCCCTCTGAGGTGTGGGGGGCTTGTTTCAAGTGACCGTAATCTTCAGCTGTCGTTCCACACGCACCCCCTTTTCCTGGGGGAGGAGGGACAAAGCTGCTGGGTACGGCAGGTGCCTGACACAGAAGCGGGCGTCCGAGGTTCTGGGGTGGTAGCATGCAAAGGTAGCATGCAGAGCTTATTTGATTACTTTTCTTGCTCAGTAGATTTCAAAAATTAGTCACTAAATCAAACCAGAAATCTGTGATGTGCAACTAATTAATATCTCCTGAATTAGAAGCCAGTTCTATGCCAAAATTGACTGTTCTTTTCATGTTTCAGGTGCCAATATTGAAACCCATGGACCTAATGGTAGAAGCAAGTCCCAGAAGGATATTTGCAAATGCACATACTTACCACATAAACTCCATTTCAGTAAATAGTGATCACGAAACATATCTTTCTGCAGATGACCTAAGAATTAACCTATGGCACTTAGAAATCACAGATAGGAGTTTTAGTATCCTTTTTTTGTTCTCTGCAAACACTGGGGCACATCCGCGTTGTGGACGTTTCAGAGAATCACTTCAATTTTACTATTTAGAGCAGGCTTTTGAATGTAGGTGTTAAAATACAGGATTTCAGAGGATGCTCTCATTCGTCCGGCAGTGCAGGCGCTCCCTCCGTGGAAAAGTGCCACTGGAAACAGCGTAGTTTGATTGCTAAAAAGAAGTCCAGGAGTTTTGGGAGTGCCCTTTATTTGTGGAGTTCAGGTGACTTAAACAGGACTTGAAAGGTTTGAAAAGTAGATTGTTTGTTACTGTAGGTGCTTCTTTCCAGAATTTAAGGTCTCTTAACTAAGTGACACTTCTCTTAAAGAAAACAAACTTCAGGGGTTTTTCTATGTCAAAAGATATCGACTGCAGAAATAATTTTCCAATCTTTTTGCAACCGCGTGTATCCAAAACTAATAGTATATCCTATATTGGCAAATCTGCAGTGCAATAGAAGTTGCAGAGAAACCGAATATTAAATAGGGTCATTATGAAGCTTTCTAAAGCTGTAGAGAAATAACTGAAGTGTATTCAGTGTTCAATGGGAAGCGTTAAGAAGGAGGCTTGGGGGGAGTCTGAAATTATCTCCTGTATCTGTTAAAGCTGATTTGTACCATCTAGAATTTGGTGTAATCTGCTCAGATCACTTTGTATAGATTGTAGATGGCAATGTACTGCTTTTCGAAGTGGTATTTGTAGTATTTTCTAATAGTTGTCCGCTGGAAGCAATTTGAATGTGCCGTGTTCGTGCCTTTACAAAACCCTTCCCAGATATTGTAGATATCAAGCCTGCGAACATGGAGGAGCTGACAGAAGTGATCACGGCGGCCGAGTTCCACCCGCACCACTGCAACGTGTTCGTGTACAGCAGCAGCAAGGGCACCATCCGGCTGTGCGACATGCGCTCCTCGGCGCTCTGCGACCGCCACTCCAAATGTGAGTCGGGCCGCGCTGCCGGGTTCCTCTGTGCGTTCGTACCCATAGAGCCTATAGGTGTAAATAAACGTACCGAGCTCTGCTTGGCGGGAAAGAGCGTTCAGGTAAGGGGTGGTAGTTTTGTAGAATGGAACATTTTAATTGTCTTGTTCTAGGCCATCAACAAGCAGAAGTGTAGCATGAGCCAATTGATGATCTGACTCTGCTCCTGTTTACCCATTTATGCATCATAAACTGACGGGAACAAGTGCTTTTGGCACCAGTGGGACCTGTCTGCTGTCCACACTCAGTCTTGGTGCTTCTCAAAGGTATCTGCTTATCAAATGCCAGTTCAGGGCAGTTTATTCACCTTTGTGTGTTAGAAGCTGGGCTGATGCTGCCAGAATCCATTTACTTTGTGAGCATTTGCAGCTCTCAATATGCGCTGCGTTAGAGGTGAGTTTCCAGGGGCGAGAGGTGAACGCTCTTTAGTTTGCTGAGCCACGTCCATCCCGTCGGGAGGGAGCGGTGGTGCTGAGCTCCCAAGGATCGCTGCCCTGCCTCGCTGCCTTCTGTTGGCTGGTGGAACAGGGCCGGTGTGTCAGTGCGATGGGTCCTGGGGGGTCAGCTGCTGCACCGATACCCGCAGCTGAGCTTTCTGGGGCACAGAGGGGGCTTTCTTGGTGGTGGAAGGAAATACGCAATAGGAAACATAGAATGTGAGGCCACTTCAGCTGTTGGACGTAGTATTGCATTAAATTATTAGAAGCACTGTATTTTTTAACCACTTTCACTGAATAATGTCCTGCTGAAAGGGGTCTGTTCAAAACTGAAAGAAATAGTTCTGGGTAGATTCCATCATGAAACATTGACTTCAAAGCTTGACTCTTCAATTTAAATAATGCATTTCTTTATCTGCTCTATCGAGCCACACCAAGTGCATTTCAAATGTAGCTACTAATATTCCAGCAGGTTGTGTTGTACAACTCGTGTTTGGATGTAAAGAAAAGGATGCTGTGCAGCAGTCTCAATGCATGGGTCATGCGTTAAGAGGCGGTGTTTGGGATGCTGCTGGTTGCATGGGCTCTTGTTCAACACGATGTGTAGATCAGTTGCAGTGTTTGCTGGACCCACATGCTGGGTTTTAAGGTGTTTTCTCTGATTCATCCCTAAGAGCTGTGAACTGCAGTTTGCTGATGCTGTGCTCCAGTTGAAAACGTTGGAGATGGGCATCTAGCAGTCTGGTCACTAAGAGTATGGCCTTGTCTATAAAGAGATTATTTTTAAAAGTACTTAACAGCAACTCTCTTTAAAAACAAACCAGTATATTGGTTTAAAATTTTCCAAGTACCAAAAAATGTTCAAAATGTAAAACTTGGTGTTGGTTTCATTGGTAATTGTGTCTTCTGTCTGCAGTTTTCGAAGAACCTGAAGATCCTAGCAGCAGATCATTTTTTTCAGAAATAATATCCTCGATATCTGATGTAAAATTCAGTCACAGCGGTCGATACATGATGACAAGAGACTACCTTTCAGTCAAGGTCTGGGACCTCAACATGGAGAACAGGCCCGTAGAGACATATCAAGTATGGCGGTCAAGCTTTCTTAAATATCCCTTTTTGCCCCTTTTCTTCTTTTTCTTTATATCTAATACCCATTTAAATGTTCCAAAAGGTTCACGAGTATCTTCGAAGCAAACTTTGTTCTCTGTACGAAAATGACTGCATCTTCGACAAGTTTGAATGCTGCTGGAACGGTTCCGATAGGTAAGTTGGGGGATTCGTTTTGGCTCCCTTGGTTTCCTTGTTTTCCCTCGGCTTTAGGGATTTGAGTTCCAGTCTCAAAAGCCATAAGCAGTACTGAACTACTTAAGAAAGTGAAAAACTCCCTACGGCGCTATTGCGGTGGGAGTTGAGACCGCAGGTATCGCTGCGTGCTGCTGCCGCACCCAGTGCTCAAGTGAACAGCGCCAAAGGAAATCGGGCACTCTGAATGCCGGGTTGCAGGTTGGCTTGGAGGTGTTGAGGGGAGAACTCGTACCGTATCCATCACATTACAAAAGAAAAAACGCTAGCAGTATTTACAATACCTAACATAGGGTGCATTTAAAAAGTGCTGTATGTCTTTAACCATGCAAAAATGCAAAGAAACTGCCCCTTCTCTCTGTTCTTCCCAAGCAACTCTGGTCAGTCTTTTTTTGAAGGGGGAAAAGAAGTCAAAGCAAGGGCATCTCATTTGAACATATCCATAGGAAGAGAAGTTGTCGTGGCAGTTGTGCTGCTCACCGCCCTTTGACAAGCGTGACCGAGCGGTGTGTGGTGGGGCAAGAGCATCTCATTCTCCTTGGCTCGTTCACTTTCTAATGCCGTGAGGACAATGTGTCTCAGCAAATAAGGTGACAAAGTGAGGTGGCTGTGATTTTAACCATCTGCGGGACTTCTGCCACCTGGGAAACGGCTTTTCCACCTCCAGGCAGTGGAGAGAAGTGTTCAGTGCAGAGAATAATGGACAACTTGCCCTCAACCTCAAATATATTTTTTGTGAGCTACAAACAAGCTGTTTGGAGGTTAAATATGTGAAAGCATTTTCGGGTGCAGGTTTTCTGCCTTGTCCAAAAGCGAATTTGATGCTGTACAGACAGTGATTCGTTCCTGCAGGGCTGCATCAGACATTCACCCAAGGGGTTTCTTTTGCCAATTATAGATACTTTTTTGTAATTGATGCATTGCCGTGCTCCTGACCAACGTGTGCACAGCACCAAGGAGGGCGCGTTCGTTGGTGACGCTGCTGGAATGGTTTACAGTGGCCTGTCCTTGCTGCGGGATAGTGGGATGGAGGAGCAATGGGGGAACAAAGGGATGGAGGAGCAATGGGGGAACAAAGGGATGGAGGAGCAATGGGGGAACCAAGGCACTCTGCTCACAGCGAGATGAGCCAAGCCCGAGGCCGCTCCTGAGCACTGGGGGAGCGGGAAGAGCCGGGACAGCAATTCCAAACTGATCTGAGCCGGGGCACACGTGGGAGAGGAGGGAGGGAGGGAAGCGCTGGGCCAGAGGGGGATGATGGGTGATGATGCCATTTCTGGAAACCTAGTGAGATTTGCCTCTCTCTGCTTTCCCGCAGCGCTATCATGACTGGATCTTACAACAATTTCTTTAGAATGTTCGACCGAAACACGCGGCGGGACATCACTCTGGAAGCGTCCAGGGAGAGCAGCAAACCTCGTGCCATCCTAAAGCCGCGCAAAGTGTGTACGGGGGGCAAGAGGAAGAAGGATGAAATAAGCGTTGACAGTCTGGACTTCAACAAGAAGATTCTCCATACAGCATGGCATCCCATGGAGAACATCATTGCCGTAGCTGCCACCAATAACTTGTATATATTCCAGGACAAAATTAACTAAAGATGCCTGACTTGAGGACCGAGTCGTCGTCTTGCATAGTTGAGCTGAGTTGTTTGTCTGTGAAAGAGAAGGCCTGTTGTCCCACAGTCGGATCGTTGGTGCCCTCGCTCCCTTGGCTGCCCCGGGCCTGGCGCTGGCTCTGCCAGGGGCAGCGTGTGCGCCGCGCTCGGACACCCCCGGCAGAGCCCATGGACGGTGCTCAGCGAGGCCAGTCTCCAAACACCTGTATTTATTGAAGTCTGAGCCTTCCTTTCCAGTTTATAGACCAAAAAATTAACACCCGAGAAGACAAATTGTCATAAAAATGTAATTTCTATCTCTCGCGCTCTTTCTCTGCTGTAATATTTGGGCCTTTCAAACATATATTGTGCTTAATGCCTGTAAACATTCCTCCTCTGGCCTGTATCTAGGCTTAGGTGTTTTTACCTTTGAGCACTTAGGTAGGTCTTGAGTTGGGTTCGTAGACAGGTTTCCATGGATATTTACTCACCAACTGTATCTATAACCACACCTTCTGGTGTAAACCACTTAATAAAATAACAAGCTATAAAAAGTGTTTTTAAATCTGAAGGTATGTATTCAGTCTTTTTATTTTTTTATTGCATGTACTGAGACTGTGCAAACCAATTCTGATGGGCAGATTGGACAATGTTTGCCCCAAAACGTTGACGGACTAACACAAACTTTTTTGTGTAGTGTTTCCAATTCTAAATTTAGAGTTTCCATTCGATTGTCATTTAGTTTGAGTTGCACTGGTTTTGTTGTAAAATGCCGTGTGTCCCAGGCCGAAGGAACAGGTTAGTGCAGAGCCATCCGCAGCCTTAACAGCAACGAGGGGAAAAACAGTCGGAGGAGAAATCCGGTTTATCTGATGCCTCTCAATGTTAGATAGAGACATACCTTATGTGCATTACGTTTTTTAACCTTTTTAGTGTTTGTCATGAAGATACAGTTTATTTTAAATATTCGACATAATATATTGTATTTCACGTTGCGGTTCCGGCCAGCAAACAAACTGTGGGTTCTGCTGAGCGCGTTTTGTGGTCTCCGGCTCCAAGAGCGGGACGTGGGGAGCGCCGAGCCCCGTGGTCGGGGCTCTGCCTTTGCTGGGACTCCGCTTTGGTTTGAGCCTTGGGTACCTTGTTTTCTTTTTCTTTTCCCCAAAAGAGGCCTGAAATCCACGAACCCGCTGGCCCCGGCCTGGCTGCCAAACTCGTGAGGCTGTTGCAGCGCGTTGCGGCGTTACCGAGTGGGTGTCCCTCTGAAACGTGCCTGCGAATCGGGAGCTCTCGTGGGAAGCGAGGTCCCCTGGGCTCTCCGGAGGAAGCGGAGCCGTGCGGCTCTGGAACCGAAGGTGCGTTGTGCGAGCGGCCGAGCCGGGGACACGGGGTTCGCAACTCGTTCTGTGCGTTGCTTGTGACACTGTTGGAAAGTCTCAAACTGTGGAACTCCCGGGTCGCTAAAGCGTTAATTTGACCTCGTTCCTCAAATACGTACTAGAGCTAATACGGTGGGATTGTACATACTTGTTCAATTATTTTGACCAAAAAGTTTAATAAATTTTAAATGTTTACCTGGACTTGCTCTGTGTGTTTTGACGATTTCTTGTGTTTGAGATAATTGGCCAAAGGGGCACCCGAAGGTGTTTGTATCTCGGTTCTCCAGGGTCAGTTGTGAACGCTTTACCTCTAACGCGGAGCCCGTCTGCTCACACTCGCTGAATATTCTAGTGCTGTCTAGTTTTCAGCTATTTTTTCAGCAAATGTAAGTGGGATACAAGGAAAAAGGAAAAGCATATAATGAAATCTTCTATTATATAGATTATTTGCTTGTACCACTTCCAATTAAATAGTTTTTGATGATTCGTGACACTTCTATCACTTCATTTTGTCCAAAGGCAGGTTGAGGGTACGTGGGCACGGACCCACAGCGCTGCGGACGCTGCCTGGCGCTGAGCTCACTCAGGAGATCACCAGCACAGCAAAGGTTTTGCTAGAAATTAGAGGTAAGATTTTTGGAGCTTGTTTTGCAGAGACAGCGGTCTGGCTGGGCCGAGTCCCCAGCACCCCGCTGAGCGGGGCTGTGCTGGATGTGGCCCATCCAACGCTGTTCTGTAAACCTGCAGGAGTTTCCCGCACAACCCTCGCTTCTCAGGTCCTGTGCGTGTGTTTTTAATTGTCAGCGCGGTTGTTCTTCAATCAGCAGTGTAGGTGTCTGTGACAACTGATCCCCGGTTACGTGATGAAAAATATTGGGAGGAGACGGACCCGCCTCTCAAAGGTCCAGTTCTTCCTCGGGTGGGTTTGCGTGTGCCAGGAATGGGATTTAAGACGAAACTGAATTGTTTTGTTGCACACAAACACAGACTGAGATCAGACCGCCTCGTGGACATGAGGAGCGGCTGGAGACCAAACCTGCTGGGGTGAGCGGAGCCCAGGGCCGGGTTTGGGGTGAGGAGCCATGGGTGGGTGAGCAGAGACTGGGGCTGGGTTTGAGGTGAGGAGCCATGGGTGGGTGAGCGGAGCCAGGGCCGGGTTTGGGGTGAAGAGCCGGGGGCTGGGTTTGGCGTGAGTGGAGCTGTGGGTGAGTGAGCGGAGCCTGGGCTGGGTTTGGGGTGAGCAGAGCCGTGGGTGAGTAGAGCCTGGGGCTGGATTTGGGGTGAGTGGAGCCGGGGGCTGGGTTTGGGGTGAGCGGAGCTGTGGGTGAGTGAGCGGAGCCCAGGCTGGGTTTGGGGTGAGCGGAGCTGTGGGTGAGTGAGCGGAGCCCAGGGCTGGGTTTGGGGTGAGCGGAGCTGTGGGTGAGTGAGCGGAGCCCAGGGCTGGGTTTGGGGTGAGCGCAGCTGTGGGTGAGTGAGTGGAGCCCAGGGCTGGGTTTGGGGTGAGCGGAGCTGTGGGTGAGTGAGCGGAGCCCAGGGCTGGGTTTGGGGTGAGCGGAGCCGTGGGTGAGTGAGCGGAGCCCGGGGCTGAGTTTGGGGTGAGCGGAGCCGTGGGTGAGTGAGCGGAGCCCAGGCTGGGTTTGGGGTGAGCAGAGCCGTGGGTGAGTGAGTGGAGCCCAGGGCTGGGTTTGGGGTGAGCGGAGCTGTGGGTAAGTGAGTGGAGCCCAGGGCTGAGTTTGCGGTGAGCGGAGCCGTGGGTGAGTGAGCGGAGCCCAGGGCTGGGTTTGGGGTGAGCGGAGCTGTGGGTGAGTGAGCGGAGCCCAGGGCTGGGTTTGGGGTGAGCGGAGCCGTGGGTGAGTGAGCGGAGCCCGGGGCTGAGTTTGGGGTGAGCGGAGCCGTGGGTGAGTGAGCGGAGCCCAGGCTGGGTTTGGGGTGAGCAGAGCCGTGGGTGAGTGAGTGGAGCCCAGGGCTGGGTTTGGGGTGAGCGGAGCTGTGGGTAAGTGAGTGGAGCCCAGGGCTGAGTTTGCGGTGAGCGGAGCCGTGGGTGAGTGAGCGGAGCCTGGGGCTGGGTTTGGTGTTGGCACACAGCGGTTCCCAAGGAGCAGAGCCTGGAAGGGGCGCCGGCCCCTGGCTCATCTTTGTTGTGAATGCAACAACCACGCTACATGCAGGAAAAGGTTCAATAACCCACGCGGGAGCTCTGGGGTCCCCCTGCCCGCGGTCAGACAGGAACCCACCCCAGCAGCACGGATGGGGAATCTTCCATCTACAGTTGGATGCAATGTATTTAAAAACCTTTGCTTTGCCAGAGGAGGTGGAAGCTGCTGATCTGACCGTCACCCCAACACCCATGTTTTTAATACTGCTGGGGTGGGACACTGAGGTTCAGCTCTGCC
Organism: Patagioenas fasciata; assembly: GCF_037038585.1. Taxonomy (NCBI): domain Eukaryota; kingdom Metazoa; phylum Chordata; class Aves; order Columbiformes; family Columbidae; genus Patagioenas; species Patagioenas fasciata. The sequence goes on from NC_092527.1 coordinate 42,473,496, forward strand.
TGTGTCCTATGTCACGTGTGAGAAATATTATTCAGAATTAAAATACTCCTAAAAACCTGTTTTCTATTGCACATACAGTAAAAGCCCCTGGTCCTGCTCACACGGCGTGTGATCCAGTGGGCACAAGGAGCCCAAGCGCTGCAGCCCAGAGCTCCCGCGGCTCGGAGCACACGGGCACCTGTACCTGTGGGACTGGGGGTTCTGCTGCAAGCAGAGAAGGAAGAGTCAGCACTGCGAAACAAGGATAAAGTAGCAAATTTATTTTGTAAATGATGGTGACAGTACAAAGCCAAATGTGCATCTGCGGATTCAGTGATTTGTGTTCACCGAGTGGCTTCTGCTGCCGGCCGAGCCGCCGGCCGCTCCAAGAACAAGCAACGAAGCTGTTTCTACAGAAACTTAGGTCAGTTATGCAAGTGAGCAGGGTGAAGCTCTCGTTTAAAGACAAAGAGCATTGTCAGCCGCTTTCAACAATTATGAGAGAAAAAGGAATGAGAGAACTCTGAATCCACAAGGAACCTTTTTATTTAAATATATAAAACATGATATTTTGGCAAACGTTCATTTTCTTCTCATTAAATAAGGTAAAATCACTGAATGAAAAAGCATTCCATTAGTAAAAACAAATAAGCGAGCAACCCTTTTTTAAATCTATACAAGGAGGAGGCAAATATAAGATGCAAATGTTATTACTTTACAGACGAGAAGACTTGAGAAGCGGGAGTCTGCAAGTAGGTACAACAGAAGGAACGTCTAATAATTGGGGAGTTAATTAAGTGTCTTTGCAAAAGAAACTACTTATTAGGCACTAAAGTCCCAATTTGAACGCAGGCTGTTGTGCACCACACCCTGAACTGGTGAAACCGAGGGAAGTTTGTGCTCCGCTTGTTTCGCGCGGCTGACGGTGCCACGGCCACGAGGAGCCGCGCAGAACCGAGCGGGGAGCTGCCCCAGCGAGGGGAAGGCTCCGGGTTCCCCTATAGATACATAAGGCCACACATTGTTTAGGCTAATCCCTTATTGTCGTGATTACAGCAGCAGCGACGAACACTCACCCGGATGAAGCACAACGGGACAGCAGCGCAGGTGAATACCCAGCTGAAGCACAACTGCTCTATTAAAGCCAGGCTTGTTCTGAAACACCAAGCGGTTGAATTTTCAAAGATACTTCACTACAAAGCAATACAGCGGATGTTACAGCATCTAAACCACGCTCTGTGAACTGAGCCGGAGGCTGCATCTGATCCCTCAGCTCTGCTGTCTCTTTCCCTCTTCCCGAACCAGCAACACAGCAGTTGCAGATCACACAGCGCGGGCTCGGACCGTTCTGCTCTGCCCTCCTGTGCTCCCAGCTCAGCGTTTGCTTTGCTTCCAAACGCCGGGGCCTTTAAAACGTGCTGCTCGAAGCCGTGGTCGTGAGGCGTCTCCCGATGTAGACCCTGAGGATCAACAGCATACACTCAGTGTGGGAACTGGGAGTCAGAATGAGGCCCCAGAGAAAACAGCTAAAAAAATACACATTATTTTTTTTAAGTTAGAACTCACCCTAGTCCAATGGCAAGCAAATGAGAGAGAAGCAGAGATGGGAGAAAAACCTTCAAGAACTCGGCTGAGAATATCCCTCCCTTCTTCATGACGCTGGTGTTCCTCATGCTCAGGGTCGCCGTGCGCCGCGGGTGCTTGAAGAGGAACTCCCTGGTGTGAGGAGCAAACACAGTGACGGCGTTACCGTTACCGAGCTGTGCTGCGCCGAGACCGGCGGAGCTGCGGCCGAGCTCCCAGCGCCAGCACCCACCACCCACTGCCCAGCGCCAGCACCCACTGCCTAGCGCCAGCACTCACTTCGGGGGGATGTTCTCGGGCCGGCTGGACCAGTCCCATATCCAGTCCGCGTTCTTCTTCAGGAGCCTTTCCACCTCCCTCCTCCTCTCCAGGAAATCTTCTTCAGACTGAAACAAAGAGCCGTTGTCAGAGGGCAGGCTGGACCGGGACAGCTCCGCGCTCGGCCCTCTCGTCCCCTCCCACTGGGGACTCTCCAGACCCCTGGTTCTCAAGTATCTCCCCCTAAGGATGGGGCCGAGGGAGGTCTGTCCTCAGAGCAGATGCGAAGGGAAAAGTCTGTACCACACGTCCACAGCCCATATTTGCTTAAGACCACCCTGGGCATCAAACACCAGAGCCCCGCATTGGATTGTTCCATCTAGGACCTGAAAATATCTCCAATCACGCATCTGCCCGGCGTTTGGCACAAGAAGCTTTCTGCCTGTGTCCGGAACCGGCCGCCGTGCCTCTGACCATCCCTGAGCGCGGGATACGAGCCAGGGAAACTGTGAATACTCTAATCCCAGCCTGGTAAAGCTGCTGGGCCGGCGCTGGAGCAGGTAAGCCAGCCCAGCTCTATCTGTGCGGAGATCAGCTCCGGACAACCCGGGGCTCCGTTTCCATCCCATGAGTTACAGCAGAAAAGCTGAATCACAATACAGCTGCTCGCTTCTTACACACGCGTTCAATGGAGCCGGGGCCTTGCGATAAAAATAGCATCTGATCACAGAATTAAACCAGCTATACATGCACACGTACACACGTAGGAATGGAAAAGAAACTGCCCAGGGAACTTGAATTCTGATGGTTTTCTAACTCCTGATCAGTTGTTCTCAAAGCTTAAATAATGATCTTTAAACTTTGAGGAGTTCTTTGGCAATAGAATTGATTTCCGGCCATGTATTTAGCCAACCCGGAGCTGGTGATTCCTGTGGGGGCTGTAGCCATGATGGAGTTGCAGCTAAAGGACGAGGCAAGGGGAACAAGTGCTTTTCTTGTCGTTTTGAGAACCGACTACACCTGCGTGTTGTTGGTACAGCTGTAAAACCTACAAACTGCATGAAGTTAAACCCCCATAAAATCCTGTAAATGCCGTACAAACAGCCAACACACAGACTTGGTTTAAAAAGACTGGGCAGAAGAAGACAAGCCCTGAACTAACAGCCAAGGAGACCCTGAGATAAGGCCCAGCGCCCCCTCAGCTACACCAGAGCTACAATTGTCGCTGAAAATGGGAGTTAATGGAAAAAAACCAGGCTTTTTTAAGGGAAAATGCAAAGGGCCTGAGTTCTTCCTAGAATTAAAAAATGTCACACACTGGAGCATAACCTGGTGCTGCTGACTCTTGCCAGTTTATTGTACATCGCTATTTCTTTTCACACAGAGGCTCTAAGTAAAATATTCTCTTGGTTTCTAATTGCTGGCTGCTAACCCTGTAACCATTAGGCACAGGCACAAAAGATACTCCAATTTAAGGAGAAAATAGTATCTCTGTACATAAACAGCGCAGGCAGAGTGGCTTACCCAAGATAACACAGCACTGCACTTAAATACTTTTAATACTTCACTGCTCAAAAGGTGTTTTTTCATATTAAAGCTAGGATCTAATTACAGTGAAGACTTGAGATTTTAGCCCGTCATCATGCGGTAAGCTACACATTGACAAAACATGGTTAATGCACGGTATCCCTTTCCCTGTTCTTTTCCCAAATGTATTTACTGACTTTCTTTGCACGTAGGGAAACAAAGGCACAGAGCGAAAGCAGGATACCAGTGAGCGTTTCAAAGCAGCACGGGGAAATGCTCAGTGCTGGTTGTGAAAATGAACAGGAATCACAAAGCTATGAAAACGTGCAGTACTCGCTGTCGTGTTTAGGTGACTCCAGACATTCTTGCTGCTGCCAATTCCCGTTTTACATTCACAATGCACAGGTTGTGCATTTAAATACCGTTTCATTCAGCGTTGTGCTCCGGAGCAGCTTTGCTCCAGAAGCTACTTGTGGGATCTGAAGGTTGGCGCTTGCAGCTTGTGCTGGGCAAGAGGCGCTTGAGAACCCACCCATTTGAAGAGACAAGAAATCAGGGCACTTCAATCCTTCTCAAATATCTCAGGTTGGTTTAAAAAACAAACTCCATGCAAGTCAGACGCAAACACCCAAAGCCTGATTCTGCAAACCTTATTCAAAGTTACTAAGTTATTGAAGTCTCTATATTAGCAGCTGTGTACCTGAAAGCTGTTCTTCTCCCCGCTGCTGTGACTCTCTAACTCCAGAGCTCGGTGACTGTCCTGAGGCGTCTGGGAACGAGGAGGGCTTGATAAAGAGCAGAGCAAGGAAGAAACAACTCGTTACGTTCTGTGTGACGGTGTTTGCGGTATGAACTAAAAGCCAGCCAATAAAGCTTGTATGAAGAGTTCTCCCAAAGAGCTGGAGTGCCCTGACCCTACCTTAAGAGATTAATCTGTCAGCGGGTGACACAATCCAGCCATCATATCCAATTAATCTTTGATTTCCTAACAATCTGCCAAGCAGACTGCTGCACAGGGCTGGTTTTCAGCAGTGCACAGATATGCCTGGGGAGATGTATGATTTGGCCAGTGCAACTTATTAAATAACAATGGGCAGAAAATGGGGAATGGAAGTGGGGTTTGGTTTGAATTCAAACTAGCAAGTTCTGCATCCTACTGTTAAACTTTAGGCTGCAGACTTCAGAGCCCGTTACAATCAGACACATGAATTAATGACGGCCCAGGAGTATTTAATGCACTAGGACAAGGCTGCTGCCTGCACACACGCAGCACACCCATGCACAGTGAGCTGCTGCCACTGGACTCCACCCAGATGCACCAAAAGCCCGCCATGGCACCAAAAGCCCGCCACGGCATCTCCACGAGATGCGGGAAGTCTTTGAGCGTCCCCTCCCTGCACCTTCTTTCTGGTTTCAGGACAGGCTTCTACCCAAATGTTACTCTGGTATTTAAATACCAGCCTTTTAAGCATGAAATTTTCCTCTCTCTGCATATATGTACATGCATGTGTGTATGTATATACATACATGTATGTCAGCACTTCTGTTATTGTCTTTTCCTCTTGTGCAGGAAAATGGCTTTGTGCAATAGCGTTCTGCTTACCTGTCGCAATGAGAACTTTCTCTTGAGCTGCTTCTTCCAGACTCGTGCTGAGCATCGAGGAGAATCTTCTCCATGTCGCCGTTGTGAATGGAAATGGAGGCAGGCACCTGCTCCTGGCCCGGCGGGGCGGCGGGGCTGCCATTGCCATTGCTGGTGAAGTGGAGCTCTACCCAGGAACCTGGTGGCAGAATTGCAAACAGAACCAGAATAAACCAAGGGGTTCGTGTGAAAGGCATCTAAACCGCAAGGCTGCTGATCCGCCCCAGCGCCACGGGCCAGTTGGAAAGGCAGAAGCAGGAGCGCTGACGCCTCGCTCACAAACACGGTGCAGTGCCAAAGCGCGGGGTGCTGTGCGAGCGGCGGAGAGGCTGGGCAGTACATCGTGTCTCTTCCTGCAGCTCAAGATCTTTTATTGCAGGATAAGCCTCGTTTTTATTGTTCAGCATAGGCGGCAGGCAAATAAAATAATCTCAAGGACTTTCTCTGCCAAAGTTTATTTATCCATTTATCGAAAGTATTTTAGGCTCGAGAATCCCATAACTGCGTTTTGTTCAGCCTTTTTTCAGTAAGCGTTTTTAGGTGTCACCGTTAGGCAACAGAGGATATGTGGCAACGACCAGATCACGTGTTTGCTACTCGCAGTATATTTAACACGGGGTCACATGTTGCTTTGTTTTTTTAGGAGCGTGCTCAACAACAACTCTCTCTGGGCTACAAGCAACCCATGCACAACGTATCTGCTGTCTCGTTTACAAACCAGCTCAAGGGACAGATAATATCTGAATTATACACGTCAGCGGAATTTACCTATGTAACATGCTTATGTGTGTAAACAGCAGTTTGCAAGAAAAACAACAGTTATTGCAGGAGCAAGCCAGCAGGGGAAACTCCCGGGATTCTGGTGTGCAGAGCAGAAGGAGCCTGGGGCAGATGCACAGACAGGGGCAGACGCACAGACAGGGGCAGAGCGTGGGGAGCAAACCACGTTAGAACAGCACGAGGGAGAAAGGAGAGGTTTTACCGGCGTGCGGGGGGAGACGCCAATGCAGAGATGTAGCGTGAAACAGAAACATCAAATGAAGAGCGATACTCTGGTTGGGAAGGTTCACAAATGAAATGGAAACAGCTACAAGCCAAACTGCTTAATCTACTTTAATAAAGTTATTTCTTCTCTTCTGAAAAGCCAGATAACCACAGTATCTTTTTAATGGAAACATACTGGGTTACTGAGTCTTGAAGCAGCATTTTTCCAGATAGCCTCTTTTATTTCACAACTGTTTTGTTTTGTTTTCCCCTCCACGTGACCGTGTATGGTATGTGGCTGGGTATGTGTTTATACCCACACCAACTTTTTCCTACTTTTCCCCCAGCAAACTGATGAAAGCCCAAGTTGTTACCAAAGAACCATCACGACCACTGAAGTTTAAAGGAGACAGTGTCCAACTGGAGCTGTGGCTCCTGCTCCTCGCACATCCCCCCTGCTCCCAAAGCACAAGAACCCCATGTGCTGCACTACAGGAGCTGTTTTCTCCTGGAATGACACACAGCACCGGAGGTACCATCACATCGCAACAATCATCAGCACTACAGGCAAACAGAACCACTTCATACAGCAAACCAGCGCTGCCGACCGCAATCCTACTGGATCCAGCATAAATGGGCTTTACAGACCCTGAAAACTCAAATGCTGTTGCTGTTTGGTGAATACAGAAATTCAGCCTCACTTCTGATTAAAAAAGAAAAAAAGAAAGAAAAATGCACGATAAAACATGAAGAGGATGAAAACTGTAACAGAAGGATCACAGTACACTTTGCTTTTAGGCACTCTTGAGGGTCAGGTTGTGCCAGTGCACCAGGAATATGCTCTTGTATCATCTTTAAAGGTAAAAAAGCCTATATTTTTATGAAGTTGGAAATATAAAGAGATAAGAGCACGTCTAGCGTGGCAACGCAAACAGAACAGACTGAGTTGTAGGGATGGATTTTTGGGGAGAATGATCTTACATGATGTTCCAGCCCAGGATACACACTGTGGGAGTACAGATCAGCATTAAAAAAAGCACTCAGTGACCTCTGGAAATCTGAATTTCTTAACAGATGGCTTTCAAAACTGGAAACAAAGAAGCAAAATGCCCCAGGAAGATGAGAACGCCTCCCTCAATGCTAACACCACCGTGTAAATCACAGTTTGTGTCGCCGCACGCAGATCTCTCGGGGTGAGTTCCCTTCCAGCCCTTGCTGAACACCCGATCCGTGCGGCTGAGCCTGGTCTGCCCCCAGGGCATTTCCATCCCGGAGCACACAGACCTCGGCAGCGGCACCGCGGCTGCCGAACCGATCCGTTCTCCCCACGCTCACCTCCGCGGTCCCAGGCAGCTCCGCACTCGGTTTAACGAGCAATCCCCGCCGGGGTGCGCGGTCAGGGGCTAACGGAGCGCAACCCGTCACCCCGGACACCCCGGCCCGGCCCACGCTCCCGGGGCCGCTGACAGACGCTGCCTGGACAGGCCCAGGGGGCGGCCCGACCGACCGACCGACGGCCTCAGCGCCGCGCAGGCCGGCGGGAACGCAGGGAGGGAGCCCGGACACCGCCACCGCCCTTACCCTGCAGGTTCTCGTCCTGCGAGCTGTGTCGCGACATGGCGGAGCGACACTCTGGACACTGAGCTGCGGCCGCGGCGGGACGCGCACTGACCGCCCCGCGCCCTCCGCCGCCCCTGCGGCTGCGGGACCGGCCGCGTGACGTCAGCGGCCGCCCCGTTCCCATTGGCCGCCGCCGCGGGGCGGGGGGGGCGGAGCTGTGCGTCGGGTCCCTCACGGCACCTCGCGTCCCCTCACGGGCCGTCACGTTCTGTCCCGTTCCGTCACGTTCTGTTCCGCTCGGCCCCGTTCGGTCGCGGTCCCCCGTGCTCCCTCCCGGTGAGTCGGGGGCGGGACCCGCCGGGGCAGATGAGCTGCGGCTCGGAGGATCCCCCCAAAGCTCCCGGAGCAGCGCGATCACAGAATCCATCACAGAATGTGAGGGGTTGGAAGGGACCTCAAAGCTCATCCAGTGCAATCCCCCCATGGAGCAGGAACACCCAGCTGAGGTTCCACAGGAAGGTGTCCAGGCGGGTTTGAATGTCTGCACAGAAGGAGACTCCACAACCTCCCTGGGCAGCCTGGGCCAGGCTCTGACACCCTCACCCCCAACAAGTTGCTTCTCCTCTTTCAGCAGAACCTCCTGTGTTCCAGTTTGCACCCATTGCCCCTTGTCCTGTCACTGGTTGTCACCCAGAAGAGCCTGGCTCCATCCTCCTGACACTGCCCCTTTCCATATTGATCCCCAGGAATGAGTCCCCCCTCAGTCTCCTCTTCTCCAGCTCCAGAGCCCCAGCTCCCTCAGCCTTTCCTCCCACGGGAGATGCTCCACTCCCTTCAGCATCTTGGTGGCTGCGCTGGACTCTCTGCAGCAGTTCCCTGTCCTTCTGGAGCTGAGGGGCCACAACTGGACACAATATTCCAGATGTGGTCTCCCCAGGGCAGAGCAGAGGGGCAGGAGAACCTCTCTGACCTACTGTAGATCCCCCAGTGCTGGACCCCGGAGAGCCTGAGCTGAATAACGGGGTGACCGCCCCATGGAATAACACAAGAGAGCAGAAAACTGCCCTTGGATAGCAAGGGGAACCGTGTCTGATTGCAAAAGGACCAGCGCTGGCCTCAAAACCAGACCCCAACAGCCCTTAAACCAATGGCACAGGCCCTGAAAATAGATAATAATTAATTTATTCTCTTGTTTAATGTTGACTGAGGCTGCACTGCTGTCCAAGCAGACAGCAGGGGCTCTCCATACAGAAAACCACTTTGTAAAGACTGGTGCCGCCATTTGAAAGCAGATACTGATTGACTGCTGCGAGTTCATGAAGACAAATACATAAAACTTTATTTAGCCAGAGGATGGGTGAAGTGTTGGTTATGGAATTAGAGGCATTTTCTCTAGGTGGAAATTGTTTTCATTTGTGCCTTTCTGCAGGCCAAGTAAATGCACATTCTGGTCAATTTTCAGTGACTTACTGGAACAGCAAGGAGTGACAACCTGCAGCCTTCCCGGGAAGGTGAGGTCAGGATTTTAGTTGTATGTGCATTATACTCAGTACAGCCAATGGATTATCAGACGAAGTGGAGCAAAGACATTTTTGGGGTCAGTTGCCCAGCTTTTAGTCCATCCTTAACACAGGAGTTTTCCACACCTCAGTCTTAGACTTACTGCGACTAGCAGGGAGCTTTAGGTGGGACTTTACTTGGGCTCCTTCATTTGCACAAGCACAGAGCAGCTCTCAGAGGAGCCCAGGAGCCGTGCACCGTGCAGAGCCCTGTCCTGGCACCGCACACCTGGGCACAGCTGGAGGGTGGCTGTGGGAGCCGGGGCACACTGTGTGCATGCAGCCCCTTCAGAGAGCAGCCTCGCCAAGCACGCCAGTGCCCCAAGCATCTTCTCTTACGCCTGACCGCAGGAAATCTGCTGAGAAATTTGTATTTAATTCGCATGATTAAAATTCAGTTTTGTTCTGCTTAGGAACTCAGGGCAATTTTGTCCTCGTCAGAAAAAAACGAAACAAAACAATTTTAAATTGAAGAACTGTTCAAGAAGCAATTTCCCTATGTTTGTGCATTGATTTATGGTGTCCCTGTGTGCCACGGCACAGACACGGGCACAGACACGGCTCTGAGAGCTCTGGTGCCCATGCTGCAGCTCACTGGTGCCCATGCCGCAGCTCACTGGTGCCCACGCTGCAGCTCACTGGTGCTCATGCTGCAGCTCCTTGGTGCCCACGCTGCAGCTCCCTGGTGCCCACGCTGCAGCTCACTGCTGCTCTCTGCTGCCCCGCAGTCCTCCCTCTGCACCTCGCTTGGAAAGGAAAGCCCGGCAGCCTCCAGCAAAGAGCAAGTTCATCATTCCAGGGAAGTGTTTGTCTTCTCCGTGTGAAAATTACACTCACTTGCCTCGGGGACTATGGCAGCATTTGAGGGACAGGCAGCTCAGTGCTGTGTTCACACAGACATGGGCTGACTGGCTCAGAGGGAGAAGGGGGCACCAGAGCAACTGTGACCCCGCTAACACAACCACCTTTTCAGTCTTCTCCCACTGCAAGCAATCTCCTTGGGGAGATTTACAGCCACAGGATCTCCCCCAGTCACCAGCAGCGTTTTCCTCTGCTCTGGAACCAGCAGTAACTCCACGATACTCGTGGCAGTGGAGATGTGCTCTGACAGTGTCTCGCTCTAGCACAAAACCCCTGACAACTATTTTATCCTCTGGTGCTGTGCAAACCCTGCACACGTCCCATGCGGAGCAGGGTGCTTGCTGTGGGCAACACAAATATCACATTGTCTCCAGATTGGCTTCCTCTGTTACTGGCTTCTCGGCAGCCAGGGGCTCTTCTCCGGGGGAATGTGGGCACACACAGAGCTCTGTTAAGGTTTCCAGATGAAGTCGCTCTCCTCCTGTTCTTGTGGGATGAAGACTGGAGCTGACCCCACCTCATCCTCTTTGCAGGATACGATTCACAACTGAGCAGCTGCATGAGAAGGTTAGAAAGACAAAGCATTGTAGTTTCAAGCCCACTGTTTGTTCCAGCATGGTGGAAATGTCCAGCTGGTGTCCCGCGTACTGAAATTGCCTACAGGCCACGAGGTGCTCCAGGTGCTGCCCAGGCACACTGGGTGCAGGGACAGAGGTGTAATAGGGAACCTGAGCCACGCACTGCCCGCTGCCATCAGCACAGAGACCCCTGAAGGATGTCCAGCAATGTTCTGGCGTGAGAAGGTGCGGGTTGTGGGGGAAATTCTTCCAAAGCAGGCATTTCCTTCATAATTAAACAACATCTACCATTTCTGCCAGTACTGGGCAGGTCTCCCTCAGTGTCCCCGCGAGGGCTCCTGGCCGGGCCAGCGCTGGGGACCCGCACACTGGGCAGACCGGGGACCTCAGAGCGCATCCTGCCAGGGCTTCTTTCTACATAAAATCACTTTCTCCACCTCGCAGGAAGGGAAATGGATTTGTTTTTGAAACAAAAGGAGCAACATTGTTACAATGTTGCAAAGTTATAACAACAAAGCACCAGGGAAAGGGCATTATGTATAACCTCTGAATGCACATCTGGGATTTTACAGTTTGTTATCCTAAGTATGAAATACAAGAGTTTTCAATTAAAAAAAAAATACATTAAGAGAAAATGTCATAAATTGCAGAGAAAGGTATCATTTGGATACCAAACACTGAAGTGTTCAAATTAAATTTTCAGGACTTTTTCTCTCAACGCTTCTCACCTTTGAAAAATAATTAACATTGCAAGGCGTGGGTAGGAGTCTGCTCTGAGTTGGGTCATCCTGAGTTAATGGGAAAAACCTGACTGCTGTGGGTGTAGCAGGTGTAATTATGTAGGTAGCTATAACAAATATACATCTCCCTGTCCCGTTTTCTGTGGACAGATCTTCTCTTCAGGAAACTGATTCACCAGAAGCCCTTTCTGCTTCAAGGCAGGTATAAACCAGGGTCAAGTTAATCTTCTGTACTAGCAGAAAACACAGTGCAGCTGTGACAGCTTGCCACTGGGGTCTTTCATTAGGAACTGGATGGATGCATCTATTTTCATATAAATCTTCAAGGTAAAAGATATTTGGGTTTTGCCAGAAAAGCACTCTGCTGTGATCCTGGAGAATGGCAAACTGTATCGGATGAAATCTTGAAAAGCTTATCGATTTGTTAAGCTGCCGTCCTCCTTCGGGTTGGAACCCCGTGTAATTTAGTTTACTTGCATGTAACAGAACAAACATGTATTGATCAGTTCCTTTTACATAAGAGGCAGGGAGGCAGCTGCTCCCCTGAGCAAAGGGGCAATATTTGGGGTAGTGATGAGGTCTCACTTGCTGCTCAGACAACTTCAGCTCTGTTTAGTTCTAAGCGTGTGTTTCGTGCTGCTGTGGCAGGGTGCAACAGTAGTGATGGACACTTACGGCAGGCATCACACAAAAACTGTCTGTAGTCCCAAACTGATTATAATCTTAAATTAGTTTTAAAGTGGATAACATTGATTTAAGATTTCTTGTTTTCTTTTTGCTATAAATCAAAGTAATCTGTGCCGACTTTACAATGAATCCGCTGTAAGACCTGGTGCAAGCAGAGAGCAACCTCAGGACCCAGCTGGGAGCGTGTGCCCACATCAGCGGTGACAGCAGCTGTGACACCAGCTGTGACATCACTGTGACATCAGCTGTGGCATCACTGTGACAGCAGCTGTGACATCACTGTGACATCACTATGACACCACGGTGACATCACTGTGACATCGCTCTGCACATCACAAGGCACCACGCTCGCAGCCCTCGTCCTCTCTGCAGCGCGGTACTGCCTCCTGCTCACCTCTGCAAAACTCAGCTCCTCAAAAGCTGCTGAAATGCAAGAACTACCCGTTTCCATCTGGTTTTTTTCACTGCCCACAATGGTTAGTTATTAACCTCCCGGGCTGCCTCTGGAGATCAAAGCAGCGTGCACGGTTTTATGCTGAGCATTTCTGGGAATGGTGTTCATCATTAACTACCCAAATGTTCGCAGATACTCATTTCTGAGCTTATGCTTATCCAGGCTGTTGACATGAGGAGATCTAACAGATACACTTCTGTGTAATCTTTAATGTTAAGTTTTAAAAGGCATTTGGACTACGGGAGTCGAGGACAGAGGAAATGGGATCCTCTTATGGGTGAAATAAAGCAAAAAGAAAGAAGAGCGAAATAGCCTGAGTCTTCTGTTTGGGCCAATCTTGTTACTTTTTGCAAGATTTGATTTCTTCAAGTTTAACTTATGAGCGTGCATCACTGTTTCTTGCATGTGCTGTCTTTTCTATGTGTTATTTCTTTCCTACAGCGATTTCCGATGGCCCAGTGACAAAAATCTGGTCATTATTATCATTCATTCCTTACAGAATCATCCACTGGCTTTGCAGCCTGGACAGGTGCAGGAAGCAGGACCCATCGCAGGGTTGTCTCGACTAAGGACGTTTCATTTTGTTCCATTTGGAGAGCACAAAAATAAAGCAAAGCTGCCTCTGGCAGAACCGCTGCAATCCTGGGCTTTCACCATGCACTTGTACAGTGTCCTGCACATGTATCTCCAGCAATTGCTGAGGAACAGGCTGAGGACAAGAGTCCTGCCCAGTTTCTGGAGATACCTGCACTGTGTACACTCACTTGGATGACCTGCGGATCTGCGTTACAGATGAGCTGTAAACAGTGTGCTGCCATGGCTGGGAGAGACAGGAATCAGAGTGTTTGAAACAAAAACCAGACCTCTGTTGGCTTGCTTTTCAGTCGCTCAAGTGTAAGAGATACTGACTGCATCTTGTATGAATCACAAAAGTGGAGCAAATACGGTTTTTTTCAGCTCTCTCATTGACTTGCTAACTTCGAGTTTTTAACGATCATTAGCATTTTTGTTCTGCACGGTAAAGCACTGTGCATGGAGGGCTTTGGACAAGCTCAGAAAATGGAAGTCGCCAGAAGAACATGTTTTGCCCAGCACTTGCCAGCTGAAAAACAAAACCCAATTCTTCGAGTGATGTAAACTAATGATGGCCTTTTGCGTTATATCGCTTACAACACTGCTTCCAATGTTATTTGGTTTACTTACTCCCACAAAATGTTGCAATTCAGCTCTAAAAATAGAAAATAGTTTTCTTTATGCAAGGGTTGAAAAGCCTTTGTTTGCAGAGCTCTGGTCAGAGCCAGAGCCCGGCCCTGCGCCCTGGGGAGCTGGTTCGTGCCTAAGCTGGGGCACTGGAACGTGGGGACTTGGTCTGCCCAGCGTGGAGCGGGCTGAGCTGTAGCCAGATGCTCTGATTTTCAAAAGGATTTGTGTGATAAAGGAGCAAGAAGAAGTGCTGAGGTTTTGCCAGAGCTGCAGACAGCGATTTCTGGAGTGGGCAGCGCGTTTGCCCGTGTTTGGCACTAGATTTGGCACTACGTTTGGCAGCTCTGTTTGCAGAGTTAAGCCCTGATCCCGCAGCACCTCTTGCAGCCTGGCCCCGTGTCCCCAGCCTCACCGACCGCAGTGGGACAGCAACCCAGGTGCCAACAACAGCCAGGGCTGGGGCTCAGGATAAACCGCCCTGGGAAGGGGTCCGTGTCTGGGAATAACGTCACCGTTTCACGTCACGCAGCACAGGATGGATGGACAGAAAATAAGAAATAAATTGACTCTGTGGCTTTGATAACAAAAAAATACAAAGTGATTCTGTTCTTGCAGCTTCCTATCCCTACAGGTTTCGTCATACTTTTCTCTTTCTAGGTGTTTCTATGAAGCCAATAGAAACTTGTTCTAATGATTTTCTCAAAGTGCCACTTCATGTACGTTTGTCAAACGATAATTAAACTGCAGAGCAGGGCCATGAGAAACACAGCAGTGGGCAACCACAAACATAGACACATCTTTCTAGGAATTTAGCTAGAAATCACACAAATTTCTTGGCTTTGCATTCAAGTGCTGCACAGAGTTGAGGGCCTTGGGCTGGGGAAAACTAGGTTTTTAAATGGAAAGTTCCAGATATGTAGGCATTCCCGTTCTTTAAGGGGAAACAACCTCACACCCTCCCTCCCTTCTGAAAGCTGAGAATATACTTGAGAGGAGGTTTCTGCTCTGCAGCCCGTGCTCAGCTCGCTCTCCACGCCCGCCAGCAGCTCCCTGGCATTCACTGGAATGGGTCCCAGCCTTCCCTGGCAGGAAGAAATAAATAGATAGGCTGTATATCCTCTTTACTTCTAGATAATTTTGCAGTATGGGGCTAGTATAAGTGAGGTTTTTAACAAAATGCATTTTATCTGGATTTGCTATTCGGTTCTGATGTAAAGGAGAATTTGCAGTGTGGTGAGTTTGAATATTGAAGATGAATAATTCTTCAGTGATGAAAAGCAGCGGGAGGCTGCAAGCTGGGCGTTAAAGATGAGCTTTTCATCTCAAATCATACCTTACAAGAGTTTGCAAAGAAACCTGCCTTTTTCCACCATTTCCACATAGTGTCAGAGTAGGGGTTGCATTATTTGGTGGAGTCACCATCCCTGGAGGGGTTTAAGAGGCACATAGACGAGGTTCTTAGGGACATGGTTTAGTGCCAGAATTAGGTTATGGTTGCACTTGATGATCCTGAGAGTCTCTTCCAACCAAAATGATTCTCTGATTCTCTGATTCGGTAATGACATTGCTGTCAGAGATAAGCTCCAGTCCCCGGCCCTGCGCTTATGTAAGGATTTCCAGATGACTCGGCTCTGTCTCCTTTGCTAGGAGTAAGTGCAAAGGCTGCTGGCTGGTTTTAAATCCCAATAGCCTTTCAATTTTCTCTGCCCCTTTCAGTAATTTAGCCCCTGCTTCAGGAGGAGTTCCCTTCAGATTCAGTCTGTGCTGGATGCAAATCTCTGGCTTAATAATTAAGCTGAAAATGCAAGTCCCAGCAGCATCCCGGTGCCGGGGAGGTGAGCGGCTCTGACTTGGCTGCTGTTCCGAGGGGTGAGCGGCTCAGACTCGGGCGCTGCTGGAGGGAGGCCGTGGGTCTGACTCGGGCGCTGCTGGAGGGAGGCCGTGGGTCGCTGGAGGGAGGGCCGTCCGTGGGTGCTGACGCGCTGCGGAGCTGCAGCTGCAGCGAACCGCAATGGCTGCGGGGCGGCCGCGGAGCCGCGCTCTGAGCTCACCCTCCCCCGAGCAGCATCACAGCCGCCGCCTGCACCGGCACCTGCTCTGAACCGCGGCTCCAGCCTCTCCCTGCTCAGCCTGCTCTGGTTCTTCACTGGGGGTGTGTACATGGTGAGCTGATTTTACTGTACGCTTGTTTTTTTCCTTCTCTGTCCTCTAAATGCTTCCCTGGACTGACTGATGAATCATTTCTCATCCGATTCCACTATTCAGAGGACAGAGATGGAAAATATAATCTTGTGCAGCAGGGATGGATTAAATTTTTTTAGCCTTTTGCAGCATGAATCGTAAACATCCTTTTAAATCTGTCTGCTAGGAACAGCCTACAGGTTTTAAAATGAAGTGCACTGCGTACAAGGAACGATGCTGTCCTCAGGTAGAGCAGACGAGCAGTGTGCATCATGATGGAGCGTGCCTGTGAGGTTAGTTCTATATGTGTTCATGCCTGTACCAATATGTACATAATGTGTGCTATATATATCTCTGTATGTTCCGCATGAATCATCTGCCTGAAGGCTTTGTATGATCCATTTCCAAAGGTCCTGGTTTGCATTCGGTGTTTGGGATCTCCCCGGTGCCTCTGCAGGAGCTCTGAGCCCGCTCTGCTCTGCGGCAGCCGGGCCCCCGCTCCGGCGCTGCCTCCATCGTCTACGTGGGCTGCACCTTCCTGCTCCATTTACTCCTCAGCATGTTCAGCCAGTCCCCGTCATATGTGACTGAGCTGAAATATCAGGGTCTGTAATCGCTGATAAATGCCCTGTGCAGCCAGGAATATGGCGTTTCAGGGCAATACACGTTATGATGCATTTCTGTAACAAAGTAATCTGGTTTCTCTGCTCACTAATTGATTTGGACATTTTCTATTTTCTAACTCCAATGCATATACCACGTATCCTGAGAGCTGCTTCCTATTCCGTTCTGTTTAACCTGTTAAACTGAAGAATGCAAGTTCATGTTTTCCCAGCTGCTTGCTCCCTTGCTGCTTTTAAGAGTCATTTATCTCATCAAGACTTCTTTTCCTTGCAGTTAATGCGGCTGCACCCCTACTGACACTGTTTAAAAATCAGGAATTAGAAAACAAACACACTGGAGTCAGGCTGGCTCTGTCTGTTATTCCTCACATCGTGACACTTCCAGAGCAATGTGTATAGTATAAACCAACCCTTCCCTGCAGGACCCGTTCGCTGCTGGCAGCTCCCAGCTGCCGTACAGCGCCCTGAACCTGCCACCTGCCCTGCACCTTCGCTCTTCTCTCTGTGCCAAAGTGCATGGTAGGTGCTCAAAGTGTGCTCAGAAATGGAAACCTTGGTGTGGGGCTGTTGTAATACCTTAGTTTTGCAGTGGACTTTCTGTTTTGTATTGGCCGTTGTCAGCTCCCCAGTGGTGACTGCTTGTTCTTCACCTGGCTGTATCAGGCCAGTAGGAAGTTTAGTTGTGTAGTGGTGAATTAGAAGGCAAATGGCACTGGAATGAGGAAACACGAGCGCCTCGGCCAGAGGAAGCTGCATGTGTCACCAGGGCCCTGATGGAAAAAACGACACCCCATTTTAAGGTGTCTTTGAAGAATGTGAATAAGGCCCATTGGTTGTCTTCAAAAACTGGAGTCCTGAACATACTTGTGGACCTGTGTGCCTGTAGATCTCTCTCTGTTACATGCTCTGGGAGTGACAGCTGTCAACACCTCCTACTTGGGGAAGTTTCAGGAAGTTTCCCAGCGCACTGTCAATTTCAATGAAGTATAATACTTTGCTTCACTCCCCCCCAAATGCATGCCTGGAATATTACCTCTTATTGAAGATAGCTCAACTTCAAAATGGTGCTAGCAAATGAATGTTTACAAGTGAAGGCCTTTAATGACCTTTTTTAACACTTTTCTTTAAAACACGTCTTGTAAGTTTATGATCTTCTCCAGTGCATCTTTCCATGGATAATCAGCAGCAGAGCTTCAGCTTCATAGGGTTCTAAAAACTTAAACAGACAAGTGCCGGGGATGTAGGGTTTGGACACAAAGCTATTCTGTCCAAGTACTCTGGTTGTGAGACGCTAACATCCCTGAGTGATTGTACAAAATTAGCAAATTGGCAAATTTTAGCTGATACTTCAGACTTCCTAAATCACTCCCGTAATCCTCTCTTTATCTGACCCCAGCTGGCCAGTGGCGTTTGTCTGCATGGGAAGGGAAAGGGGAGCGAGTTTGTCCCCAGAGCATCAAGTGCTGGCTCTCATTGGTGGCAAAATAGTAATACTAAGCAATTTGTGCCAGTTGTCCAACCTAGAAAGGCCATTCCCTGATTTTTCTTTGGCACTTGTAGCCAAGTGCTCTGCAGTCAAATAGACCTAAAACCGAAAAGGTCTCAGGAATTTAATATAGTTCTGTAGGAATTATTCTAATGGAGAATGACATCCATGTAGATTTTTTAAAACTCTTCAGTTCTGTGCAAATCCACAAGCCATCATTTCCAGGAACACGTGGTTAGGGATTTGTTATTCACCGATGATGCGGAATCAAGATGCAGGTTCAATAAATTCCATCTGTGCAGCTTCTTACATCCCCATCCCGAGCCTCCCGTTGTGCTCTGGGAAAGCAGAGCAGCGGCTGAAGAGAAGCAGCTTGGGAAGGCTGGGGACCATGTCTGGAGGACAAATCTGGCTCCTCACGCAGGGGCGCAGCGGCAGGGTGGGGAGCGCTGTCTGCCTTTGAGCCCAATGAATGTCCTGATGTGCTGCTGCTTTGAGTTATTCCACCGGGGCCACAGTCATTTCACCTTGACAAGGTCACATGCAAACGGAGACCCTATTTTTCATGAAGCTTGAGTGACAAGAAGAGTCAGTTTAAGGTGCAGAATGTGTATTTTTCTATCATTTTAGTGACTCTCTCTGGGTTCTGGCGCCGGAGCTTTCCCAGCCCAGCTGGGATGGGGTGTCCCAGCACTAACAGGAACCCGCACCTGCTCTGGAAAGCTGCTGCCCAAACCATGCTGGGTGCTATTTCAACCCCTCGACAATCATCAGAGATGGAACCAATTCAATTTGGGTCTTTAATACCAGAAAGACTTCTCGTGTTTTCGCTGACTGCTCTGTTCTGTCCCGCCCGACCCTGAGAGGTGTGTCCCCTGGCACCCAGTGCAGGTGAAGGGCAGCGCTCATGAGCTCCAGATGGCACAGAGGGTATTTTACTGGGCTGTAAATCTGTATTAATGGTGCTGAATTGAAATAGGAATTGCACTCCAAGGGCCTGATTCTGATGCCACTGAGTCAATGTCAGAAACCTTACTGAATTCAGGGACTCGGGATATGCCCAGAGGGAGAACTTTGCTAAATATCCGAAGAGCCTGCGGATTTACTGCTTTACCCTCTAGTAGGGCTCATACTCATATTCCCACGGCCTTTCAGAAAAGTTCTTGCTAGGTTTTGTGTTTGAACTAATTCTATCTTAAAATAATGATTAGATTCATTTGATATTGGATTGCTGCCTCCGTAACAAATGAATTCTAGCCATGGTGTCTAGGAAGAACGTGTCTGGTTTGGAGGAGGACAGTGCTTTTAGAGCAGATCTCTTGACGAAAGCTGTTTGCGCTTGGGTTTGCATCATGCTATGGTCTCAGCATCCACAACCCGGATTCCTTTTGGATAAAAGTAACCCAGGTGTTTTCCAACCGGTAACCAGTGCTCACACTGCAGCGTAACACCAGAGTTTGAAGTTCCATCAAAATGTTCCCTAATGCTGGCTTTTTACAGATACCAGGTTCATTCTTGAATGTTCTATTTTCTTACTCTATCTGTAAAGAAATACTGGGAAAATAAGTTAATGAGAAACCTGAAGGGAAGCTATCAATCTAAACCACGCAAAACACGGATTTTTCTTTACATCAAAGACAAAGTTTCGTATTTTCACAGAAGCAGGAAAAAAAAATCCCTAAAAATAGTTGATATGGTCATGTTTATATGTTGAAGTGACAATAATTTATAGCCAGGGCCTTTGTTGCTTTGGAGAGTTGCAGAGATTTGTGCACCGCATGTGATCTCAGAGTTTTGCTGTGGTTCAAGCACTGAGTGTCTGGCCCATCCTGGTAAATATCCGTAGCTTTTACGGGACGCTTGTCGGCATTTTTATATTTACATGTTGCTTTTGTTGTTAGCAAAATGAAATGATTAATTGCGACTCGTTATTTCATTATTGTCTAATATCATGATTAATTCTTGCGTGCTGGGTGAGGCCAGATCATCTTGACAGTGTTCCTTGGGAAATGCTGGATGGGGAGGCAGGTTATGCATACGTATATATGGATATATATACATGTAGCTGACAGTAAATGCTGCGTGAGGGAGGGTCGGGTCAGGTCTTGCTGCGGTGATGTGTGGTGGCCACCGAAGTTTCGGGATCTCCAGTTTGCATTCAAAGCAACGTCAGAGGCAGCAAGAAATTAGTAAAGAGAAAACGCAAAGGGTCTTACAGGGAAATTTGTTAGCTTGAGCTGTAGTAATAATAAGTAAATGGAAAATACACTGACTTACTAATCCATTTTAGCTCAAACAATGCTTGCAGCTGTTAAAAGCCTTTTCTCTCCAACCAAAGCAGTTTTGGGATTTCTAGTGTTTTGAATGGCCACTTACAAGTTTCCTTTGCGGGTGGACAAGCACTTCTTACTGCATAAGTTCTGTATTTGAGCAGCTGTCCTTGCAGGAAGCAGGACGGATTTTGTTTGTGTGACAACGGCCCCAGCTCTGCTGTTCAGACGCCCCTTGGGCGCGGAGGTGCCTGCAGGGTCCAGGAGGGCCAGGGCAGCCTTGTCGCGCTGCGGTGAATTGGTGATTATTGCTGTTGCTCGGATAAGGGTTCACTGTACAGTCTGACAGCTTCACCTCTTACTTGTGCCTCCTTTTTCCCCTGTTTCCTGGGTTTGGCCGCGGTGGCTGCGAAGGGTGCAGGGGGAGGCGGGTGCGCCTGTCACCCCAAACACGGCTGTGCCGCCTCTGTCCCCGCACCTCCCGCCTTGTTTGTGTCCTGCTCCATAGCACACACTGCAAACTCATTGCACGTTCATTGTTGAGCGGCTCAGATAACCCTGGATCAGGCATTGATAAATAGTTCACTTCCAGAAGGGCGGTCAAGGCTGATTTTATCTCCTGGGGTGACAACATTCAGCAACACAGTTAAGAGAAAAATCAAAGCAACCTTTTGAAATGAAGGGAGGTGTTTCAGTTTAGTTCTCTCTACTTTCCCCAAGCTTTCCTGACGACGTGCCTAGTTCCTGGGTTTGCACATGCCGAAATTCCAGTTGCACATACTGCTGATGCCACTTCATGCGATTTACAGGGACAAAACATTGCTGCCAAAGCTTTGAACTTTGCTGGTTTGCAAGTTTGTAGTGGAAGGGAAATCTCATTATGTTCAGCTGCCCTGAGGACGCGCTGGAGCTCAGCAGGAGTGGGGTCCTGGTGATTTGCTCCAGGTGCCCCTCGTTACACTGTCAATTAGCCCAGCAGGGCTGACCTGCTTCGGGGCACAGCCCGCAGGAGCTGTGTTGGGTGTCTCTTCAGAAATACAGGCAGTTCGGTTGATTGTTTGGTGTTTTTTTGGGTGGGGTGATTGTTTTTTTGCTTTCCTCTCTTACTAAAATATCTGCATGTTGCTTAAGACCAGCTTATGGCTTTGGCCTGATTAAGATTTTTTTATAAGCACAAGTTAAGCAAGAACAAAGCGGAGAAGGAAGCAACCCAGCAAACGGGAGTTAGCAGAGGTTTGAAGATGGAGAAGAGCAGGGCGGCTGGTTTGCTCCTGGAGCTGCGCTGCAGGAACTGGGCAGCGGGTAAGGGCGGCCGGGCCGGGCCAGATGGGCACAGCAGCACAGGCGCCCGGGCTGGGTGTCCAGGGTGCCCAGCTCCTGCCAGACTGGGGGCAGGAAACAGAACTATGTTCCTTTTCACTCTGACTTTGGTGGCGGTGGCATTTTTTTGTTTATTTGTTGATGGTTTTAGAGTGTTTTGGTTGGGTTTTTAAAATGATTCTGTTTGTTCAAAGGGCAAATCCACAGTACGGAGTGTGTGAAATGGCAGTAGATGGCCAGAATGGCTTTGGTGTGGGCAGCGATGGCACGTCCAAGCCCACGGGAGATGCTGTGTGAACCCCTCAGAGCACCCGCGGGCGGCTGGGACGGGCGCTGCTGCTGGGTCGTGTGCCATGCTATAAATGTCTTGTAAAAATTGGGAAAAAGCTCTTAGCATGAAACTTTTTCCCTCGTTTACTTGTAAAATACACACCACTTATGGGAGAAATACAATGGGAGAAATATTTTTTCCTGTGGAAAGTGAGGCTGCGGTGGAGGAAAAGTCTGAAATGGCTCCCAACAAGCAAGGCACGTATTAATTGGCATTGGTCTGTTTATTGGTGTTGGCAGGGGGTTGGGCATCAGTAAAGGGTCCGGTTTCGTTGTCCACCTCAGCATAGTAGCTGTGTTCTGTGCCCTGATGCCATCAGAGATGTTCGGATGTGTTTTACTGTAAGAGCAGTAACAGTTATACGGGGTGGGGAAAGTTGCTGATTAACTCAGCTTCATGAATAAATGTGTGAAACTAAAGAAAAATAGGTGCTTCTGCTAAAAATATCATTACTGTCGTTTAAAAATAAGTCACGCAACAACTGCATTTGACACTGAATAATAGTATACAGGCACGAATGTTGTTTCTTCTGCTTGTATTTCTGTGTCAATCAGCAAGCGGTGGTATCAAGTAGCGTTAGTCAGCTCGGGAGCAGATGCACCTCCTGGGAAGGAATGTCTGCGTGGAAATACATGTACACGTACAGCTGCAAATCCCGAGTGAAAGATAGGGAACAGCAGATGCCTCTTTGGGACCGAGTTTGAAGATCTTACTGTCTACCAGCACTCAGTGAAAGCAGGTAGTTTGGTTACTAATAAAAGCTCTCCTGGAAATGGTGAAAGACATGACTGCTGCCTCCAGGCAGCCCTCAGGCTGAACGCGCATCCTTCCCTTTGAGCATCCATTAGCTCTCTATGGCTTCTTTACATACCGCGGTTTCTAGGGGTGTACGTGGTAACTCCGGGTGTGCTTGAAGAGCACTGGAAGCTCTTCTGGCTGTTTATCAAGGTGTGAATCCCGTGTTGGGGTTGCTGTGTCTGTGCCCACCGCTCCAGGCACGTCGTGTCACGTGTGGATGTGACAGTGTAGTGGTGGGACAGGTGTTTTCAGTGGCACTTGCTGGAATAACTTGGGATACGTAAGCACAGAAGTTTATAGCTATCTAAGCTGTCTATAAAGAGTATAAACCCTTTAGGATAAGGGAAGTCAAACTGTACAAAAGAAAAACTGATTTTCTCTGATTTTGACCCTCCTGGACCCCTCCCTGTGTAACCTCACCTGGGTGTTCCTGCTCGGGGCGGGGATTGCACTGGATGAGCTTTGAGGTCCCTTCCAACCCTGATATTCTGGGATTCTGTGATTGACTTGACACAAATTCACACTGCTTGGAAAAGATTTTAAAGTAGAGCTTTTAAACTATTCTAAAAAAAAAAATAAAACTAAGCAATTATAAAAAAAATCCTCAAATATTTTAGCTTCCTTTTTGAAATCATCACATTTTTATCTTAATATTTTGACTAAAATGACTGAGAAATAAATCCATCATGAAAACTCTTCAGTCAGCAAAGTTCATCACGGTAGCTGTGTGTTTCAGATGTTGCCTTTTGCCTATGGCCCTTTGAGATCTGACTGTAAATACCATTTACTGATCTGTTAGAGAGAGAGGAAAAGAAGGAGCGAGTGCCCGTGCTCCGGAGCGCAGCGAGCAGGGCGGGCATCCCGGCTCCATGGCGACGGAGCTGCTCCCGGCCCCAGCTGCTGCTGCTCGGGTTAGAGCCGCTGCGTGGTTCGTCCCGACCGAGCACGGAGCTGTTTTCGAAGCCTCGCGAACAGCGTCATCGCCACACCCGGTTAGCACGGGCGGTGATGTCCCCGCGCGGGCCGTGTCCCCCCGGGCTGCGGCTCCAAACGGTTCTGCTGGGGAGGAAACAGCCCCGCAGGACGGGACCTGCTCGCGTCTGGGGCCCTGAAGCATGAGCTGGGGAGGGAATAGAAACTCTCGCCTGGCAATAAGGCACAAACACTTGTGTCTGCAGGAGCCCGTGAGAAAAATTGTTTTCCATGGTTACAGCTGTGAGCTAAAGAAATTGTCAAACTGTAGGTCAAACCAAAATGTTTTTATTTTCCTTAACCTGCAGTATGAAGAAAAGCAGGAAGGGCAGGAGGGTGAGACAAAGCAAGCTTGGATCATAGAGCATGTCTATTTAGCTCAAAAGAGGATATTTTATTTGCATCTTAAGGATATCGTAACACAAACAGAGCAGTGGAGATCAGGAGCCAGGCTGCACGCAGAATCTCTGAGGAAGAAATGGAGATGTTAGGGCCTTTTTTCCCATCTTCGTCCCTCCCTCCCAGAGACGTTGCCATAGTTAATGTGTAATTAGGGTGAATCCGGTGGGGTCTGTCCCTGGGAGGGCTGGGCGGTGGTTCCCGTGGCTCTGAGGGGTGCTGGTGCATTGAGCGCTGTGGGCAGCACCTCCTGCAGGAGGAGCAGGCTGCCCGAGAGCTCCTGCCGCTTCCTCGGGGGGCTGAGTCTTGCTGTTTTAAGCTGGGATTCTATAGCACTCCATGCTGATATTGATTTTTTTATTATTATTTTTTATTGAAGCGTTCACCTCATGGTCTCCAGCATGCCATGAGAGTTTTATTCTGTTCTCTTCCTCATTCACTGCTTGAATTCATTCTAAAATTCCCAGCTGCACCTTTTATTTCTCATTTAATACCAGTGCCTGCACCGGCTCTGGGCCGGTGTTTCTGTATCTATGCAGTTGTTTGGCCATACAGCTGGTGACAGAACCAGCAGCTCCTCAGTGCTGCAGTGTCACGTTCCCGGGGACAGCGGGTGACACTGCTCCCAGTACGGACCAGTCAGCACCAGCAGGCTCCTCCTGTTCATCCCATCGCTGCGCTGGCTCCTGGTGTTCCCCGTCGTGCTGTGCTGAGTGCACAGATGCTTCTCACCTGCATCAGATTCTGAGTTCACCATGCCCTGAACGTGGACTCGCTTTTATGGGTTCTTTTTCACTGCGCTGTATTTATAATAACGGAAGAGCATTACAAACAATAAAACTCCCAGCTTCATCCCTAGATCAATATTGTACTGCTAGCACGAAGTCACTATTAGTCTCCTTTCTTTGACTAATTTAATTCCAACTTGAATGTGGATGAATGTAGCAGTTTCACCTAGCTGAAGTTCATATTAATGCATGTACTTGCTTCTCGGAATCGTGAAGTTAAAAGCAATTTAAAAATCCTGCGTAACAGGGGCTCTAAAATTTCATAGTAATGGACGTGCCAGCACTGAACTTCAATTTGTGTGAATGTAATTAATGCTTTCCAGAGAAAAGCCACCATTTTCCATTGAGATCAGGCACCATCCTTCTAGCAGCTGGATATCAAGATTGTTAATGGTTGGATCTTACAGTTCTTCTCCAACCCAAACTGCTGTATGGTTGTATGGCTTCCTGCTGCCCCTCATCCCCCTGCTGGCCCGTGGCCCTGGTGTGTCACCTGTGACGCTGCTGGCGGTGGGGCAGGGGACAAAGTGCCAGCTCTGGAGGCGCTCCGGGCAGGGCCCAGGGCAGCAGCAGCAGGTTTGGGATCCAGGGCTCTCAGGGGCTTGTGGGGTTTCCTTCGTGCTGCTTTTCACCCCACATCCCCCTCCATGGGCTCTCCCATGCGATGGATGGGGTCAAGGCTCTTTCTTAGAAGAAATATTTGAAGTTCCCACTGGTAAAATGTGCCAAACTATAGCCGATGACCTTTATTATTCTGATGACTTAAGCAGATTAATGGGTGCAGAGAGATCTAAAACTCGCATGCTCATGTTTTCTGCACCGATTTTTGGCTGCTGCTGGAGCACCCTGCGCCTCAAAAGCCTGGTGGTCGGGCGTTTGTAACCCAGGGACTTGAATAAACCCATTGAGATGTGCAGGGTGTTGAGGAAGTTTCCTTTCCCCAGGTTCCCCGATGGAGACTCAGGTACAGGTTCCAGAAACGGTTCTTAAGGGAACAATTGATTTGCAAGGTACAGCGTAGAGCAGCTCGAGCCGATGCCTCCTGAAGGACCTCAAACAGATAACTCCAGGCAATTACACCCTAAGCTCCCCACCCCTCACACATCAATTGCGACCAATTGTAAAATTAGAGCCTGGAGTCTCCCACTTCTTCATTGGATTCCTTCGTTTTCACCAGGTGGTGGTTTCTTATCTCTACCAGTAGCTGTTTGTCATTCACAGACCAAATGTCAGTCGAAGTCCTGACCTTCCCTTGTTATTTCGCACCTGTAGTTGGGGAGAAAAAGCAGTTCTTGGCAATAACCGAAAATCCTTCTGTTTTGCTGCCTTTGAGATGCTCTGCTCCCTTTGATTATCTCCAGGGACCAGCTCCCCTTATCTTCTGAGGCCTTTCTTGCTTAACGAGGCGGAAAGTTCAGAAGTTCAGAGCTCGCAGCCTGCGCAGACTCACGCTAAGCAAATTCTGTACAAGCCCTTTCTAAACAAGTTCTGTAAGAAGCAGGATACCAAATAATTCAATAAGGAAGGCAGCCTGTTCCCAACACAGGGTGCGATTTGGATTCAGTTGTGCCAGCAGTGGAAGGAAAACAAGAACATCCTTGCATGTAAATGACATCTATCTTCTAATTAAAAAATTGAAGGGAAAGACTTTAATTAGACTACATTTGATCATTTGTCAGGGGCTGAATTCTCAAGCGCTTCTTGGTTAGATGCTTCTGGATGCAGACTTTCAGCTGTCATTCTCCATAGTAACGGGCTGATGGTTGAGCCGAGCAATTGCGCCTG
This sequence comes from Patagioenas fasciata, assembly GCF_037038585.1. NCBI lineage: Eukaryota > Metazoa > Chordata > Aves > Columbiformes > Columbidae > Patagioenas > Patagioenas fasciata. Next base: position 42,500,065 of record NC_092527.1, read on the forward strand.
TCCCCGTGTTCAGTTCCGAGGGCCAGGGCTCCCAGGGTCACGGTGCGAGCGGGGCTGGGGCTGCGGGGACGTCCCCATCACCTCGCTGAGCATCGCCCGTAAACCCCTGCTGCGCCAGGGCTGAACGGGATGGACCTGGAGCCTTCGCTTTCTCTCTTGCGCTTGCTTTTGTGAATTATTAGCAAGTAGAGTTTATAGTGGCAGCGACAACATCTTTCTTGTCTCTGTTTTAAAGTGAGATAGTAAGAAAATAATTGGAAAATAACCCCGAGGAAGCAAAAATTCAGTCCTCTAATATCTGGTGTAATGGGGCACTGGGACATCTTGGACAAGGAAAATAATCTTGCTGGATCAATACAGTGGCCCTGGGAGCACCCCAGATCCTGCTGGAGCTGCTGTGGGTTCCCAAGGCTTGGGGGAGCCCTACGCATCCCAAACAGCAGCGTCCTCCTGGCAGGGACAGCACAGGGACAGGAAACCCAACGTGGACCGGGATCACAGGTTTGTGTCCAGACCCGTTGAAGGGCTGGCAGCGGGGCTGGCCGGGAGCTGGGGGTGCTCAGCGGTTCTGGAGACACTTCATTGTACCTGAATATGTGTTGCGTGTATCGCCTGATGCTGAGCTAGGCTGCTGAGGTTGGTGTAAGAGATTGGGTTTTACGTTGGAATAAGCTTTGGATTTTAAGGTGTTAATCAGCTTTTTTGTTCCCGAGCCATTGGAGCTCACAGTTAACAGTGAGAGCTGCGGGTTGCACGGCTGGGGCGTACGCCCTGTACCTGCAGCACAAAGTACTGGCGCCCTGGGTAGGCTGAGCCTAACGGAGAGCGATCTCAGTCTGCACGGCTCGCCTGAAATTCTACGCAGAGATTTCCATGCCGTTTCTGCGTGATTTTGGGAGCGCAGGACAGAGAGAGGCAGCGGGTCTGGCCCGTGAGCAGGGTCAGGAGCCCTTTCCGTGCACCCCATTGCCCTGCAGGGTGCCAGACCCAGCCGTGGGGTATCACAGAATCACAGAATGGGGTGCCCTGCGACCCTCCAGCCCATCTGCGTCTGCAGGAAGGATGACAGGGCAGGATGGGGCAGCTGCTGGGGCTGGGGCTGCGGTGCCGGGCTGAGCTGCACCGCAGGTACTCGCAGACCTGAGGGTGTTTGGCCAGGAGCAGCATAACTCCTGGGCTAATGATAAGACGCCAGCTTTTCTTTTAAATACAGCGTAGACAGAGGTTGGGATTTTTCTCTTTCTTGCTCAGCCTGATTCCTGTGCAGGCTTGCGTTTGATTTTTCTCCAAATAAACTGTTTCCTGTTGTCATAACGTACCCAGCTGGGGAGGGTTCAGTGGGAATATCTCGGGAGAGGCTGGCAGAGCAGTGGATCTGGGAAGCGGATCCTCCCCGTAGCGCTGGCACGGTTTGGTAAGTTCCATCTGAAAAATAAAAAGCTGCTCCGTTTGCTGAGTCACAGCCCCTCGGAGCTGGAGCCGCCACGAGCCGGGAGCCGCCGCGCTGCCGAGTCCAAGCAAAGGTGAGGAAGGGCCGTCCAGGATCCTTCTCGGGTGCCTTTCTTGTCTGAAATGATTTTCAAAATCTCATCAAAGTATATTGTAAGTTAAATCGGGCATGTCGAAGCGTGCAGCTACATTTGTCTTGCAGGGTTGGGGGTTGCATGGCTCTTCTAAGGCAAATCCCGGTGGTACCCTGGGCTCTGAAGGCAGAGCGCATCCCTGGGCGGAGAGCGGGCTGTGGTGTCCCTGCTCCCGTCGGGATGCAGTGCTGCATGTCCCCGTGTCCCAGAACGGGCTGTGGGGTCCCTGCTCCCGTCGGGATGCAGTGCTGCATGTCCCCGTGTCCCAGAACGGGCTGTGGGGTCCCTGCTCCCGTCGGGATGCAGTGCTGCATGTCCTGGTGTCCCTGCTCCCGTTGGGATGCAGTGCTGCATGTCCCCATGTCCCAGAATGGGCTGTGGTGTCCCTGCTCCTGTCGGGATGCAGCGCTGTGTGTCCCCATGTCCCAGAATGGGCTGTGGTGTCCCTGCTCCTGTCAGGATGCAGTGCTGTGTGTCCCCATGTCCCAGAACGGGCTGTGGTGTCCCTGCTCCTGTTGGGATGCAGCACTGTGTGTCCCCATGTCCCAGAATGGGCTGTGGTGTCCCTGCTCCTGTCAGGATGCAGCACTGTGTGTCCCCATGTCCCAGAACGGGCTGTGGTGTCCCTGCTCCTGTTGGGATGCAGCACTGTGTGTCCCCATGTCCCAGAATGGGCTGTGGTGTCCCTGCTCCTGTTGGGATGCAGCGCTGTGTGTCCCCATGTCCCAGAATGGGCTGTGGTGTCCCTGCTCCTGTCGGGATGCAGCACTGTGTGTCCCCATGTCCCAGAATGGGCTGTGGTGTCCCTGCTCCTGTCGGGATGCAGCACGTCCCCTGTCCCTGTCCCAGGCGCTACCTCTGTGGTCAGGGAGCCCAGACCTGCCAGGCCAGGAGGCAGCAGCCCGTGGGTCGACTCTGCTGGGGAGGGGGGTGACCCGCGTGGCTGGGGATGTTTCTGGTTGATGGAGCGGGAAATTTGGTTTGTTTTCCCAGTGGTGAGGTGGTGGGCAGGCAGGTGCATTGATTCCTGCCCTGCTAACAGAGTCGCGGTAAAGCAGGCAATGATTATCTTTTAGTGCCCTGAGTCTATTCTGCTTTCCTCGCGTTTATAAATCTCTCCGTAGCTAAGGCCTGGTACTTTTCCAAGCTCTGCACTGTTGTTTATTTGCTGTAGTTGTAACAGCTTTATTTATTCTTGCTTCTATACGGTGTTTTAGTGGTTCAGATGCACAATCAAAGATTGTTTGCTTTCTGAGGCTTTTTGTTCTTCTTAAGTCTGCAGAACTGGGTGTCAAATCCAGAGAACGAGTTTCTATGGGAAGGAGGGAGTTGTGGTTGGCGGGGGAAGCCGGCCGGGTTTCCTTACAACAGGGAAGCTGCAGGTAGCACAGCAGCCTTTGCTGGTCACCATTAAAATGGAGCATTTGGCATTTGAAATCACTCTGGGTTTGTTGAAATGCTGCTGAAGTATGTATTATCTAGAGAGAAAAATAATCTCTTGCTGTTATATCGAAATATACATGGACATCTAATTTGTGGTCACTTTACTTGTAAATTGCAGATTTGTGTTTTAAGAATAAGAACATTTCAAAGCAAATATTGAACTTCAGAATCTATGACTATTTGTTTTCCATCTGCTTTTTAATAGGTTTTTACCAAGTAAACAAAAAGCTCAGCGGTACCTTTAGAGGCCGTGGTTTTGCTGCTGCCCGGGTGATCGACCCAGCTCAAACTCCGCAGCACGAGCAGGGTCCCCCGAGCAGAAGTTCCTGCCCCGTCTGTGTGTCCGTCTGGCTGCGCAGTGCAGGCAGGGGGGCTGTGACCCATCCAGGCCTGGCTCAGGGGCTGGAAAAGCAAGCTCTGCTGCGGCTGCTGCAGCACAGGAACCTGCAGCTCTGCAGTTGTGTCCCACCTGCTCCGGGTCCCTGGCCGGGCGGGACGCAGCGCGTCTGCTGCCAGCGCTGGAACAGGCTGCCCAGGGCAGCGGTGGAGCCGGCGTCCCTGGAGGGCTGGACAGACGGACATGAGCGTCTCAGGACATGGGGCAGGGCTGGGGAATGGTTGGACTCGATGATCCTGAGGGTCTTTTCCAATCAAAATGATTCCGTGATTATCTCTCCTGCACCTGCCCCCCAGGGTTGCCCAGCAGCACTGGGAACCACCACCCTCTCTGAAAGTCCATTGGAGACACTCATGGTTTTCTATGTTTTGCTGCCTTTTAAAAAATGTTTAGCAGCTGGCCTGTTTTAGCAAAGTCAGAGGTGCATGGGGACCGACCTGAAGCTGAGAGCGATGTCTTGGGAGGGCAGTGGAGCTGGGGGCTGGATGGATCTGCTGGGGGCTGGATGGATCTGCTGGGGGTGAAAGGATCTGCTGGGGCTGGCTGGATCCACAGGGCCTGATGGTGCTGGTGTCCCGAGCTGTGCTCTCCTGCCCATCCCGGGGGCTGTTACAGCCGTAATACAATGTTATTTATTTTATTGTGCCTGCTGGGGGGATGGATTTTGTAGTTGACATCAGTAGAAACAGTACAATCGTTTTATTTATATTGCGGTAGCAAACAGTTGCCAAAGAAAAATATTGTCTTGGATGTAACGTACATATTTTTCCTGGCCATGTAAATATTTGAGTTCTCACCTGATTACAGGCTGATTCAGGGCAGTATTGAGGCAAACTTCTGAGCCCGATTCTGTGCACATAGTGCTCCTTTCCATCAGCCCATCAAAACAAAATGGGCTTAAAATACTTGTAAATTGTGTTCATATTCACGTTCTCTCCTCCATCATGGAGCTCCGCAGTCCAAAAGCGAAATGTGCAATATTTTTACTATAGACCTCTTAAAGACCCGCACCACCAAACGCTGTGCGCTACAAAGGCAGAATGCATCACTTTAATACTATTTCTTTGATTTCTTTTAGCATCCTTCCACAGGGAGTGTATGTAAAAAGCTGGAACAGATCGGGGAAGCGAGGATCTGCTAGAGCTGTGCCTTTCAGGGCTGCTGGGGGTGCCATACCTGCCAGCTAAGGCAGGTGTCCATTCCATACTGTGCGTTACTATTTGCAGCAGGTCGCAGCACAGGGTTTATGGGGTGGGCTGATTTGTGACTGGGGTGGTGGAGGCTCCAGCGCTCGCCCCAGCAGCATCTCTGGTGAAGGGTGGATGCTCTAGGCAGGGGTTTCAAGGCAGTGCGGGGCTGCTCTCGACGGTGCTCGGGAGGCACCGGCAGCAAAACCTCTTGTGCTGCCACGTTAGTTACTGAGACTGAACCCCAGAATAGTCCTGTTAGCTGTGGTATAAACGCTGGTGCTGGGCTGGCTGCTCCCAGTGCTGCGGCTGCACGCGGTGACTCGGTGGAGCGTTTCTAACCTGTGCTGGTTCGGCCCCAGCAGCGGCAGAAGGGCCGCCCGGGTGTGTGCTGTGCAGGGCAAAGTACGGAGGGTTCATCTTTCCGCTGGAAAATCCTGTAAGCGCCTCCCGCCCGTGCGCTGCGGGGTGGCTTCTTGTTCTTGGCGTTAGTACGAAAAACTGAATGAAAACCCTTTTTGCCTACACAATGTCAATCATTTCATAAATGCCTGTTTAATGTCTCTTCAAAAAATCACAGATCCTGATTCCGTTATTACCCGGCTGTACCTATTATGTTTCTTTTAGATGAATACAAGTACAATAACGAGTACCTACCACTTATCTTTCTGCAACATTATAATGCTTTTGGTCTTATTTCCCATCTCCTGCTATTACAATCTAGTATCTTATTTACCTGGCTGCGTGCACAACAGATGTCCTCCGTGATTGCTTCTAAATCTCTGTGTGGAGGATATGTCAAACTGTATTTTTAAATATAGATTATCTTGTACCTCCCATACTGAATTTCATGTTGCTTAGTTACCTAATTTTCTAGTTCGAGGTTATTGTTGTATTTTTTCTTCCTTTTCCTTGTTTGATACTCCTTACTCGTTTTGATTGACCTAAATAATCCTCTGTTATCAGGAGGTTTTGATATCCTACCCTTTACTGTTTTTTACAGGTCGCTAGCAGAATATCAATCACTGCCAGCCCTTGCTCTGCTCCTTGGAGCCTGCAGCTGCACATCTCCATGTTTTAGTAGTAATTGCCCCGTTGTCTCTGTCCCCATCTGTGACTGTCTTACACATCGTGTTACTAAATCTTCTTATACGGTTAATGACATCAGCGTCCAACCCTCAAGTATATGCTGTGAAACTGAGATTCAGATTTACATTCTCACGTTCTTTAGACCTTGATGTGCCAGGTCTCAGTGATGTTCACATTTACGTTCTCTCATCCTGCACAGGTTGACGTGCCAGGTTCCACTGATGTTGACATTTACGTTCTCGCATCCTGCACAGGTTGGCGTGCCAGGTTTCATTGATGTTCTCGTTTATGTTCTCACGTCCTGTACAGGTTGACATGCCAGGTTCCACTGGGGTCATGTCTGGAGCCCAAGAGCCGCTCGTGTTTCAGGCTGTCAAACGCTCCTGCCTGCTGGCGAGCAGGTGTCTGTGCAGGTGGAGCACCAGCCCGTCTGCTTGGGCACGGACTTCTCTTACAGCTTTAATATTCTGTGTGTATTTGCACAGTTCTTATGTATTTTTTTTGTCCAACCTTTAAGAAGTTCAGGTTCCCCTGAGCAGAGCAGCCATGGCTATTGGTGTACATCATGTTGTGTATCTCCAGCCTTCTGGAGCTTTGCGGTCACGTAATTCCAGCCTCTGCCGCTGCTGGAGAACGTGCCCAGCTGTGACCCCAGCAGCTGGAAGGGAAGGGACCCCAGCAGCTGGAATGGACAGGGCCTGGCAGCAGCATTCCGGGTGCCCTGCTGTGCAGGCAGAAGCCGGTGGCTCCGCTCCCCGTGCCGGCCGCTCTGTGCCTCTGGGAGCAACCATCAACCGGAGAGCCAGGAGCCAGATGGACGCATCCTTTCAGCCTGAGATCGGGATGGTGCGGCCCATGTGAGAAGCCACTTTCTCTGAAGGAGTAAGTGCAGGGGCTAAAAGATGGGAAAATCCTGAATGCAAATCCCGGATGGCCCAGATGCCGCATTACACAGGTAGCCAGGGCAGAGCTCCTTCTGGCTGTTCCCATCTGTAAATGGAGATGTTTGGGAGAATGTTTTCCCAGCTCTTTCCTCTAGCGCTTTTCCGAACCATCAGGACAGCTCTGGGATGGAGATACGTGCAGGGGAGGAAGTTCTCCCGAGTGAGACATCAGCAGGCGCAGCTGCCAAAAGATGCCATCTTGGGTGGCTTGGCCGCAGCAGTGAACTCCAGCAAGTCTGGTTTAGTGACACAACAGAGAGCACGAGCAGCTGCCGAGGTCCACTTCCTTCCTTTTTTTCCCCCCTTCACAATAGAGAAATGAGACTTTTCCGAACACGTACAGATCCTGAGGTTGCCCCGGTTTTGTCCCTCAGCAAGCCAATCTGAACTTGAGCCAATGGAGACTGGTGCGGCGGTGCTGCCAGGGTCCTGTCCTGTGTAACCCGCAGCTGCTGAGCGGCCGAGATCGGGAGAACTTTCCAAACCTCTGCTCAGTTTTAGTCAATGAACCTGCTCTGGCAGCAGTTGTGCTGTTGTGGTGGGGTGTTTTGTGTTTGTTTTTAAAATAATTTGTATCTTGGTCCCTGGGTCTCTCTTGTAGGCAGGTAGAGGCCACCTGAGCCGCACGTTGCTATTGGAGATTCAGTTCTCTGTGTACATTTGTCATTCTTGGTGCTGATAGCAGGCAGCTCTCTAACACATTACAACTCATGATCTTTCATCACATACACACGTGGTTTGGGTGGTCTGCCCTGAGCTGCTCCTTCCAATTATTTGTACATTTTTAAAAATATTTCAATTATATTTACATTCGAGGTAATGCTGCTTATATCAAGTGTTGCATTAGAGGGATCAGGTTATGTTACTCTTGTTAGTAACTGAAATTGTATCTTGAGTATGATAATGCGTCCAAACTGTGGTTTTCCATGGAAGTCTTCTGGTTGTTAGTCCTGGTTAAAAAAAGTTACAGACCTCTCATGTTGAAAATAGGATTTTCCCAGAGGAGTTAATCCTTTGACTTCAAACGTTAAAGCTGGGTTGAAACAACCCTTACCCTTTTCATCTCCCTTAAAAGCCTGAAGTATTGAAGAACGGGTTTGGTCGTGCCACGCTGAAAGGAACGGAGCTGTTCTGGGAAACTACAGGAAAATGCCGATCCGCACGCCAAGCGAATCGAATGGGAAGGTTGATGCAGCATCTCAAATCAAATCAGCTTTAAAAAAATCAGATTATAGCTTAAAAATTCTCAGCCATGTGCATCTGGTTAATGCACAAGGCACCTACTACCAACCGTCACCTTGCCAAGGTCGGCGAAACACCAGCGCGTCCGTGTGTCCTCACGCGGCCGTGACTCCGTCCGCGGGGACAGGAGGGTTGGCTCGCGTCGCACCCACGGTTCCTGCTCCTCCTTGTGTCCTCTCCTGCGTGACTCCAGCGCCTTCCCTCCTGCTCATTGCTCTGTCTCCCCTTTGGGAAACTCGAGCTTTGTTACAGCAAGGTTTTCAGTGTTTTGTTATCTGGGAGACCATTCTGCCTTTAGGATTTCATTCGCTCGTCTTCCACGGGCTGGCTTGGCGTTTTATAAAATCTTTTGAAAAGTGGATATTTGTGGTTGGAAATACGTACTTAAGCAGATACAGCTGGAGTACCCCTCCCTTCCTACGCCAGTACTGCGCTCGTGTCACGGCTGTGGGATCTGATGGTTCCTGCTCTGGTGTTCGCAGCGTGAGTGTCAGTGGGTCCCTGTCCCAGTGCCAGGTCAGTCTGAGCTTACAGCAGTGGTCCCAGTTCTGCTCACAGTTTACCTGCCAAGAAATGGTTGATCAGAGTGGGCCCTCTATGTACCAACAGCAAACACAAGAAATGTGTCCAAGGGAGCTTAGCTGAGGTTCACTACAACCACGGCTAAATATAAACTTGCTTTCACATGAAAAATTCTCTCAAGGTGGCAATATTTTTTTCATGGTCATCTGGGAATAAACTCATCCTATTTGGTGTTACGAGGACTGAGTGTTATGCTTAAAGCTTTACACAGCGCTTTTCTTCAAAGCGCTCGGCCAGCTCTGCTGTCCTTGTTCCTTGGTCCATCTCTGGAGAGAGGATCTTCTGCTTTCAGACTGAAACTCTAGAGAAGTGGCTTTTAGGCACTGATTTTTAACCCCTGGGTATATTAATGACCAGATCATTGCACTGGATGGAAAGTTTCCTGCTGGCTGAAGTGGAACTTGGCTCAATGCCTCATTCGTATCCCGAGGAGGAGCTGTGCAGAGCCAGGTTTGGGGTATGGCTGCATCCCTCCCCAGCACCCCCGTTCCTGCACACAGGCTCTTTCTCAACATGCAGCGCAGCTCTGTGTTAACAGACATAACAGTATTCTTGCCCCTTTCCTTTTTTTCAAATCCTTTCCTTGCTGCTAAATATTTCTATGTTTTCTCTTAAAATGTATTTTACTCAGTGGATAACCTAAAATGAGCTGGATATTTTGGCTTCTTGTTTTTCCCTAATGTTGGTTAGATGTGAGAAGACCCTGCTCAGGTGCTGATTGCTGTGAAATCTTTGACCACTTACAGAACAAATAGCTCTTTGTCAGCTCATCTGAAACAGGACCTGCTGTCCCCAGGGCAGCACCGGGGAATCCCATGGCATTTCTCATGTTCCAAACAAGCATACAAACCTGTTGTTTTGTGGCCAAATGTGTGAGTTAACTATACCGGTTCTGATCTCTTCAGCAAGATCTACAAATAAGTGGATGTTTGGTTTGTTTGTTGTCGTCCTTGTCTCCCTTGGGAACTTCTAGCAAACTTTGCTGTATTTGTTATGAGCGATTGTACGGGTCCATGGATGAACCCTGCTGAGCTCTGATACACCGAATTACCAGCTTCCTTCAGGGAGGAATGTAAGGCTGAGCTCATAACCCCCGGAGCACACAATCACTTCCAGAACTGGATTTTGTTTCCCTTCCATGTGCTGTCACGTTATCATGTGATAGAAACGCGTGTACCCACAGCAATTCCAGATCACTGTGTGCCAATACATCCCAAGGATCGTTGGGTCCGTGATGGTTTTCCCACCCTAGATCCACGTCCCACACCCAGGATTAGTTCAGTGCCGCCCGCTTCACGAGTGAAAAGCCCCGTTGTGCGACGCCGAGCGCTGAACACGAAGCGATGCTGATGTGGTATTTGAACAGCTGCTCTGTTCTGAACCCCTTTGTCATCTCGGGGTTGGATGTCTCTCCCAGCCTCATCTTCTCTAGCGATGCTCTTGCCAGAGTCTCAATAGCTGTCAGGTTGCTTCAGCTAGGATATTTAGCAACGAAAGATCAGATTTGAAACACTCCAATCCTCAGTTTTTTCAGGCTGAAGGAGCAGTTTTTTATTAGAGCTTGATGGGCATCTAAAAATTTGTGAATATTTTGATTTGGGAGATTATGTGACTTTCCATTCAAACTCTTGTCAGTTGCTGTGAGGTGCAAGGTTTGATCTCGCTGTAGACATCGGCACGTGCCTGCTGAGCAGGTCCTTAGGGACACGGGTTAGTGCTGGAGTGGGTTGTGGTTGGGCTTGGTGATCCCGAGGTCTCTTCCGACTGCAATGAACCAAACTGCCGGCTACAGATCTCGTTTGGAGGAGCGCGGTCAGCCCAAAGAAAGGCTCCGCGTCCTGCCGCGCCGCCCCGCTCCCCGGAGCCCAGCGTGGCGAGGATGAGCCACTCCGGACATCAGCCTGAGTTCTGAGATCCAAGAGGCACTGTTTTTGTTGCCACGGTAGAGTCTGTTATTTTCAAGCTCATTTATAAATTGAATAAATCCAAGAACTGAAAATCTTTTGTGAGAGTGGTGCAGTTAAGTGCTGCCTTTCCCACTCAAACCCAGCTGTGTTGTGTGTTCATGCAGAAGGGGGCTGGAGGGCTGGTGTTAAACAGTTATTTAGGGATGTTAATAACACGCTTATAATGTTTCCAGAAAGTGCTTTTGGATCATACGATGCCATCTGTGTTACACTTGATTGTAGTTAATTATACAGGCATGAATTCCTTGGGAAAATGGATGGCATTACTCAAACAGTTTGTTTGTGATCAAGATAATGGAATGACACAATATTAAACCAACGGAATTAAATCTGAAATGCATTCCTTGCTAATAATCCTCTGCAAATCAGTGGAATTATTCTGAGTTGCTCCAGTTTAACTGGGAATTTGCATAGGTGTATTGTTGTAATATTATTGCGATAGCTCCGGTGTATTTTTGTACCTAAAGCGTTGTGGGGTATCTGAGAGAAAAGAAAAATTAGCTTCATGCATAATAGCTGCTGTTTGTCATTGGTTATTTCACATTCTGCAATTTAGCCATAAGAAACATAGCAGTTGAGCAGGTGGCGTGCTAAGGTGACATTAAACTTGTGGCGTGAAAATACGTGTGTTGAGATTCAGTAGCAATTACGTCCTGCAGTACTGAAATCCTATTAATCAATTCTGTTGTACTGTAAATGTTAACTATGCACATAATTGACACTCAACGATGTTTTGTGTTAATAAAACAAAAAGGCAAGCTTTGTAAAACTTGAGATGACAAATCAGGGGCTGTGATTTAGACGCGTACGTGTGTGTGGTGCAAACAGGCGCCTGCGGCCCCGTGCGCTGGGTCCATGCGGGCTGCGTTGGCGCGGCTTGCCAGGCGCAGGAGCTTGCATGGGGTTTGTGAGCACGGTCCACCCAGCAATGAGTTAAAGCCAGCTGTGGTGGAAGGATTAATCTTTGAGGGAAGATTCAGGTCAGTCAGGGTTTGACATGTGTCTGTTAAAGCCGGTGTTGGAATCCATCTAATCCTCAGCAAAACTTTGGGTGCGCTTGATCCGCAGCCCCGGTGCCGTGTGGTGTTTGGTGTTTGATTGTTTCATCGAGTGAAGCAGGAGTCCTGCAGAGGAGCCCTGTCTGGTGCTGGAGGGTCCCGTGTCCTCGGGACGGTGTCGCTGCTGCTCTGGGGAGCAGCTTTGCTCTGGACGCGGAGCGGTCTCGGCACAGGTCGAGCTCAGGACAGGCGCGCTCCTTTGGGCCTGCGAGCTCGCTTACCCACATTCGGTTTGATTTCTTTTTCCCAAGTGTTGTATCAAACTCATCTCAATTTAACCATTCTCTACCCAGCAGAGATGAAAACCCTCCTGGGCTGTATACAGGAAATACGCAACACAACCACATGTGCGTGACAGTGTGTCTTGGCGGTTACGGATCTCAGTGCTTTCAAGACTTCCTACTTGCTGTACTTTTCCATGTGATTTCCAACAGATTTTCTTCTCCTCGCGCTGCGGCTGGGTGAATAACGCCCTATTTGTGAGAGATGTCTGTACAGCCGCGGAAGCAGCGCGGGATGTGGTTCCGTTGGCAGAGAGAGCGCTTTGGCTTAGCATGAAACACCTTTGCAGAGGAAAACTCCTTTTCTTGCGGTTGGATCGACAGGCTGCTCGAATCCTGAGTGGGAAACTGAGATTTCTCAAGAAGAGCTTCCCTGTGTGAGGAAATGAGAACTCAGCTGTAGACAATATTACATTAGCTTTCTGTTATGATATTTAGAGATGCACCAAGGGCTCAAAAACCTTTGTCTAAATTACTTAATTATAACAATTTGTCAAAAATAGAAAACACCAGTGTTCAGTGTTCAGAAATTGTCAGTATTTGTAAGAATGGCGTTTTCCTTAAGCTATGTTTTGCTTAAAATATTGGTATTCTGGGTAGGGATTTATTCATTTGTTTCAGAAACTACTATCTAGAAAACACATTTTCCAATTAGCCTTGATGTCTGAATTGCAAGTCAGGAGCAAGAAGAATGATGAGCCCTGCGAAAGGCAGCTTATGATGCATTATTAATGCTGTTTTCAATATCAAACATGCCAGGAATCATATGCATAATATATTATTCCAGAGTCAAAAATGTGAAGACCTTTCTGTTCTATTAAAACGTGTCTTATAGATGCCCCCCTCGCATAACTCACTGGGGAAGGAAAAGAGACAGAAATCCAAAGGCACCGTAAGTGTTTTCCCAGGAAAAGGCTGTCAGGTCTGCGTTCCCGCCTCTTTGCGGGGCTGCATCAGCACAGGGATGTTGGCTCGGAAACGTCCTTTGCAGGAAGATTTTCTCCCAGTATTTGGGAGCAATGTTGTTCGAAGCCCGGTGTCTGTCCCGCAGTCCTGTGGGAACACGGCTGCCTCTGAACCACGAGAGCGGCACTTTATTAATACGAGTAACTACTTTCATGGTTCCCGACGCTTGTCCCAGCGCGCACACAGGAGCTCGTGGTTGTCACTAGAAAGCTGCCCTACTCCGCCCAGCCTGATTTGCCGTTATCATCCCTGGGAATAATTACCCAGCATGCAGCAAAAGGACCGAGGACTCCAAACTGCAAATCCCTTCCTGTTCTCCAGGACAATGAACACAGGAGGGAGCCAGTTTTTGGAAATAAAACCATTGCTTTTGGGTTTTGTCCTTCGGTCTATGCAGCAGCCCAGGCATTTCAGAATGTTTGGTCAGAACCTGCCCCGGGATGGGTGCACGGCGATGTCCCCATTGATGTGCAGCGGTGTCCCCACTGACGCGCTGCAGCGTGCGGGCTCAATGTGAACCTGGAGCAGGACACGTCTGTGCGAGCGAGAATCACGGAATCGTTTCGTTTGGAAGAGACCCTCAGGATCATTGAGTCCAACCGTAACCTAAACCAACCCCAGCACTAAACCGTGTCCCTGAGAACCTCATCTAAACACCTTTTAAACCCCTGCAGGGATGGTGGCTCCACCACTGCCCTGGGCAGCCTGTTCCAGAGCCCAACAGCCCTTCCCACGAGCCAGGGTTCCCTTCACTGCTCCCTGCCTTCCATCCTCTCTGTGTGAGCACATCTCCAGCTGACGTAGCCTGGTTTGCCTTGGGAAGGGAAACGTGCTGCTTTCTTTCAGGTGTTCTCTGAGCATCCTCCCCGGATTTGGGAGGTGCGGCTGCTGAGCCGGTTTCCATCGCGCTGCAGGTCCTGTACTGTTAGCGTGTTTGTGCAGACAGACCCTTACCAGAGCCCATCACATTCCTGTTGTCTGGATCTCTTAATCCCTGGATGTTATTCTTGACTACATTCAAGTTTTATCATTCTGTCCCTTTTCCTCCTTAAAGATTTAATTGGGGAAATCCTCAGCTAATTCCCATGAAGTTCTTTTTGAATCGGTCTTATTACTTTAAGAGGTGGCAAGGGAGCTGATTTTTGTGCGGGCAAAGCTCATTAAGGCTTCATTCAGCATTCCTGCCGGGAAGATGTTTCCAACAACGGCCCCTTTGCCCACGCTGTGCCAATGGGACCCTGCAGGACCCAACCATCGCTGCTGTCCCATTCTTTGTCACCTCTAACCTAAGGTGGGACGCGCTGACACGAGCCACAGCGCAGCCTGCAGGGCAGAGTCCCCTGGTGTTGGTGTCTGCGGGTGGACACCAGCTCCAGGCGGGGACTTTGGTGGTGAAGCCTTAGCAAAGCCTGGTCTAAGGTGTAAGGTGCGAGGTTTAAGGCGAGCACTGCGGGCTCCAGCAGCTGTTGTGTCACTGCACCAAGGTGCTCGTACGGGCAACAGCGATCGCCCGGCTCATAGCATCTCAGACCTTCCACAAAGGTTCTGTAGACCCGCTCAGGACAAGCGCTGCTATACAGGCCTTTTGTTCTTGACAGCTAAGCAGTTTTAAATTGTAGTAGTTTAGCAGAGAAAAATCAGATTTGGGCAGTTGCTTGGCATGAGAAGTGTCAACTCGTACAGTTAAACCTTGGTAACATTTTAAGTGGTTTATTTGTATCAATTCCTTAGTTTTATTTTCTGCAAGTAAACAAACAAATTATCATAGCCCTTGTCTGTCAAAATAAACCTTCTGATTGAGATGATTTTCACGAATGCCCGTGTCATTCAGTTTATTTGTCTGACGTTGGAAGGCAAGCAGTTCAAAGCCTGTATGACGCTGCTTCCCGTTTCCTCTGGTTGTGAAATATCCTGACTCCACCTACTACGTCTGCCCTTGTAATACATGATTTAAGAAAATAATCGTAATACACATAAATCCTTCATTCATTGTGGTAGATAGAATCCAGTGCCTGTGGCTATAGACTGCCCTGGTTTTTATCTGTAAGGAGGGTTTTGAGACCCCCATTGCAGAACAATCACTGATGTATGAGGCAAGAATTGTAAATACTAAGAACATCTACTCCTGTTCAGAGGTTTTTCAGACAATATCTGTAAAACTTCATTTGTTCCTATTTCTTTGACCAACCAAACACATTTCTTTTTATAGAAACCTCAAGGTTATGTTGTCAAGCATGGCCGGGAATCAACAAAATGAAGACTGCACTACCTTGCTTTGATCGACTAATACCAGGAATTTTTCCCCCCATGTTCTTTCTGCAATCTCAGCCTCCCCGCGCTGACCCCAGGGGGATTTGTGGTGCCCGCGTGTCCTCCTTGTCACCCCAAACCCTCGGCTCTCCCGCTCCGAGTCCCGTTGCCACGTCCCATGCGGCAGCCGCCTCTGTCGGCTCCTTTCTCCCTAATGGATGCAGGTTTTTGCTTTTAGAACTCCAGTCAGCCCTGGTTTATTATTATTGTTATTGCTGTCATTATATTGTTATTTTACTATTATCGTGTTGCTGTTTTACTCTATCATACGGTTGTTTTATGATTACAGCTGCTCTGGAGCGTTAAGCCCCCTCACCCGTGCCTGTACAGGGAACAGCGCTGCTCTGGTGCGGTTGCGACCACGAGGCAGCATGAATAGAGCAGCGCATTGAAGGTCGGCATCCGGGAGGATCGTTACCCACGCTAACGAGGTCGGTATGAACAAGGTTGGGAATATTTTTCCAATTTAGAACTTTTTGTTCATTTTTCACAGTATAAATCAAACAGATCTTTAAAACAAGTGTTTGCTTCAAGCTGGTATTGCAGTGACAATTAAAAATGATTCCAAATAAGTTTTTGAGTGTGAAGTACACGTAACCTGTTCAGGATATAGTTCTGTTTAAGCAAGTCTTCAGGACCATCATGCGCTCTGAACGCTATTGCGATCCTTCTCTTCGGTGTTTCCCCACTTAGCGTTACTGTCTGTACCTCTTGTGTGAGCTTGGTAGCTGATTCTCTAGGCATTTCAGTCCTTATTTTGCTCCCGTTCATTTTTTCCATTGATCATTACAAAAAAAAACCCAACCAACCTTGGATAGAGGGGTCGGCTTTGCCTAGAGAAGCAGCGGCAGCGGTTCCGTTGCGTGCGTTGCTGTTTGTCCTTTGGGTAGGAAGGAACTGGGTTTGCGCAGCCACGCTCCGTACCCGCAGACCGAAAGGTCCCCGGGTGGTTCCCAAGGAGCCTGTGCAGCAGTGTGGGTTCTCCTGCCATAGCGCTTTGACAAAGTGGTGAGGACACCCTTCAGGAAGCAAACAAACCGACAAAACCACCGAGGAAACAGCATTAGCAGACAAAAATATTATGTTTCTCCCTACTTTTATCTGTCTCAGATTGCAATTTCTTTGGAGTGAGTTTGTCTTGTTCTTAGGCTACCTGCACCTGAAGGTTATAGTAAGCTAGAATATGTTCTTTTCAAGGATATGAGTCTTTAATAACCCTTATGCTCTTTCTTTGACTACGAAGGGCCTTTGGTTTTCATTGACATTCTACCTTGGGCACAGTCTCTCCAGACCTCAGTGATGCTTCCCCATTCCAGAACACTGCTCTTCATTCTTGGGCAAAGTCTCTGTTGGAGGCTTTTGAGATAAAAATCAACAAGTGCATATAGCTTTTAGTGTTATATTTAGTAGTACAGTATCTGTTTTATTGACAAATCTGAAGTTATCATTATAAACTGTCTATGTTGTATAATTTAAATGTGTTGGGATTAATGGGCTGGTATAGAGTGCAAACTATAATCTGTTAATACATGAATTCTGTGAATTCGGATCCCCTTTTGCCCAGTGCTCTGCCGTTTAATAGAATGGATTGGCTTGTCTCAGGTTTTATTTTTTTCTTAGATTTAACTCAAAACCTCTTAGTGTGAGCAAAACTCTGATACTGCTACCAGACTTACATAAACCTGTATTTGGTAAATGAAGCCTCAATTGCTGTGTTGATGATGCACGGCACACTCCTGCATGGAAAGCTGCTGTTGCCTTTGTGTCACCTCCGCTTGCTTCTGTAGCTTCTTACTGTTTTTATCACTTTTATTACTTCCATCATGAATATCTGGAAAGTATTGATAGGAAACCAAGCATTTTTTCCTCTCAAGACTTTGTTTTAAAGCACATAAAGCATTCTGATGGTGCTGAGAGCGATTTTCCCAGCTGCTGCTGTCCCCAGGCCGTGGCGTTGCCAGCGGGTGGTGCTGGGTGTCCCTCCCGAGCATCCCGTCCCTGCTCCGTGCGGATTCCAGCGCAAACGGAGCGACAGAAAACACTTACAGTTTGTCATTTAAATGTCTTGCTCTGTACAGGTGTAATACAGAATATTATTGCACCCGAATGCCGTCAGCCCTTACTTAATGCAGGAAGAGCTGCTGGAGCCGGCCAACGTGCCCCGGTGCTTTGGAGAAGTGCGAAGCGCCTCGTGCTGCTCCTGGCGGGAGCTGCGTCCCCGCTGCCCCCCGGCGCTGACGGGCTGTGCTTTCCCCAGGCAGGTGAGAAGATGTAGCGGGCGCAGGGCAGGACGAGACGCCCCGAGCGAGACCCCGTCCCTGCCACGGCCTCACCATGTCCAAGAAGGGCCCCGGCGGCCGCGCGCGGGGGGACAAGCCGGACGCCTTGGCCGCCTTGCAAGCTGCCAACGAGGAGCTCAGGGCCAAGCTCACCGACATCCAGATAGAGCTCCAGCAGGAAAAGAGTAAGGTGTGCATCCATTCCTTCCCTTCCCCAGGAGTTAAAGTACATTCTTTTGGTTGTGACTGCCAGGCACTCTTTGTAGCTGATCTGTACGTGACTTGGAAAGCAGAGCGTGTGCACCAGGAGTTAGCCTGGTGTGGCAAAACGGGGCAGCCCCTTTACTGTAGATTTGTAAATGTTCTCCTTGTGTTTCAAACACGTGTGGGACAGCAATTCCTCCCCTGCGAGCGATGCTGCCCAGCGGTGCTGCCCAGCGGTGCTGCCCAGCGGTGCTGCCCAGCGATGCTGCCCAGCGATGCTCCACGGCCGGTCCTGGGCTGCGGGCAGCGCGCTGGCTCCCGGCACCTGGGAGATGAAGTTGAGACGTCACGTAGATAAATGCCAGCAAGGGACCTGGAAAAACAAACATCCGCTCAGAACAGATGGCATAACCATAGCGGTGGGCTGAAAGCTGTTTGTGTCCTTTGTTTCTCTGGCTGGAATTTTCTCTAGTAAATATTCACCTGTTTGCGAGGATGTCTGCACTCAAGGGTTGTTAGCAATGTTATGTTACTCAGAAATTCTCTTCGCTGATTCTCCTCTTGCACATTTGCACTGATTTCTTTTGGATTTTATGCTCAAAATCCTTCAAACTGGCTGCATAGGACTTCCAGGTGTGCAGCACCGGGCTCGGTGCAGCTCCAGCCTCAGCTTCCCCGCTTCCAGGCACATCCTTCAGGCCGCTTGTCACCGACGGCGGGAAACGTTCATTTGCTGCTCCCTAAGCCCCAAATTAGTTTCCATAGATAAACTTCGGGGCTTTTTGGTTCCGGAATGCCAATGGAGACGTGCATTACCGTGCAGGGACAGAATGATATTCTGCGTTTTGCCATTCATTTGCATCATCATTAGGCATTGTAGACTGTGAATCTTAATTTTTAAGAAAGCTTCTAGGGGCGTGTGTGTATATACATTTAAATAGAACATCTCTTAATCCTTTTGTTGTGAAGCAGCATTTGCAGCTTTAAGACTGAGGACCCTGTTTCCCATCCCCCTGTCCTCCCCAGTCCTTTTGGTACAACATCGTGGCTTCTTTTGAGCATATGGTACGGTTTTATATTGAAATATCATTTGACCCTTCTGTGGCCAGGTTCAGTTAGTTATTTGTAATGCATAATTCATGGCTGAAAAAGCATCTGATAAAATGCAGTTGCTTGGGGCTTCACAGCAGCTTGCACAGAGCTTTTTATGTCTTGCGTATGTGTGCGCACGGCACAGATTGCATCTCTGTGCCAAATAATGGCTTAGGGTTTTGGGGACGGTACGAGAGCGGCTGCAGGTACCCACCTGAAAAATAAAGGGCTCAGACCTACCCAGGATACGCAGATTAATTCTGAACTGTGTGTTGGCTGGAGCACCGGGCTGTTCCGCCCCACTCACGCCAGCCCGGGTCCTGAGCGCGTCCGTCCTGTAGAGCTGGGCTTTGATTCTTGTGTGCGTTGATGATACTTACATTGTGTTAACTTGAGCTTTTTAGGGCACTGAGAGAGCCCACAAGATTGCAAGGGCTTATTGTTTAATTATAAAACCAAAATATGATGCTGAAATCTGCATTGGTGTCTAGACTTTTATCCTCAATATCAATAATTTGCAAAATGACGATGATATGTTTTTGTTTCTCCTTTTCTAAATACGCAGATGTTTCTGCTTGTGCTGATCTCCGGTGAAAGAAAACAGATTTTTCTACAATCTTTTCAACAAATTTCTCAGGGTTCTCTTCCTTATTTTCACAAATTCCATTTTCCTTAGGAGAACCCCCCAAGCTCCCCATCATGTCACACGTTTTCCTGACACCTGCAGGCTCTGGTTCTGCAGACTGTTCTCGTTGGGGAGGCAGGCTGAGCTGTATTCTTAGCACGGAAACCTTATTGTGTCAACTGAGGAAGAAAAACGCATCTTTACCAAGCAGAATTGACCTGAACGTGGTTTTTTTTCCCAATGAACACTTCAGTAATTAATTACCATGTAGTGAATATCCGCTTTCCGGTTTTAGCATTTAAATGTGTGTGCAGTCTGTTCCGGTAAACACCACAGGGCAGAAAAGGTGTTGCGAACAGCCGTGCGCTCCCTGCCGCGGGTGAACCTGCCCGGAGGAGACAGGCGGACGCTGCAAGTGCCCCGCAAATACCTGCTGGGGGTCTTTTCTGGTGCAGCACCTGCTGTTATGCAGCAAACACTTCAAGAAAGAGCTGGAGCGGGCCAGATTTTCCCCTGAGACACAGGGTTCTCATTTGTAGCCCAGGGATGAGCGGTGCCTGCCCGCCAGCTCTGCCGCTGTGTGTGAGCTGCCGAGCAGGCGCTGCAGCCGTGGCCGGAATGACAGACAGCACCCGTGCCTTGGTGCTTCGGCATGGGGGTTCATGGCCACGGCCGCTGGGGACAGGTGGCATCAGAAGGCGTCCAGTCACTGTCACTGGTGCTTGTGGCCACGCAGAGCTGCAGTGACTGTATCGGTGGCGAGGTGGACGCTCACGGGTGGCGAGGTGGACGCTCACCGGTGACGAGGTGGACGCTCACCGGTGCTTCCGGAGCGAGGATGGGTCTGTTGTGCTCAGGCAGAGCTGTGCCCAGAGCATTTGTGGCAGATTTATCACAGAGTGGCTCGCACAGCCCGAGTGCTCCCGCCTGCGTCGCCGGATGAGCCGCGGCACTGGGGACCCCGCGAGTCCAGGGCAGCCGTGACCGTGCATTGACAGAACCGGCTGTAACTTCCAAACACCTTTTCCTGTGAAGCAGAATGTGTATTTTCGTCAAAGGGAGGAAGTTTCCTTGTTCTGTGTCTACAGCAAGAAGCTCTGTGGCAGAGCTCAGTGACCCTGGTTTCACCCAGAACCTCTTTAAAAAAAGCAATGCTTAAAATGTAATAAAGTATTTGCTCATAAAGAATGAACAAAATGCCGAATATGTAGTTCTGCGTGAGGTGATACTAATTGACTAAGGCTCTAAGGCGCGGACATACAACATTAAGGTCTAATACTATAAAATTATCTATATCATTTTGGGATAAATTCTAACTTGTGTTAATCATTCTGTTGATTAAAAATACATTTTTTGACTTTCCCTGTAGGTCAGCAAGTTGGAAAGAGAGAAAAATCAGGAAGTCAAGCAGATCAAGGAGCACGAACAGCATAAAAGTACAGTGGTGGTAACGGAGCTCAAAGTCAAACTCCATGAGGAGAAGATGAAGGAGCTCCAAGCTGTTCGGGAGGCGCTTTTGAGACAGCACGAAGCTGAACTTCTTAGAGTAATAAAAATCAAAGATAACGAAATCCAGAGACTCCAGACCCTCCTCAACGCTGTACGCGATGGGGCTCCCGACAAGGTGAAAACGGTGCTGCTCACCGAGGCCAAGGAGGAGGCCAAGAGGGGCTTCGAGGTGGAGAAAATCAAAATGCAGCAAGAAATCTCGGAGCTGAAGGGGGCTAAGAAACAAGTGGAGGAGGCTTTAACCATGGTCATCCAGGCCGACAAAATCAAGGCAGCCGAGATAAGGAGCGTGTATCACCTGCACCAGGAGGAAATCAGCAGGATTAAGAGGGAATGCGAGAGAGAAATTCGTAGACTGGTACGTGCTGCCATCCGCATTTGTTAACGCTCGTGTTATTGATAGGAAATGGAAGTTCGGTGCTGGCCTTGGGTGAGGGGATGAGGACGGGTGTTCAGACAACCCCATGATTCAGTTAGTGTCACCCACCCTTCATTTACCCACCCGTTCTCTCAGACTGTAGGTTGTTAAGGGTTCTTTCCCCCTCATAGATTATTTTATTTTTATCAAGAGGATATTAACATAATTTATAACCAACTGATGGATTGATACTGTTCAAATATCCCGCAGTGTAAGTACTTTCTTCTCTAACCATGCATTACTAGATGCATTGATTTAATACATCAGAAGGAAAGGATGGATAACGTACATCCTAAATAAACTTGCTGCATTACGTGAAAAGTTCACGCTAATGGCCTCTAATGTAGAAGCTATAAAATAAGTATGTTCTTAGTTCTAAGGAATAGGGTGGTTTGATGTTATGTTTTCTAAATTGCCTTTGAAAAATCAAACTTTTTTTTTTAGTTCCTGATGAAAGAATCACATTATCTAACTGTACTAATGAAATTACATGATGCCATCGTTCTACCCAGCCCTGAGTGCTTCCTGAGTGGCTCGGGGTGCTCTCAGCAGTTCTGGCTGACTGTAGTTGGTTTTGGTGGGCGCTGTGTGCCCCTGGCACCTGGCTGGGGGGGCTGTGCGTGGGCTCTCCTGCCTGGGAATGACGCGATTCACTTCACCTCGTGCTAGAAACCAGGGCTTTTTCCCCTGTTTAAGATAGAGGCCATCAATACAGTGCATTTGTTGAGCCCTCTTGGGGCTGCCGTGAGAGAGAAATACAGAATGACCCAAGGGGAGCGGGTCCATCTATCCGTCCGGCAGAACTGGTGTGTCCACCGTGTCCCGGCATGTCCCCATGGCTCTGGGTGTCTCTGGGTGTCTCTGCGTGTCCCCATGCCTGTGTGTGTCTCCAGCATCTCTGGGTGTCCCTGCAGCTCTGCATGTCTCTGGGCGTCCCCAACATCTCTGGGTGTCCCCATGTCTCTGCGTGTCCCCAGCATCTCTGGGTGTCCCCTCGTCTCTGGGTGTCCCCACACAGGAGCTCCACCCCGCAGGGGCCGCCCCCCCAGGCACAGCTGTGGCCCCGCCAGCCCTGAGCTGGTAGCGGGCTCACCCGGGGAGTTTCTGTGATTCCCGTCCCATGCATTATTGAGCTGTTTTAGCCAAGGGGGCAGTAACCTATGCAAAAATTACCACTTCACGCCTGCTTTTTCTGATGAGCCAGAAAAGAGAAAGGCAAGTTGTACTCATTCATGTTCAGCTTTGCACTGATGTCGAGTCCTTTAACATGAAGTAATTTACTGAAGTTATTTATCTCTGAAAGTACAGATTTTCGTTTCCAAGTCAAGTCCATCTATGCAGGCTTGGCTTATGGAAAATGCTTCCATACATAGTCAAAGAAAGATTGGTTTACAAAGGTGAGTTAGTACTATCCATGATTCTCCTTTCAAATTAGAACTAGCTCTTGTAGGTTTTATTTGTTTGGGGTTATTTTGTTTTTTTTGTGGGGTTTTTTTGGCTGGTGTGGGTTGGTTGGTTGGTTGGTTTCTTTGGGATGTTTTTAACTGGGCAGACAGGAATGCATTTGTTAGTGTCTCACTTCAGATTTTTGGAACAATGTTCAATGGCCTTTAAAGTAAGAGGCGTGACAGAAAGAGACAGCGTTCTGCCCAAAGGAGCTGTGCAGCGTCACATTTGCTTCAAGCCAGGTGGAGTTCGATTTGCTCTTCAGCATCACCCTCTTCATGGGGTTTTTGCCAAGGGAGGTGCAGGGGGTACCTGCTCAGGCTTTTGAAAGAACCGGCTCTACCAGGGCCCTCCTGTTTGGGGGACTCGCTCCAGCTTTGAGGGCAGTTCAATTGTCACATCAGGCCACACCTGATGCCAGGGGCTGCGGTTTTGTCCTCGCCAGGTTCTCAGGGGAATCCTGCATTTCTGCCCTTTCCCAGCAGAGGGATCTGGGGAAGCAGCTGCTGGGCCTCTCTGTGCAATGTGTGCATCTGCAGCAGCGAAATCAACCCAAAATGTGCCTGTCTGTGCATTGTGTGCATCTGCAGCAGCGAAATCAACCCAAAATGTGCCTGTCTGTGCATTGTGTGCATCTGCAGCAGCGAAATCAACCCAAAATGTGCCTGTCTGTGCATTGTGTGCATCTGCAGCAGCGAAATCAACCCAAAATGTGCCTGTCTGTGCATTGTGTGCATCTGCAGCAGCGAAATCAACCCAAAATGTGCCTGTCTGTGCATTGTGTGCATCTGCAGCAGCGAAATCAACCCAAAATGTGCCTGTCTGTGCATTGTGTGCATCTGCAGCAGCGAAATCAACCCAAAATGTGCCTGTCTGTGCATTGTGTGCATCTGCAGCAGCGAAATCAACCCAAAATGTGCCTGTCTGTGCATTGTGTGCATCTGCAGCAGCGAAATCAACCCAAAATGTGCCTGTCTGTGCATTGTGTGCATCTAGAGCAGCGAAATCAACCCAAAATGTGCCTGTCTGTGCATTGTGTGCATCTAGAGCAGCGAAATCAACCCAAAATGTGCCTGTCTGTGCATTGTGTGCATCTAGAGCAGCGAAATCAACCCAAAATGTGCCTGTCTGTGCATTGTGTGCATCTAGAGCAGCGAAATCAACCCAAAATGTGCCTGTCTGTGCATTGTGTGCATCTGCAGCAGCAAAATTAACCCAAAATGTGCCTGTGCTCCAAAGGACACTGCCAAATGCAACTGCACACAGGGTTCTCCCCGGCTTGGGCTCTTGTGCCACAGCACATTTACGGTAGACCCTACACACACAGCAAACAGCTGTTACTGCGGGGATGTGGTGTTTTCAGAGGGCATTGGGGGAGTTTTGCACTATGGGCACACAACCTTGCAGGCTGTAACAGCTGGCAAGGTGTAAGCTCTGGTAGAGACAGCCCCCGCTTAGCATTTGCAAATCAAAGCTGTAGGTGTCTGGTTATTGTCCGGGTGCCACCGGTGCCCTGGGTGCCATCCTGTCCAGCAGAGCCAGCGTCTGCCGGTCCTGTGAGCAGCGGGGGAGAGGAAATAACGTGTTTGTGCTCAGATTATTCTGGCCTCGCATTTTCCATTCGCACACACAGCTTGTGCTGCTGGTGTCCGCAAAGTGCAAGAGAGGCACAACTGACCCGATACGCTGTCCCTGGCTCAGAACCTTGAGAAACGCTGGTGTCAAAGGTGAAGGTCCCTGGCAGATGGTAACAAGGAAACAGGACAATTATTTCCTTTCTAAAGGATTCTTAATTTTATTGTTTAAAAAACTGTGCATTTTAAAGTGCTACACACAAGTATTTAATTACATTGCTATGATCTCCCACTAATAGCTGCGCTCCCTGTGTCAGTGTGTGCCTGTCCAGGGAAAACAGCCCATGGTCAGAACTCCCCGACATTAGCTGGCCTTCCTTTTTACTTAATGGGCACTAAAATTCCATGTGGAAAAGAGCATTTAAATTTTCCTTAAATGTAGATGGGTCAAAAATGGAAGTGCCGACCAGCAGTGGCCACTGCAGCCTCTCTTCTGTTTCATTTATAAAGGGAATATAACAGAAATCAGAAAAACTGGAGAGATGAGATTTGTTAGAGGCTGGAAAGTGTTTGTTTTCAATTTAAGACCAACTTTAGTTGATGATGGTGACCAAAAGGTTCAATAACCTGCTCTAATGCCTCACATAAGACCATTGTATGGCGAGACCTTTGTGGCTTCCTGAAGGCAATGAGCACCCCAGGGACCAGTGGTCCAGTGTCGCTCCCAGCTGTCCTCAGATTTCCCTGTCAGGCAGTGGCAAATGAGTGAAAATGTCTGATTTAAAGGAAGCTGGGGGATGAAAATTGGAGGAAGCTGACTTTTAAAATATTAATTTTATTGGTGACTGATTTAGTCCTTATCTTCTCCTTTTTATTCCCTTATATGGTGAAAATATACCATATTTGGTGTTATAAAGGTATCTCAGCAGTCATCCTATACCGAAAGGTAGATAAACTATTCAAGGTGAATAATTCCTTCTTGCAAATGTGGAGTTTTTTCATCATTTGTGGTTTGAACCTCATTTACAGCAGTATTTATTCCAACTAAACCCGGACCACAGAGGATTTTGTTGTATATTAACAACTGTACAACACTGTTCCTACATTTTGGAGGGTGAATAATCCTCCTACTTCTCAGTTTTTCCTTTTGTGAAAGTAGAGCGAAAGAGAGGAATGCAAAATAGGACAAGTGCGGGAAAAGTCTTTCAATCTTTATAACTTGAATGTTGTGGCCCCTCAGCTCCAGAAGGACAGGGAACTGCTGCAGAGAGTCCAGCGCAGCCACCAAGATGCTGAAGGGAGTGGAGCATCTCCCGTGTGAGGAAAGGCTGAGGGAGCTGGGGCTCTGGAGCTGGAGAAGAGGAGACTGAGGGGGGACTCATTCCTGGGGATCAATATGGAAAGGGGCAGTGTCAGGAGGATGGAGCCAGGCTCTTCTGGGTGACACCCAGTGACAGGACAAGGGGCAATGGGTGCAAACTGGAACACAGGAGGTTCCACTTAAATACGAGAAGCAACTTGTTGGGGGTGAGGGTGTCAGAGCCTGGCCCAGGCTGCACAGGTGGGTTGTGGAGTCTCCTTCTGTGCAGACATTCAAACCCGCCTGGACCCCTTCCTGTGGAACCTCAGCTGGGTGTTCCTGCTCCATGGGGGGATTGCACTGGATGAGCTTTGAGGTCCCTTCCAACCCCTGACATTCTGGGATTCTGTGTAAACATCGGTCATGGCAGCTGATATCAATGTTCAGGATCAGAACACTGACCAGTTATTCTTGTGGAGTATTTGGCAAAAGCTGGTTAACCTGGCGTAGCTGGCTCTGCTGCTCAGTGCTGTGTCAGCAGGACCAAGAGGCGATCACATTCATTTCTGGGAGGGAAGGTGACCATGGCCCAGTGGCTGCAGAGACCCCAGGAACAGCACAACGAGAAATTCCCCAACCAGGGAACCTACGTGATGGAAATAATACATTTTAAAATAATAATCACACAGCTTCAAACTGGCTGCATGTCATGCCGTGCTAGGCGTTGCGCTGGATAACACAAAGAAGGAATAACAAACGTAACTTTGCATGGGGTGATGTTTGCATAATTGGCATCAGCTGTGCTCACGGGCTGGCTGTTAATTAGCGCTCCCACATAAATATTCATCCCAAGTCGAGGGGGGAACATCCACAGCAGGGTGGCCGCTCCGGGGGTTGGATGCTCCGGTGACGCCTTCCCCAGCGCTGCGTGTCTGCAGCGGCAGGCATGGGTGGGGACAAGCGGGACCACCAGTGCTGCACCCACCGGTCCCGATTGCACCGCTGCTGCACCCACCGGTCCCGATCCCACCAGTCCGGCTCCCACCAGTCCCGCTCCCACTGCTGCTGCACCCACCGGTCCCACACCCACCGGTCCCACACCCACCAGCCCCGCTCCCCGTGCAGGATGAGTTCGGGGTGCGTGGCACCGGGCTGGGGGGAGCACCTGGGGACCGGCGCCTCTGCCAGTGAGTTGCAAGTTGTTTCTCGTCTTTATGTTTCCTTAACGTTACTAATGCGAGGAAGAAATGTGCTAAATAATATTTTTCAGTGAATACTTCCTTAAATTTATACTGTCCCTACAGCATTTCTGTTTAATAATGCGCTGCAAACACCAAACTGTTGTGCATGTTTCGTGAATTTAATCGTATAAAGGCTGATATTTAATCATGTGAATACTGATGTTTCCTTTGTTGCTTATGAAGGTTATGTTTAGGGGTTTTTCTGAGGTACAAGCCGTTAATGAAATACTGTGAAATGTTCTGTGTTTCCTCCAGTTTCTTTGTTCCTCTTAATTTGAAGTGTTGCTTGTGTTGTACCATGTCTTTGTTTTCATGTAAATAGGGATCAACTACCCAATATTCTGTTTATTTTAAACAAATCTCCACTAGATGGTGTGTTACCTTTTCATCTATATACCCATTCAGATTTCTACCTGATAGGTGTTTAGCAGAAAGACCTCAGTGGGCATCTCTTTGTTTCATTCCAAGTTGGTAGACTGTTGCCCTAATGGAGACTGTTGAAAGCACCCGAAGTGCATTAGATTTGCTCCATTTTACTAGAGGAATCTCGATTTTGCATGACGTTCAAGCACTGTTCTTGTGCGGGTATTTCTGAGCTGTCCTGCGCTGGCTGTGCCCGGGCGCCGTGGGACCCCGCGTTTGTCCCCGGTTTGTCCCCACTTCTCCTGCTGCCTGCGCATGACACCCAGCGCTTGGGTTTGCCCTTTTTCGCAGTGTTTTGCAGTTATTGGAAGCAAAGTACTCTGAGGGACCTGGTGTTAATTCACAGGTCGTGTTTTCTCCAGGCTCACAGACAAAACCAGCGAAGATAAAAGTACCAAACGCAGTTCTCACAAGGCAAGATGTTCTTATTTCAAGCAGGCCACATTTTAAAAACTGATCATTGAAATTAAATGTGTAAAGTCTCAGAAACTCGTGCCAAAAATCTTCTGTGTGTATGGTGTGTGAAACCAGCTCACCAGACGTTTTAGGGGTGTATGTGATTTCTTTCTGTCCGTTGAATCACTGTCTAAGCACGTTGGGCAGCCCTGTGGTGTGTGAGTGTAATTAATGCTCTATATTCACGTATAATGTACGTGTCCCCAGGGCTCTGGGGTCTGTGCTGTGCTCTGGTCACAGAGTGACACCATGTCCCCAGGGCTCTGGGGTCTGTGCTGTGCTCCAGTCGCTGAGTGTCCTCGTGTCCCCAGGGCTCTGGGGTCTGTGCTGTGCTCCGGTCACAGAGTGACACCATGTCCCCAGGGCTCTGGGGTCTGTGCTGTGCTCCGGTGGGGTCGGGAGATGCTGTGTTGTTTCGAGCCGCTGCTGCCTGTGTGATTGTGTTCTGTTCTCCTTGTAGATGGAGGAGATTAAATTTAAAGACAGAGCAGTCTACGTGCTGGAGAGAGAGTTAGGGGTGCGAGCCGGGCATGCTCAGAGACTGCAGCTCCAAAAGGAGGCTTTAGATGAACAGCTGTCCCAGATCAAAGAGGCCGATCGGCATCTGAGCAGCCCCAAGCGGGAACTTCCTTATCCAAGTGGTGCAGGAGACGCCTCAGATCACTCGGGAAGCCCCGTAAGCACTTTCACGTGGTTTCACCTACACAAACGAGCAGAGAGTGACCAAATGGCACCAAGTGACAGAATCTTGATGAGCGCGCCCCGGAGCAATAGCTTTCCCATAGCCGCACACCCGGGTCTTGCTCTCGTTTGTGAGCCAAAACTCAGATTTAGAACCCAACCTTGTTATGGGAGAGCTTTTGCTTTGTTGTTGGTTTGTGTTCTGGTTGGTTTGGTTTGATTTTGTTGGTGGGGGATCTTTTTCTGTTCTTTATCTCTTCCTTTTCCTCACTGTACCGTGCTGCTGCCACCTGCCTTGATTTGACACTGACACCCTTTGCCAACAAATGATGCAAATGCATTTCTAACCCAAGTGACGTTTGTGTGCTCGCTTTCGGAACCGCTGAGGCCGGGCTTTGGGAGCAGATGTACGAGGCCAGTGCTCGGAGGGAGCTGGGGGAAGTGACAGTGCATGAGGCGCAGGATGTCCCCAAACACGGCTGTGGGCTCGGGGTGTCCCCATCCCCAAACACGGCTGTGGGCTCGGGGTGTCCTCATCCCCAAACACGGCCGTGGGCTCAGGGTGTCCCCGTCCCCAAACACGGCTGTGGGCTCGGGATGTCCCCGTCCCCAAACACGGCTGTGGGCTCGGGATGTCCCCGTCCCCAAACACGGCTGTGGGCTCGGGATGTCCCCGTCCCCAAACACGGCTGTGGGCTCAGGGTGTCCCCGTCCCCAAACACGGCTGTGGGCTCGGGATGTCCCCACCCCCAGACACCACTACGGGTTTGGGATATCCCTGTCCCCAAACACGGCTGTGGGCTCTGGGTGTCCCTGTCCCCAAACACGGCTGTGGGCTCGGGGTGTCCCCATCCCCAAACACGGCTGTGGGCTTGGGATGTCCCTGTCCCCAAACACAGCTGTGGACTTGGGATGTCCCCGTCCCCAAACACAGCTGCGGGCTCGGGATCTCCTGCTGCCGCTGTCTCGCTTTCCATGCACCAGAAAGTAAATTAAACACCTGTTAACCTCTTCTCTCCTATTATATTTTTTACACTGCAATATCCAGAACATTAAATTTTAGTCAACCTTTCACAATTTTTTTGACTATAACAATGGGTCCTTTCTGCTTTTGCCTTAATTTGCTAATATTAAAAACCCCTCAGTTAACTGACCTCGTATATCTGACGTACGCAGATTATCTCCATTGCTGGTTCTCATCAAGATTGCTTTTGCAACAGCCTTAATTTCCCGCGTAGAAGTGTGAACACTTACACACGAGCCAAGCGATGCATTTTATTCTTTGCCCCGAGCCTCTCCTGCACCTGTTGAATGAGGAACCCTGGGCAGCCCAAAAGTGCCACCAGCACCACAGACACTGATTCGTTTGATTTGTACTCAACTTCTGCCAAACACCAGAACAAGTTCCAGAGAAGGGGAAAAAGTGTCACATTTGTGAATAGCTGTAACTTCTGATTCTGGATGAGAATGTCTACCTATATCTCCATTTATAATTTGATTTAAGCATTTTAACTCGGATAAAGTGCTACTCTTTTGGCTTTGTGAGTGACCCTTTAGAACCCAACAAGGGCCACAGCTTTATGGAAGCAGAGCTTATGCAATGATATAATTGCATGGATTTTCCCCATTTATACTTCTGTATTTTAATATCATTTTCTTATAACAAAGTCCTCAGAGCGGGTGTTGTGTCTGACGCACTCAGTTCAACAGCGGCATACATCGGAACCATTGCCTTAATTTTTGGTGTTTTCTTTTCCATTTCCGAGTTCACCATTTGTATCTGCATATCCATACTCCTGCATTTGCATACTTTGTTCCACTTGCACTCCTGACTTCCCGCTGGTCTCGTCCCGCAGCTTTAGCGGTCAGTCAGCCCACACAGGTCACACTCTGCCCTACGGTGCTGTGAAATGTTTGGACGTGGGATGAGAAAACGCTTGAGCTTTGAAAAATGCTGATGCTGCACGTGCGCTTACGAGCAGTTATTTGCAGTTGATCTTTGTTTTAGGAGCAGCAGTTGGATGAAAAGGACGCCCGGCGTTTCCAACTGAAAATCGCCGAGCTGAGCTCCATCATCAGGAAGCTGGAGGACCGGAACGCGCTGCTGTCGGAGGAGAGGAACGAGCTGGTGAGTGCGCACGGGGCGCCAAGCGTCGGCACTTTTCCCTGTGCCCGTTGGAAATGCTTCCCCATGGAAAACACCAGGAGTTTTTGATCAGTTCTGCTTTGCAGAGAAAATACCGCTAGCACGATAGTTAAACAAAAATGATTAATTTATTTGATGAAAAATAAGGTGTTAATTCTCTCTTTATCTTTCAGTTAAAACGTCTTAGAGAAGCTGAGAGTCAGTATAAGCCCATTTTGGACAAAAATAAACGCCTTAGCAGGAAGAATGAAGAACTGTCACATGCCTTACGTCGAATGGAAAACAAACTGAAGTTTGTAACCCAAGAAAACCTGGCGATGGTGAGTGTGGCGTGCCCAGGAGGACGGGCAGGTCCCGCTCGGGACGGGACGGCATGGGTCGGGTCGGGTCGGGCGCCATCCGAACCTGCGAGGTCCGTAGGAGCCGTCCCCTTGGGGCGCTCGCAGAGGTGCTCCGTGGCGCACTGCCCAGCGCTTTGTGCCTTCCACGGGCTTTGTGTTACATAAAGTGCTTTACCTTTAAAAGAAATAGTCCTGAAGAAAAGAGATCGTGTGGGCTTTGCATGTGTTGGTCAGGCGCTGGCTGCTCAGCTTCCCATGAGCACAAATCACCCGCTTTGCCTGGGACTTTTTTACCAGAATCGCCTCGGAATCCTTAGGAAATCGGCACTTGTGACTCATCCTTTTTTCCATTAGAATATTGGCAGTGGGCAAAAGCTGGCAGCAAGTACCTATGGCTTGGTATTAATGCGACGGGGCTGAGGTCGCCCCCGTGGTGCTGCGGCTCAAAGCCAACCAGGGGAACCCAGGGGAAGCGCCCGTGGTCCCAGCTCTCCAGATTCCCCCTCTGCCCAGAGCAAGCCTCCAGGCCATTCTCCCTCAAATTTCCTATTTTCCCCCTAATATCCCCCATTCTCCCCCATGGCCACAAGTTACAGGCGGTGGAGCAGGAGGAGCTGGCACGTGTCCCAGCGTAGGGCAGCGGGACAGCGGCGGCACCGCCGCAGCCGGGCACGTCCCCGCGCCGTCCTGCCCCAAAGCCTTCGCACCAGCTCCCCTCCGCGTTTCTTGTAGAGGCAAAGAGCTGGAACAATAAGGAGACCGAGCTCTTTGAATGACCTCGACCACAGCCAGGAAGAAAGAGAAGTGGATATCCTGAGACTGCAAGTCATCGAACAGCAGAACATCATCGATGAACTCTCCAAGGTGAGATGTGGCCCCGCCGCTCCCATGGGAGGTCGATGGAGGAAAGGGGTGGGCTAACGGGCACAGCTCGCAGCCGTGGAAACATGGTAAATATTTCCGTGATCAGCAGAGATTGAATGGAATATAAGTCATCTGTGGTACAGCATTTGGAAAAGTCCTTTCGGTCACTTTGTACTTTCATGACGAGCACTGCAGCGTGGCCAGTAAATGTGCTGGTACCCAATCCTGCACCTGCCAGAGACCAGGAGAGCTGCTCTAGCTGGAGGCAGCACCAGGGCTGAAGGTCGCTGTGTACGGGGGGTGTTCTGTAGCAGTGTTCTGTAGCGGTGTTCTCAGCCTTCGGAAAGAGCAAATACTGAAATCATAACACACCTCAAGCATTTGTTTTTAATGTCTTTACATTTACTGACATTATTTCATTCTTTTTTTATCAGACACTGGAAACTGCCGGCTATGTGAAGAGTGTCATGGTAAGAACGAAGTTAACTTTATCTTCATAAGCTTTGAACTGCTGTTGACGAAAAGCAGGCAGGGTGTACTAGTATTCATCACCACTTGCATCTCTATTCAGACAGCAAGCGAGCTCTCCGTGTAGCCGTTATCAAAGGCTGTTTGTCAGAGCTTGTTCAGCAGAGAAAACCGTAGTGATGGTGGGGAGCAGAGCTCTGGCGGCAGCGCCGCTCTGTCTCACCACACGGGCACGTTCTCGGTCACTGCCCTCCACCATCTCACCCCTTCGCTCGTATCAGGAAAGATTTGTGAAGTTAAGCCGCTAACGTGTGCTGATAAAACGTGCACCGGTTTGTTCTTCATTGCCAGGTGTGCAGCAAAGCTTGTCTTGTCGAGCAAAACAAGCGCTTCGTTTTCTGCTGTCGCTGCTGCTGTTATCAGGGTTTGCCATGGGGCGGGTGGTGGTGACACATTGTCATTGTCCCACAGAGCCATCGCGTCCTTCTACCAAGCGCTTAAAATGAAAGATAGAGGGGGTCTTGATTGCCTAATGACTGCTAGTACTGACATAGTTAATTAAAGTCAGAGCTCTCTGAAAACGTCTAACGTATGTCTCTGATTCTTTCAGGAACGTGATAAGCTGTTAAGGTATAGGAAGCAAAGGAAAAAAATGACGAGAATTCCTAAGGTAAAAAAAAAAGTCTATATCATGGCGTGGTGATGGGCATGTTGGCTTCGGGATGCTCTGAGTGACGCAGGGACGTCCTCGGGGGTCTAGAAACGGGTCCTAGCTGAAGTTTGGCTTGGAGGACATTCAGAGATAGCGTCAGGATAATTCAGACCAGGTCGGGCAGGAGCAGGGGAACTGTTTGCAGTGTGCACTATGAGCAGTTGTGTGCTCTGCGGTTACCCCAGCGCTCCCGCTGTCCCGTGGGACCTCCATGGTGTGTGACTGCCCAAGCGAGACAGAATCTGTGACTCAGCCCATCTCTGAGTGGTCTTCTAACAGCACTGCCTGAAAACACATGTAGGTTGTAAATAATTCACTATAGAGTTTAGTAACACGCAAAAACTGCTGGTTACAAGGAGCTCAGGGAGAAAGAAAATGTTAGCTAATGAATACTGGCCGGGATGTTAATATAAATATTATCACTGAAATGATGCCGTAAGGTATGTTGTCAGGGGCCCGAGAGAAAGCTGTGCTCTACATATGAACAATTAGGGCAGCGATGGAGCTGATGAATCTATAGACAATGAATTGTGGGCTATGTGAGGTAAATGCTCGGCTCCTGGCAGCCTGTGAATGGCAGCGGGGCCTTTGAAGGAGAATTGGGCTTTGTCTCCAAAAGTTATCTGCTGCAAATCGAAAAAATTTAAAAACCCAAGTCTAGAAATGGGTATTTTTGTACATCAACAATAAAAATATCTTTAAAAACTGTGTTTGAAATGTCATCTTTGACTTTCAAGCATTTGACAGTAAATCTTCTTTTTGCCAGTGCTACCTCACGTTCTTTTAAACAGAGCAGATTTGAGTGGAAAAATTAATTTCTCCAAATTGCAAAAACACTGCTGTGGTGACCAGCTCCACATTTCCAAGCAGAGTATTTCTTGAAAATGTGACTTTGCATGTGACAGTCATGGTAACGACAGGAGGGACGTGGTGGCGGTGAGGATGGGTTAACAGAGACATTTGAATGCATGTGTCCCACCTCCTGGGAGGTGAGGGCACAGGGCAGTGAAAGGGGCGATGTGCCTTGGCCAGAGAAACTGGGAGGAAAATACGTTAAAGCAAGGCAAGGGCTTTGGGGCTGCACAGCATTGACAAACACGGCGGTTCCCGCTTTGGATGGGTTCAGCTGTCTCTAGAGCACTGCCGTCGGGCAGAGAGCTTTGCCAAGGCGTGTAAAGAACCAGGTGCTTTTCCAAAACCAACAGAGCGAGAATTACCAGTAATCTGGGGTTCAGGTTCCTCCAAAGGTACAAATGTTCAGGCCCTACAGAGGCGCGGGGTCTTGCCGTGTGTCCAGAGGTGTTGCCATCCCTGCAATGCCGCAGGGTCGCACGGCCGATGGCATCGCTGGTGGCACAGCCAATGACATCACTGGTGGCATGGCCAATGACATCACTGCCACAGGGTGGCATGACCGGTGGCATCACTGGTGACACGGCCGATGGCACCGCTGGCACCACTGCCACAGGGTGGCACAGCCGATGGCACCACTGGCATCGCTGCCACAGGGTGACACGGCCGATGGCATTGCTGGTGGCACGGCCGATGGCACCGCTGGCACCACTGCCGCAGGGTGGCACGGCCGATGACACTGCTGGCATCACTGCCGCAGGGTGGCACGGCCGATGGCACCGCTGGTGGCATGGCTGATGGCACTGCTGGCATTGCTGCCGCAGGATGGCACGGCCGATGGCACCACTGGTGGCACGGCCGATGGCACCTCTGGCACCGCTGCTGCGGTCACAGCTGCGCTCGCTGACCCCTTGTCTCTGCCAGAAGCCGGTTGTGGAGACGTTTTTCGGCTACGACGAAGAAGCTTCCTTGGAGTCTGACGGTTCCTCTATCTCGTACCAAACTGACCGGACAGACCAAACCCCTTGCACTCCTGAGGATGACTTGGAAGAGGTATTCATGAAAAATACGGGTTATTTTGGTTTGAAACCTCGCTACTGATTTTTAATTAAATTCCTGGTCTGTCACCTCTGACCAGAAAATTTGAAACTTATGTTAAATTTCATACTGTGTGTGTTGGTTGATATCTCTGGATTTCAAGCCTTCAGTAATTTCACAACTTTTAGCCGAGTTGGAAATATTCAATCCTAAGAATGTTGGGTTTATAATGAGCGTATAGGTCTATAAAGACGATGAAGTTGGACAACGCTGGGAAGATCTATTCGCACAGAGATTTCCGGCAGGTTTGTGCACGTGTAGTTTGGTTCAGGTGCTTCTGTTTGGTGCTGTGACCCCGGCAGAGCGCGGCCCTGGGTGTTACGGTTGTGTTCTGGAAGGAAGCGGCGTGGTCACACAGCACCCGGCTCCTCGCCGGGATGTCGGGATTGGGACTTTCCAGAGGCTTTGAATGCCAAGTGCACGAGGGAGCCGGTAGTACAAATCAACATTATTCCCTGTAAATGTGTTCCCGAGTGTGTGTCAGGTCTCTGAACCGTTACATGGTTCTGGCTTTAACAAGAATCCTGTAATAAACAAGAAATTGCTCGTAAAGACTTGCAGCCTTTTTATAGGTTGCTGCGTGTGAGTTTTCATCTGCTCTATCACCTGTTCCATGGGTTGTAATTAGATCTGTTAGAAGGGAAGCTGGAGGATTCCGCTCTCCATCATAAAAGATCCATGGCTGGGTACCAGGTGCGTGCTGTGCTGCAGGAAATCTGAAAGCGGTTTTATATGTATGAACCTATCTATTTTTCATTCCTATCTTGACGATTTTCCCGTTCAGACAGTCCGGAGTTTATGCGTGCAACCAGCAGTAGCATTTCATTTCATGTCGAATGAACTACTCCGATCATAAAGCACTCAATGCTGGGCGTTGTCAGGAGAGTGAAGATGAAGGGCTCTTTTCATGTCCATGTCACCATTTCTACAAGTATTAACTCTAGATTAGCCTATTAATAATGGAGTGAGACTGTCAGGTTTGGCTTATTCTCCAGATTCAAAAACGTTTGTTGTTTGAAGAAAGTTGTATTTTCACCTTTAAATGTGATGACTTTGCCTGTTACTGCAATAAAGGGCGATTCAGTCATTAGCGTGTTATACGGACAGCAAGACTGATCTTTCCAGGGTGGGGAGAATCATCTCTTTTTTTCTATGTTGACTTTTCTTGAAGTAAGTGTGTGCAAGAGATTTTTGAAGAACAAAAGAGAATTAGTCTGAGGGCACATAAACAAGTTCTGTAGTGCTGCGCTTCCCAAAGTGCACGTTGGAAGTCATAATCTTGGCACATTTTAGAGAAAGCA
This sequence comes from Patagioenas fasciata, assembly GCF_037038585.1. Lineage (NCBI taxonomy): Eukaryota > Metazoa > Chordata > Aves > Columbiformes > Columbidae > Patagioenas > Patagioenas fasciata. The sequence continues at coordinate 42,536,144 of NC_092527.1, forward strand.
AATGCCATCCACTCTTATACTTTTTTATACTCTCATTGCGGAAGAAAGCAACCGGTGCAATGCATATTTGTGTTTAATTGCAGGGCATGGCCAAGGAAGAGACAGAACTGCGGTTTCGGCAGCTGACGATGGAGTACCAGGCTCTGCAACGAGCTTACGCCCTATTGCAAGAACAGGTCGGAGGAACGTTGGATGCAGAGCGAGAAGTTAAGGTCTAAATGGCTTATATTACGTGGCAATAAAGGAGCGTGGTTGTGCGTGGTGTTGGGGCTGGGGCTCCCGCGTGTCCCCCGTCCCCGGGAAGGGCGGCCGGGCTGGAACCGCCGTGCTGCGCTCAGCCTGTGCGCCTGGGATCGGCCTCACGGAGATTCCAGGGGGAATTTGTACGGGAAATCCTTACAATTGAGCTCTTTTTCTACAAAAATCTGGGACAGGTAGCCTTAGGTATATAATCCTCGGTGTTTAATTCCTTCTGCATTCTGTGAGATTACATGATTCCTCATGAAATGTTTAGAAGGCTTAAGCTGAGTTTCTCTTTCATAATTAAATTGCAAAGTGGCCTGTGTTACTGCCTCACCCGGCCCATGTGGCTTCAAACACGGCATAAGATGTGACATTTGCCGTAAGTATGCTGTATATCGCAAGGAGTTGTCAGGACTTGTGCAGGGAATGCAAGGGCAAATACAGTAAATCAAGGGACAAATTCTGTTCCAGTAAATACGCGTAGGAAGGCGATATCTATTTCAATGGTGAAAAATTGCACACAGTGCAGTAAGAGCCTAAGACAGGGTACTGGATGTGTATGGAGGAGCGCAGTTTGCCCGTTTGTAACGTTACATGTGCAGAGTCTGTTCTGAGCTTTTCAACTCTTCCAAAATGTAAAGGAATCAGGTGTGCCCAGAACTGTGGCATAGTAGTTTTCCTTTGTGTCCATGGGGCGGTGACTCTGTTTCCAGCCCCTTCTCCAGGAGCCCCTGACCCGTTGCTGTCCTGCCGTCCAGCTCGCAGGATGCTGCTGGTGTTAATCTGGACCCACGTCTCAAAATTACCGCCCTTTCTTGCAGGCTCCTGTTTGCGATTGGTGGCCAGTGTTGTGTGCTGTGTGTTGTTCTGCCAAAGAACTTTAAAACTTATTCGTTAGAAGTATTGGATGCTTTAAGTACTTCCTGTACCCGCGTTAGCTCCCGTCTTTTAGAGAAAGTCTGATGTGTTGTTCTGCTGTCTCCCTGCTCTCCTACAGACGCGCGAGCAGCTGCAGGCAGAAATCCACCGCTCCCAGGCGCAGATAGAAGACCTGGAGAAGGCCCTTGCTGAGCAGGGGCAGGTAAAGCCGTGGCAGAGCCGCCCTGGCCCAGGAACCCTTCCCGTCCTCTCCCCGCCGCGCCGCGCTGCCCGTCGGCCTTGCCCATGGACAATGTCTGAGCTCCTGGCTTTTATGTGTCCATCAAACAAAGACATTAGCTCCCAAATGAGATTTGTTTTGCCTAGTGTTCCAAAATATGTAATTTTCATTCAGTATAATTGCAATTCAATAGTAACTACGTAGCTAGAAATATCCCCTTTTAATGCAAACCAATCTTATATCCTAAAGGGTTCTTTTAATCATTGTGGTGTTTCTATTCTATTTGCATACAACAAACTGTTAAAACAAGACAGGGTGAGCTTTCATAACATAGGAAATAATGGAATTACAATTTCATATGCAATATTATCCTGTCCCTCCTTAGATGTGTGATTTAATGGAATACTTGCTGCTGTGTTTGTGCTTCACCTACAATATTGGTCATTTCTTTTTCAAGGACATGAAGTGGATTGAAGAGAAGCAAGCATTGTACAGAAGAAACCAAGAGCTGGTAGAGAAGGTGCTCAATGTTTCTATTTGTATTATTCAAATAATATATGTAGCTTAAGCAATGCAGAAAGTACAGCATATTAATCTGTATCCCATAGACCTATTGGAAATAATTCACATATAATAACAAGATCCTTGTAAACGTGCCAGAACAAGGGGTTTGCTGGCGTTCCCTCCCGCCCCATGAAGTGGGCGGTGTTGTGGGGATGTGGCTGGGGGGAAGAGCCCGCGTTCCCCGCACTGTCCCCACTGCCCCCACTGTCCCCACTGCCCCCACTGCCGTCCCGGCTGTCTAGCGCGGCAGAGCCTGGGCTAACGCGTTGCTTTGTTTGCAGATAAAGCAGATGGAAGCCGAGGAAGCTCGCTTGAAACACGATGTGCAGGACGCCAAGGATCAGAACGAGCTCCTGGAGTTCAGGATCCTGGAGCTGGAGGTGAGCAGGTGCTGCAGGGCCAGCGCCGCCCCAGGTGGGGAGCGACGGGGGCACCGCAGGCTGGGACACCCACATTGCACTGAGGACACCGCAGGGTTTGGGACAAAGTGCTAATAAGAGAGAAAAGCAGACCAACACCCAGAGGTCAATGTGGTATCTCGACAGGTTGTTCTGGCAGCCTTACTGCTTGAGTGATTTTAAAATCCAGGAGGCTGGCTCATGACGTGGGTACACGATTCACTATACTCCATCCGTTCTGAACATGCAGAGAGATAAAACCAGAACAGATCACACATGGGAAGGCAAAAAGAAAAAGGAACTTTTTTCTTATCGCCGTGTTCCATCTCTCGCTGAACCTGCAGAGCAGGAACCGCGTGGCCTGGACCGCTCTGTTGACTCCACCGTGCCATCTGCTTTCTGTATCGTTACCTGGATGAACAGAATCCATAAGCTCCTGGAAACTGTTTTCCAAATTCTCAAAGAGAGATTAACAAAGCAACCACTTACAAGAAAAAATTAAATGCTGTTTATATTACGCTAGCTACAAGTGTTTAGTTTTGTTCAAATATATTATGTAGTCAAAATAGTAGGTAAGTGACCATGATGGGCGCCCAATGAAGACACATGGTGGATAACGCCAGTGCTGTCAGTCTGTATGTCTGCCCTGCTTTGCAGTGAGCTGGGGCCGTCCCCAGCAGCACTGTCCCCTGCTCCCGGCTGTGCCGGTAGCCGTGGGCTGCAGGGGCAGGGTTTCTGTGCTCTGCACCCAAACAAAGCCACCCTGCGGCAGCTCTGCTGTCAGAGTGGCCGTTTCCAAACCGCACCCCTCGAGTTCTTGGGGAGCTGCGCTGTGTCATCCCGAGCACTTGCTGTCGTTTCAGGAGAGAGAAAGACGCTCGCCTGCCATCAACCTGCACCACGGCCCGTTCCCCGAGGGGAAGAGCCCTCTCCAGGTGTACTGCGAGGCAGAAGGTGTCACCGTAAGGGATTCTCCTTTCCCGCTCTCCTCCCTGCAAACGAACCCAGCCGCTCTCTTCTGACTCCTGGTTTTCCATTTCTCTCTTGTTAGGACATAGTAGTAGCAGAGCTGATGAAAAAATTGGACATTTTAGGGGATAACGCCGTAAGTGTATGTTCCTTTAATAAATTGTGCATGCTTTGGTGGATATTTGTCCTCGTGTGAAGCGAGCAGAGCCTTCTTGGTGTGGTGCTGCGCAGCCTGTGCTGCCTGTGCTCAGAGCCGGCGCTGCCGGCCAAGCCCTGGCTGGCTTGGGAGGGTTTGTTACAGCCTTGTGGCAGCACCGTGCCGGACCTTGCTGCCACTGTGCTGCTTTTAAAGTTTCAATTATTTGGAAAATATTTTGAAACTTTGGTTTGGGTTTGGTTTGTTTCCTGGTCACTGTTCACGCACGGTTTGTTTATTTGCTTACTCTGCACTTGCTTTGCTTTGCTTTTGCGTTTTGGCAGCTGTGTATTTTAATTTTGTCTAATGACCTATATGCCTTTGATAGTAACCAGGATAGTAAACAAAAACAGTCACAACAGCAGCATGAAAAGAACCACAACAGAAGAAATGTACGTATATGGGAGATATATGTGCCCTTGTATGTCTGCACACTCTGCTCCACACGTCAAGCCAGCAGTCAGAGGAGGAGCTGGAACACATTGAAACCATTAATAATCTCCACCATTGCTGCAGTTATGATGTTAACACTGGCAGAAGTGTGAGGAATCCTACAATCTTTTGTATGCAAAGAATAAAAAGAAAAGATACACATAAGCTGAATCGCTTGAGAGCTAGGACTGACCCTACTAATGTGTAGAAAGATAGTACCCATTCATCTATTAATCCCTGTACTAGTGTTGTCTTCAGTGAAATGATTAATGTCAGGTTAGTCCCGGGCAGGGTCCCAAGCAGGCGACTGGAGTGAAAGAGGAGCAGGGGAAGCGACAGCTTTTCTCACAGTTTCTATTCCCCTTCCTTTCCTCTTGGCTTCCTTATTTGTACGAATGATCTCTGTAGTGTTATTTCCTCCTGCGGTATTTTTCCCCATTCCGTACAACAGCCAACTTGCAGACACGACCCCAGGCGGAGTTCCCGACAGCTCTGAGCTGCCCGTGCACTGTGGTTATCGCGTGTTATTTTCTTGTTTCCACGTGTTGGACATGGCGGGCTCAGCCCCGCTGGCGGACTCGGGGTCCTCATTGTCCTGTGGGGCTGCGGGGAGTCTGGGCAAGCAAACCCGTGTCCCACCCGGGATTCCAGCTGCTCTGTTCGTTTCCTCACTTGTTTCTGTAAAGCTGAGCTGTTGTGAGTTCATTGTTGCTCCGACGAAGCCAAACCCTGGAGCCAGTACATCTAGGAGCGGGTCAGCGGGGAGCGGTGTGTCCCCGTTGTCACCCTGTGTCCCCGCTCCCAGGGACCCCCAGCAATGACAGCCAGCGCCTCGCTGGCTCTGGGCAAACACCCAGCCAGGAGTCACCTCTTCTGCGGTACATGTGGTCAGAGAAAGACCCAACTTTGGGCTGGAACGCCAAACATCGTTTCAGTACCTCAGTTCTTTAGGAAAACAAGAAGACATAGATCGAATAGCTAACATCTTAACCAATGTTTTCCGAACTCATTCACTTGGCTGCGCAAAATAAGGTTTGTGTACTAACCTGCTGTGCATATAATGAACTTAGGGCCTGGAGACTGCATCCGTTTTCTCAATAGCACGTTGCACTGAGCTTGATCTTGTCTTGTGTTACTGTATGTTCATCCCCTGTTAGGTGAAAATAGATCCAGTGTCACCTTTTTTTGGGTAAATGTGAGAATTTTAGAAGAATTAACTATATGTATGATAAGAATTCAGCATGAATAGTTCCTATTGTTTTTACAACAATGTCACATTACAATACTAGTTTTCTTTGCCTTATTGTTCCTTAAACATACTTAATTTGATATTTATTTAATACAGCAGTGGCCCAAGTAGTGGATTAATAACCAGACACTGGGATTTGTTGTAATTTTACTCTGCTTTTGGTGCAGAATCTGACCAACGAAGAGCAAGTAGTTGTCATACAAGCAAGGACAGTCCTCACGTTGGCCGAAAAGGTAATAACAACTGCATCGCTCATCAGTAACGCGCAGCGTGAAAGCGCCCGACCCTCTCAGAACAGGTCACTTGAAGCCGTGGTGATGTAAATGATACCTTAGTCACCAACTGCCGTTATTCTTTATGTGGAATTACACCTATACCACTTCTTGTCATATTAAAGGCAACATTCAGGCAATACAGGCAGATGTTGCTTATTTTAAAATGTTAATTAAATGGTGTTAGAAGGTAAGTGGCTAGGCTTTGAAATAATGCTGTTTTCCCATCGCCAGTACATATAAAAGAGAAAACATGATGATATAGTTAATTTTTCCCGTTTTATTGGTGACTGTACCGCAGTACTTGCCGCGTGTGCTGCCAGCCCGTGCGGCGGCCGCTCCTCGGGCTCACTTTGCTCTGCTTTGTGCGCAGTGGCTCCAGCAGATCGAGGTGACGGAGTCCGCGCTGCAGCAGAAGATGCTGGACCTGGAGAACGAGAAGGTACCGAGGGGGCGGGAGGGGGCCAGGGGCGGCCGAGCCGGGCGCCGCGCACCCACCACCTCTGCCGTGTCCCCAGGAGCTGTTCAGCAAGCAGAAGGGCTACCTGGACGAGGAGCTGGACTTCAGGAAGCAGTCCCTGGACCAGGCTCACAAGGTGAGCAGAGCCGCTCCGGGCCGACGTCCTGACTGACCTCCCGTGGGTGGTATTGATACGTGTGGTCTGTTCCCTATAGACAAACCCTCTGCTTTGGGCAGCACTGCTCGTGGAGTCACCCCAGGACTGAACAGGCTGAATTTTAACAAATCCTCTATACCATGCGATAATGATGAGCTCCTTATGGACAGAGTTCCTTGTGTTTGGGTGATCCTTGCAGGATTAGGACCTGAGCATTAACTTAACACGAGTTTTAATTTGTAGAGGTTTCGCTAAATGGCTGATAAGAAAATGATGTTTCCAGTAACTTCTCTTTTCCTTCCAAAAGAGAGATTTTAGCCTAGACATTTCCTTAGGTCTTAGATCACAGCCTCTGTAACGAAAAGCTGCAGATATTCCGTCATTGTGTGAAGTTGAAATGAAACTTTTTTTAGGTCAGGTTCATCTTTAGCTGATCCTAAGCCATTTAAACCATCTCTTCAGTCATCAGCTGCCTTGTTACCTTCAGTTAGGAAAAAGGTCAATATATGCTCATGAAACACATAAATGCATCAACTTTCATATTGATTTATCTCATTCTTTCAGCTCCATTTAAATCTTACACTTTCTGGGAAGCCATGAGTATTTATGCCTCCTTTTCTGGATACCTATGATCCGTATCTCAGACCATTTGAGGGAGCTTTTACTCAGCACGGTTTCTGTCCTTTGAGGAAGATTTTTAAGACTGATTTTGCCAAATGCTGAGCTCTATCTGGAGCCAGCCTGTGCACAGTGGAAACCCTGGGAAGTGCCCAAGGCCTGGCTTACCTGCAGTGTCAGCCCTAAGGCCAGATCATGCCCTGCAGCCTCGGGCTGCTCTGAGCAGCAGTTTGGGGGATTCATGTCCCCAGATCAGCCCTGAGAGGGACGGTCCTCGGGCATTGGGTGAGCTCTGAAACAGATCCGTAAATCTGAAACGGATCCATAAATCTGAATACACGGAAACTTGCAATGGCAGCAGAGTGGAGCCTTGGCCGTCCATCCCTCAGCATCCCTGTGGCTTTGGGCCAGCGTCCCTGCTCCAGGAGGTGGATCTCCAGGTCCAGGATCCCAGATCTACCAAAGGATCAACAGCAACAAGCTCCTTGGCGCTGCCTCTCCTGGAGAAGGAACGAGCATAACGAATGTATTGCATTCAACCATGCAATGCATGGGTGGTTTGCATTGTCCCGTGTTCTTTAACGGCATCAGTGAATGTCCCCAGGCAGAGCCATGGGCTTTGCTCCCAGCACAAATGCAGCCTGAAAGCAGCAAGGAAGTTTTGTTCTGCCTCAAAATTCGAGTGGCAAAAGCTTTTTTGATTTGTGTAATGTGTTTCACTTCCACGTTTCCTTTGTGCCCTTTGGGACAAGGAGCCACTAATCTTCCCCCGCTGCCTACAGCCAACACGATTACCAGCTGGAACCGCTAAGCTTCTTGCACGGATTTCACTCCCTCTGGTTGCTGGTGGGGATTTGGCTCACACGGAGACTCCGGACACTGCTGCTGCTCTGAGACCCTGCATTTCCCCACGCTCCTCGTACTCCACAGCCAGTGTAATCAGAGAGGGGTGACAGGTGTATATTGGAGGCTTGGGGCCAACAGAAACCCGCGTTTCAAATAGCAGCATTTTATCGAGACACAATAAGCAAGGACGTTGGCATTATTTTTAAAAGTGAAAGCAGAATCTTCTTCTGAGATCTGATGTGATCTTCCCCACATGGTTGCTGTCTTTCGGTTACCATCAGTTTCTGTGACTCCTGACGTGATGTTAGTGTTGTAAATGCTTGTGTTCTTCTGTCCTGACTCTGCTGACACAGTAAGAAAACACCGCCCGCAGACTCAGGTGGAAAACCTTGATGATTTTGAGTTGACCTGAATTATCACAACAGATACCTATGGCATTTTCAGACAGCCCATCTAGAGGTTCAAGCTGCACTGTTGCAGTTGTGTTCTGAGACACAGAGCTCTGCAAGGTTCTGACCACACCACTGCAGCAGTGATGTTCTGAGACACAGAGCTCTGCAGGGTTCCAACCACACCATTGCTGCAGTGATGTTCTCCTGAGACACAGAGCCCTGCAGGGTTCCAACCACACCACTGCAGCAGTGATGTTCTGAGACACACAGCTCTGCAGGGTTCCAACCACACCACTGCAGCAGTGATGTTCTGAGACACAGAGCTCTGCAGGGTTCCAACCACACCACTGCAGCAGTGATGTTCTGAGACACAGAGCTCTGCAGGGTTCCAACCACACCACTGCAGCAGTGATGTTCTGAGACACAGAGCTCTGCAGGGTTCCAACCACACCACTGCAGCAGTGATGTTCTGAGACACAGAGCTCTGCAGGGTTCCAACCACACCACTGCAGCAGTGATGTTCTGAGACACAGAGCTCTGCAGGGTTCCAACCACACCACTGCAGCAGTGATGTTCTCCTGAGACACAGAGCTCTGCAGGGTTCTGACCACACCACTGCAGCAGTGATGTTCTGAGACACAGAGCTCTGCAGGGTTCCAACCACACCACTGCAGCAGTGATGTTCTGAGACACAGAGCTCTGCAGGGTTCCAACCACACCATTGCTGCAGTGATGTTCTCCTGAGACACAGAGCTCTGCAGGGTTCCAACCACACCACTGCAGCAGTGATGTTCTCCTGAGACACAGAGCTCTGCAGGGTTCCAACCACACCATTGCTGCAGTGATGTTCTGAGACACAGAGCTCTGCAGGGTTCCAACCACACCACTGCAGCAGTGATGTTCTCCTGAGACACAGAGCCCTGCAGGGTTCCAACCACACCACTGCAGCAGTGATGTTCTGAGACACAGAGCTCTGCAGGGTTCCAACCACACCACTGCAGCAGTGATGTTCTGAGACACAGAGCTCTGCAGGGTTCCAACCACACCACTGCAGCAGTGATGTTCTGAGACACAGAGCTCTGCAGGGTTCCAACCACACCACTGCAGCAGTGATGTTCTCCTGAGACACAGAGCTCTGCAGGGTTCTGACCACACCACTGCAGCAGTGATGTTCTGAGACACAGAGCTCTGCAGGGTTCCAACCACACCACTGCAGCAGTGATGTTCTGAGACACAGAGCTCTGCAGGGTTCCAACCACACCACTGCAGCAGTGATGTTCTGAGACACAGAGCTCTGCAGGGTTCCAACCGCACCACTGCAGCAGTGATGTTCTGAGACACAGAGCTCTGCAGGGTTCCAACCACACCACTGCAGCAGTGATGTTCTGAGACACAGAGCTCTGCAGGGTTCCAACCGCACCACTGCAGCAGTGATGTTCTTCTGAGACACAGAGCTCTGCAGGGTTCCAACCACACCACTGCAGCAGTGATGTTCTCCTGAGACACAGAGCTCTGCAGGGTTCCAACCACACCACTGCAGCAGTGATGTTCTGAGACACAGAGCCCTGCAGGGTTCCGACCACACCACTGCAGCAGTGATGTTCTCCTGAGACACAGAGCCCTGCAGGGTTCCAACCACACCACTGCAGCAGTGATGTTCTCCTGAGACACAGAGCTCTGCAGGGTTCCGACCACACCACTGCAGCAGTGATGTTCTGAGACACAGAGCCCTGCAGGGTTCCAACCACACCACTGCAGCAGTGATGTTCTCCTGAGACACAGAGCCCTGCAGGGTTCCAACCACACCACTGCAGCAGTGATGTTCTCCTGAGACACAGAGCCCTGCAGGGTTCCAACCACACCACTGCAGCAGTGATGTTCTGAGACACAGAGCTCTGCAGGGTTCCAACCACACCACTGCAGCAGTGATGTTCTCCTGAGACACAGAGCTCTGCAGGGTTCTGACCACACCACTGCAGCAGTGATGTTCTGAGACACAGAGCTCTGCAGGGTTCCAACCACACCACTGCAGCAGTGATGTTCTGAGACACAGAGCTCTGCAGGGTTCCAACCACACCATTGCTGCAGTGATGTTCTCCTGAGACACAGAGCTCTGCAGGGTTCCAACCACACCACTGCAGCAGTGATGTTCTCCTGAGACACAGAGCTCTGCAGGGTTCCAACCACACCACTGCAGCAGTGATGTTCTGAGACACAGAGCTCTGCAGGGTTCCAACCGCACCATTGCTGCAGTGATGTTCTCCTGAGACACAGAGCCCTGCAGGGTTCCAACCACACCACTGCAGCAGTGATGTTCTGAGACACAGAGCTCTGCAGGGTTCCAACCACACCACTGCAGCAGTGATGTTCTGAGACACAGAGCTCTGCAGGGTTCCAACCACACCACTGCAGCAGTGATGTTCTCCTGAGACACAGAGCTCTGCAGGGTTCTGACCACACCACTGCAGCAGTGATGTTCTGAGACACAGAGCTCTGCAGGGTTCCAACCACACCACTGCAGCAGTGATGTTCTGAGACACAGAGCTCTGCAGGGTTCCAACCATACCACTGCAGCAGTGATGTTCTGAGACACAGAGCTCTGCAGGGTTCCAACCGCACCACTGCAGCAGTGATGTTCTGAGACACAGAGCTCTGCAGGGTTCCAACCACACCACTGCAGCAGTGATGTTCTGAGACACAGAGCTCTGCAGGGTTCCAACCGCACCACTGCAGCAGTGATGTTCTGAGACACAGAGCCCTGCAGGGTTCCGACCACACCACTGCAGCAGTGATGTTCTCCTGAGACACAGAGCCCTGCAGGGTTCCAACCACACCACTGCAGCAGTGATGTTCTCCTGAGACACAGAGCTCTGCAGGGTTCCGACCACACCACTGCAGCAGTGATGTTCTGAGACACAGAGCCCTGCAGGGTTCCAACCACACCACTGCAGCAGTGATGTTCTCCTGAGACACAGAGCCCTGCAGGGTTCCAACCACACCACTGCAGCAGTGATGTTCTCCTGAGACACAGAGCCCTGCAGGGTTCCAACCACACCACTGCAGCAGTGATGTTCTCCTGAGACACAGAGCTCTGCAGGGTTCCAACCACACCACTGCAGCAGTGATGTTCTGAGACACAGAGCTCTGCAGGGTTCCAACCACACCACTGCAGCAGTGATGTTCTTCTGAGACACAGAGCTCTGCAGGGTTCCAACCACACCACTGCAGCAGTGATGTTCTCCTGAGACACAGAGCCCTGCAGGGTTCCAACCACACCACTGCAGCAGTGATGTTCTCCTGAGACACAGAGCTCTGCAGGGTTCCAACCACACCACTGCAGCAGTGATGTTCTGAGACACAGAGCTCTGCAGGGTTCCAACCACACCACTGCAGCAGTGATGTTCTCCTGAGACACAGAGCTCTGCAGGGTTCCAACCGCACCACTGCAGCAGTGATGTTCTCCTGAGACACAGAGCTCTGCAGGGTTCCAACCGCACCACTGCAGCAGTGATGTTCTGAGACACAGAGCTCTGCAGGGTTCCAACCACACCACTGCAGCAGTGATGTTCTGAGACACAGAGCTCTGCAGGGTTCCAACCGCACCACTGCAGCAGTGATGTTCTGAGACACAGAGCTCTGCAGGGTTCCAACCACACCACTGCAGCAGTGATGTTCTGAGACACAGAGCTCTGCAGGGTTCCAACCGCACCACTGCAGCAGTGATGTTCTGAGACACAGAGCTCTGCAGGGTTCCAACCACACCACCGCAGCAGTGATGTTCTCCTGAGACACAGAGCTCTGCAGGGTTCCAACCACACCACCGCAGCAGTGATGTTCTTCTGAGACACAGAGCTCTGCAGGGTTCCAACCACACCACTGCAGCAGTGATGTTCTGAGACACAGAGCTCTGCAGGGTTCCAACCACACCACTGCAGCAGTGATGTTCTGAGACACAGAGCTCTGCAGGGTTCCAACCGCACCACTGCAGCAGTGATGTTCTGAGACACAGAGCTCTGCAGGGTTCCAACCACACCACCGCAGCAGTGATGTTCTCCTGAGACACAGAGCTCTGCAGGGTTCCAACCACACCACTGCAGCAGTGATGTTCTCCTGAGACACAGAGCTCTGCAGGGTTCCAACCACACCACTGCAGCAGTGATGTTCTTCTGAGACACAGAGCTCTGCAGGGTTCCAACCACACCACTGCAGCAGTGATGTTCTGAGACACAGAGCTCTGCAGGGTTCCAACCACACCACTGCAGCAGTGATGTTCTCCTGAGACACAGAGCCCTGCAGGGTTCCAACCACACCACTGCAGCAGTGATGTTCTCCTGAGACACAGAGCTCTGCAGGGTTCCAACCACACCACTGCAGCAGTGATGTTCTCCTGAGACACAGAGCCCTGCAGGGTTCCAACCACACCACTGCAGCAGTGATGTTCTCCTGAGACACAGAGCTCTGCAAGACACCACCAGCTTTGGAGAGGGTGTGCGAAGATACCATCAGTTGCTGCTTTGTGTCTGGCTCTATATCAAACTTGCTGAAAAAGATTCTATTGTGTTGTTGGCTTGCAGGAATAACATTCACCTTGGACTTTAAGCAGGAGATGCTGTCTGACCAGGTCACCTGCCCCAGGAGGGTGCCCTGCTGGGTCCCCCTGGGGAAGCGTTGCCAGTCCGTGTCCCACACGCTGTGTATCTCAGTAAATCTGGAGGGTGCATCCGTCACCGTGAGACTGCAGAACAGTGCGCAGCTACCAGATCTGTTTTTCTTGAGCATAAAGCCTCTTAGAGCTGGCAGCTCTGCCAGAGGACGTGCTGGAAATGCCTTTACATGGGCATTTTAATCTCGTTGGTACAAGGCACTGTAAGTGCTCAGCGGGAGTATCAAGTGGTGCCATATCCTCTCCTGCTGCTGATACAGCAGCCGGGAGAGGTGAATGGAGAGACTGAGCGTTACATTTAAAAATATCTGTGACTCACGGAATAAGTCTCTTATGAACCTCTTTCCCTTTTCCTGTATTTCCTTTCCTTTTTGTGTTCTTTTTGCCTTTTCTCCCCATGGCCATTTCCCGTCTCCAGAAAGGACAAGCTGACACGGGTGTGTTTTTGGGAGCCCGCGGGGTCACGTCAGCCCGCGGTGGTTGATCCCGGCTGAGCTCCCCGCTCCACCCCGTGCGGGATGCCCAGCGCACACCCGCTGCTGCTCCCCTGGCCGTCCCGGGGGAGGATTTTCAGCTCCTCACAAAATCCTCATCCGACCGGAGACAAGGTCCAGCTGACAGCCTTATATTGTTTTTGATTAGCAAATTCTGGAATTAGAAGCCATGCTCTATGATGCCCTGCAGCAAGAAGCTGGAGCCAAAATTTCCGAACTTCTTTCAGAAGAGGAGAAAGAGAAGCTGAAGAGCGCCGTAGAGCAATGGAAGCGGCAGGTGATGAGTGAGCTGCGGGAGAGGGACGCCCAGATCCTGCGCGAGCGGATGGAGCTCATTCAGCACGCACAGCAGGTGGGTGCTGCTGCGGGATGGGGCTGGGACGGGCCCTCGGATGGGACCGTGATGAACCCGGGGGCACCGGCCTCTGCTCATAGAGCTGGCCCAGGGATGGCTGGTCCTGCAGCAGGGTTGCGGTGGCCTTGGATGATCCCTGCGAACAGGGCGTCTTGGTTTTCATGAATTTGTTGTGCATAGTGACATTCACAGAGGATTCATTTTCAGCTTAAAACCCCTTTTTTTTTGTTTTATAAGCACAAGCACATACAATTTATATCTCCAAAAATAATGCATCTTCTGGGTACATCTGTATTTGGTTGGTTAATAAATATTTCTTTATTTGAAATCTGACAGAGAATTAAAGAGCTAGAAGAAAGAATTGAAGGCCAAAAAAGACAAATAAAAGAGTTAGAGGAAAAGGTAAGGTAATGCAGATGAAACAGTGTTCGTATGTGCACGTGACCATCTATTCATTTCACCTTGGCTAAGAAAACCACCTTATAAGAAGTTTGTGTTTGTTAGTGCAGTGAGCTAACACAAGAAACCATCATGCATTTGCATTAGTCCCGCTGAGAAGGAAAGGTCACCAGCTTAAATGGAGTCTTTCCTTCTGTTATCATTCAGTAGAGTCCTAATCGCAGGACTTGCAGGGCCGTGGGCTCCCCGTGCCCGGGCAGGGGTGCTGGGGAGCTGCTGGCTGCGCCGGGGAGGTCTCGCTCGGGGAGAGGATTCGGGATCTCTCCTCCTCCTGCAGCCCCGCGCCCCAAGGGAGCCGGGGTTCCCTCTGCTCTCCCGCCCGCAGCCACAGTCGCTGCCACCGCGGTCAATGTCATCGAGCTTTCTCCGGCCAAGCCATAACTGTTGAATTTCACCCCAAAATGACCCTCATCTGCAGCCATCTAGTGACATTTCCATGGGAGAACTTGTTCTGGTACAACAGGGGCTGAGCTGGACTTTCACCTGAAACTAAACCCAAACCTTAGCAGTGCAGGTTTGGGGTATTTTTTGAGGTATCAGAAGAATGCAGCTGTTGTTCATTTTCCTCCCCGTTTTTGCGGGGCACTGGGCTGGGCTGGGCTGGGCTGGGCTCTGCTGGGCTGGGCTCTGCTGGGCTGGGCGACTGAGCAGCAGGAGCTGCTGGGTTCTGCAGAGCCCAGCCCAGCCCAGCCCAGCCCAGCCCCGGCGCTCACCGCACCCCCGTGTTTCTTCCCAACAGCAAGTTTTGTTGTACTCTGTCTGTAACCACAGCTTATTTCTCAGCTCAACACACTGTAAACTCTGATTCTCTTTCTTCTCTTCCATTTTTTCCTCTCCTCCCCCCGCCCCCTTTTCAGTTTTTATTTTTGTTTTTATTTTTCTCTTTAGCTTTCATTCTTTGGTCATAGCCCCTCAGGCCACACACGGAAGGTAAGTGCTCGGATCACCTCTGCTCTGCCCTCCTCATCCTGTTTGGCACCAGAGCCCTCTGCAGCATTGGGGGTTCCCTGGGTGCCCCAGATCACCCAAATGGAGATCTCTAAAGCCAGCGCTCCCTCTGCCGCACAGCTGGGCTGACTCGCTAACAGCTGGATTAAACCCCTCGCATTAGCTTGTCCTGTGTTCAGGCTGCAAAGCCAGAATGGCTTGGGGACAACATGTCATTTCTATAATAAATGTGTTTCTCCCTGCGTCACACCTTAGGACCCTAAGATATTGCCCAAGCCCACCTTTTTTCCCATGTAAATAAGAGATAAAATGCCAATCTGCGCTTCTGGAGGTGGCAGAAATTACCACATCGAGGGGAACATTCCCTATGAGTCATCAGAGTCAACAGAACACAGCAGAAATCCTTTTTTATCAGTTGTACGGCTCACACAGATAGTTATAAATATAAATCTTACAGAAATTTCATGCGTGGTATTTTTGGCTAGACATACTCTTTTTTGATCCCTGTTTTTAAATCTCGGTTCTTGTTCCAGCCTACCGAGGAAGCTGGAATTGCTTCTGCCATTCTTAACAGGAAGACAGCACTGATTCCCGAGGCAGAAAAAGAGACATTGCTGTTTCAAACACCCCGAATATCTCATATTTGGCTGCTGGCGATGGAAGGTGCAGCCTTTCTCACCCTTTGGGACTGAAGCTCAGCTCGGGTCCGTGGGAACATCTGCACGGGTGGCGTCTGCAGCGCTGAAATCGCTGACCGAGCCTTTGGAAAAGCCAGAACTAAGCCGACGAAGAGGAAAGCCAAAAACCCCCTCCCTCCCGCCGCGGCTCCGCCGGGGCCGGCTCTGCTGCTTGAAGTCGCTCTCAGCTCTGCGTGACGAGCGGTATCCTTATTCAGATCAGCTGAATACGTTCGGGTTCCCTGCTAAGCAGGGAGTAAATTGCTTCTCTGTAGAAGTGACCGTGTCCTGTTTTCTACGTCACGCATTTGTATTTGTTATTCATAGTTATTTAAAAATCTGTCTTGGAAGAAGATTTTGGGAAGAGTTCCAGAGGGAGTAACTCATGAGAAGATAAATGGGAATGAAAATGAAGTGTTTTGTTCCAAGGTGTTTCTTCACGACACAGCGTATGTCCGATGGTTTGTTGAATATCCCACAAGCCCAGTTTTAGGGAAAAACATGAAGCTATGTTCAGGAAATCAAGCTGGAAATTTTCTTTGAGTTTGCAGTAGACCATGGCCTGCAGCGCGATGAGAAGGACGGCATAGTGATTTATAACTCGCTCTCCCCGAATGATGGCAAAAGGCTTAACATTGTCCCAGCAAAAAGTTCAACTGGGAAGAGAATTAATGTTAAAACACCTTGTCCCTGACCTGCACGCCCCGGGCTAGGGGACGCACGAGAGGGAACAGAAGGTGCTGTCACCGTGGCCGGGAGCGCGAACACTGCGGAGCCCCAGCCCGGAGCCGGCAGCGAAACGGGTCCCCTGGGAGCACAGGTGAAGAAGAATGGCCCAGAAGAAATCGCCCAGTGAGATTGACTGTGCGGGCTGTGCAGGAGCACGGAGCCAGGGCTGCGGGACGCAGGATCAGCTCCTGAGGGGCAGGAGACACTGGAGGAGCTGCCGGGCCGTGGGGACATGGGACAGGAGTAAAACACCAGCTCCTGGCAGGTGAGGCGCACTGGTCAGCTGGAAACCCCTTTGTATGTGATTACATATACCATGTAACTCCCTTCACGTGGCTGGTAGTCTCTCTTGCTCAGGTTCAAACGCTTCTGATGATCACACAGTTACCAAAGTCTTTATGCAGACATTATTTATTTACCCCTATCTTACTTGAGTAATTCAGGTATTGAGTTTCAGTATGACATGATCACAATGCTAACTTTATGCTTTTAGATCAGTGGTCACTCAACAAGTTCCCAGGGAGGTCATGAAATACACTGCCACATCTGTATGAACAGCGAGCAATCATGCAGCTTTTAAAAATATGTAAGTGCGGCACACGAAAATATTTTTCAATTTGGATTGAAAAGTCAAATAGTAGTCAGAAAAGTATTTTAATTCACAGTTTCAGTTGTTTTCTAATTGATGCTGGTAATGAGTTACTTGGTGAACGTGATGGGACAGTAGCAGCGGTCACCCCAGCACTGTCTGAAGCTCCTTTATTTAAGAATATTGAAGAATATTGAGATGTTAGACAGGGGACCAGAACCCGGCAAGATGGCTGGTGAGAAATCACCACTGCCACAGCCCGGGGAGTCTGTCATGCCCAGAAAGACCAGTGACCAGTGCTTGCTGAACTCTGCTCTCTGTCCCAAAATGGGAGAAAATGCTCCAATTTCCAAAAAATAAGAATCTGGAATAGAATTCAGTCGCTCCTGTGGATGACGCTCAGGATAAGTCTGTGGACAGGCAAACCGAGAGGCAAATCCAAGCACTTATCTGCTGGGCAAAGGGCGGTTCTGCTGGGGCTGCCCCAGCTCCTGTTCACCTGTCCCTTGTGCCGCCCGCACAGGGCTGGGCTCTGCTGCAGAGAACCACCATCCCATCCATTTCCTTGCCTTCTTTTCTATTTCCCACATACTTCTTCTAAGCAGAACGTCTATCAGCTCTGAGTTTGAACCTCTCCCGGATGTTGAGGTGTTTGATTTGCTGCTCTGGATGGCATTCCTGCTTTTCCGATCAGATGTGGTGGTGCCGACTCATGCCGGGCTGTGCCGTGGAGCCCAGCAGCAGGACCAGGCTCTGGAGCGGCATCCCCGGCACCGCCGCTGCTGCGGGGCCGCTCGCCGGCCTTCGGCACCTCTAGGGAGTGAGTTCTCTTTTGCTGCGTGTTTAAGTCGTGTTGGAGATAGGAGGCTCCCAGGAACAGGTAGCACGGGCTTATTTCCAAATAAAAAAGTTGCCAGATAAACTAAGAGATATTTTTCTTGATACTAACTTTTACATATGTTGAAGGGCATGAGCATCCCCAGATTTGTAATATTTTCCCCAATTATCATATTTTAGTTAAAAAAACAAACAACAGCAAGACCCAAAACACATTTATTTTAACTCTATTTTCAAAAAAAAATGAAGAACGTCTGACAAAGATAAGTAGCATTTTTAAAGACCTCTACTTGGAACCTCCATGCCTGTTCTGTCGGACGCCTGCTGTTTCTTCTCTTCACATCACACGCAGAAGTAAGTTCTGCTGCAGTGGCCGTTGACTGGCACAGGCAGTAATTAGTGTTTCCTTATTGAAACGTGCAAATGACGGAGCACTAGGCTCTATGCTACAGCCAATGCACATTTTCCTGCAAGCCTGCCGTTGAATGCCCTGCCTCCCTGCCCGTGTGGGTGGTGTCTGGGGAGCAGCGCGTCCCTGCTGCGTGTGCTGAGCTGGAGCACACACAGACGCCCCAGGGCTTCCCCGGAACACGGGGTGACTTGTGCAGCCGGGGTTTGCACAGGGAACATCCGCACCCAGTGCACGGGCTGGTGCTTGAACGCTCACACCTCGGGAAGGCAGCAACAGTGTCTAAGCGCATATTCAGTCAAACCCTACGTGAACTCGGGGAGCTGAAAAGCTGTACCTACTACCACACTCTGTGTGTGTGTGCGTGTGTGTACACACAAATGTGGAACGGAGCTGCGGGCCCGGCACGGGAAGGAGCCTGGGAATGTCTGAGGAGAAGGAGTAGTTGCCCATCATGACTGCACAATGTCGTCTGTAACTAAATTCCTTCTGATAAATACATTTGAGGCGTTGTGTGACGTTACCCTGGGCTGACACTGACACAGATACAACTGGAATGACAAAAGTAGGTCATGTGCTTATCCTTGCAAAGACAAATTCCCTCTGTGAAGAAGGATCCGGCTTGATTCCCGACGGTAAGGTTTCCTGTTGGTAACCAGGTTGTACTGTAATTACAGCCTTAATTATTTTGATCTTCATTAGATAATTGAAAATATTAATATTAAAAGGAAACTGTTTACATTTTGTCAGTGATAGGAGGACGGAGGGGATACCTCAGTCTAAAAGGAGCATGGGGAGATGGTCTCCCAACACCCCTTGGTGATGCTGACCAGTGCTTTAGGCTCAGCCTGGACCATGATCTCAGACTAACCCACCTGTCCCCAGATCCTCTTGTCCTTGTGCTTCTTGCACCAGTACAAATTCATTTTAGAAGTGGTCTGAACATTTTTAAGAATAGACAATGCATTCCCTACACTAGGCAGCAGTCGGAAATTCCAGTTTCAAATCTCCAGAATCAGACAATGTTATTTGCCCATCCATGGGTGGTAGGAGCTCCCACCGGGTCACCTCCTCCCGCACCGGTGCTGAGCGCCCGTCACCCATTGGGTCTGCAGCCGTCACTTTTCTTTACGCTGCTTTATGCACTGGTCCCATAGTCGAAGTGCTTTTCCGTCGATGCGTTTCAGGTTGGGTTTTTGAGGTCAGCAGCACATTTTTCCAGAAATGATGCACAAGGGAGCTGGCGAGCTACTGGAGCTTGAATTTTCCTGTAATGTTCTATCAACTGCCTTCCGAATATATACATTCATGCATTTTGAAAGGGGTTGCGAATGGTTTTCTTCACAGGGGCACGGCGGCAAAGCTAATGAGCTACGTTATTAGAATACTAATTGGCAAGTCTTTGCTGTGCACGATGACCCCAAACAGCTTTGTTTAAAGTGAACTGTGCAGGGAAATTCAAGCCATCGAGAAGCTCCGGTTGAGCACACAGTATTTGTGGGAAGATACGGAGGAAAGTACTCAAAGGCTGCTCATTTTTATGGCCGTGTAAATCTTGTGTAACTTTCTTGATCTCAGTGAAGAGCAGGATGTGGCTCAGCAATAGCAAAGTGATTTCTGGCAGACTAATTGTTGTCAATTTCTATCAAAGCGCAGGGTGTCTCGTTGCACAGTGTTTCTGCTTTAATGTTTCGGGGCCGTTCCAGACTGAAATGCAGGGAAGTGACAATGTCAGTCTGCATTTTCAGATGAGCGGAGATGGGGTCCCGGGGCAGCGCGGCGGGCGCTGCGGGACGGGGCAGGATGAGACGCGTCTGGCACAGCGCGCTGGTCACGGAGAGGTCCCCGTTTATAAAGACGCTGCTGGTTACGGTTTTGCCAGCTCCCGCAGGAAAATAATTTGAGGGAGACCTGCTGAGATTTCCCCTCTGAGCAGAACATCCGGTTTATTGCGGCGGTTGTGCTCCCTGGGCAGGTTTGGCAAGGGCAGTACCTGCGACAATTCTTCACGTTATCCTCTCTAGGATCGAGAAGCCCACGTTCCTGTTTTGTTCTGGGGGTGTCTGGGGTGCAGCGTGGTTCTCATGGCTGTTCTTACACCTGTGAGAAGGGGCAAAGAGCTCCCTCGGAGTGCAAACGTGCCGTGAATTTGCGCACAGCAGCAATTCCGTGTCTGCTGCGCCCTGAGAGCCGGGCAGGTCCATCCCGGGGGTTCTCTCAGGAGGGAAATTGCAGAACAGATGCCCACAGAGACATTTCTGCCCAAACCGACCGTCTCTGGGGTGTCTCAGGGACCAGGCACACTCTGCAGTGGGTGTTGTGTCTCATCTGTACCATCACTGTGAGGCTTTTGTTAGGGAAAAACAGCAAATCATAATTATAATAGAAATACGCATTCAGCATAACTCGGTACAGGTTTGCATTGTAGAAGCCTGGTCCACAGAGCTGTTTTTAGAGGTAATCGTTCGTTTAATCGTTCATTTACTCCCAGACAGAGCGGCTTCAGTTGTCATTAAGTCTGAAGGGTTCTTCCCCTTAATTGTATTCCTGCTGAGTTCTTGTCAATAACAAGGACACAGATTCTTATAATGCATCAAACTCAGTACTGGCCTGATGAATAAATAGCTGAAAAATCTATGATAAAGTGAGCTTTTTAAAAAAATGCATTGTATTTGTAAATTAACATGTTTGTGTATGCACTCCCCATATATATTTATATATACACATAAATACGTTTATATATGCACAGCTGTAATTTGCAAGGCTTGCAGCAGTCAGAACCTTTGGGGAAGGGGTTATCCTGATATATAATAGCGAAGGAAGAAAAAAGATATATTTTTGAACATACTCTAGCATGGATTAGCGGGAACCTTCTCGTGGTTCCTGCCAGGGACCTGATCCTTTCACTTCTGATAGGGAGATGCACAACAAAACACGTGAATATTACCTGGAGAATCAAATTTTAACTGTAAATGCAAATCAGCTGGGTTGAACTTAATGTGTAATGACTGGTTCAAAGTGCTGTTAGGCACAGCTTTTTGTGAATTCGTGCTCTTTATTCATGAAGTTTTCACATAACAGGCCTAAAAACCTCCTACAAGTATTAGATAGTACCATGCCAGGGACATTGTGTATCCCTGCCAGTGCTGTTATGTGTGTATAGAAGCATAAAAACGTGAAGATTTTGTTTGGAGATGGATTGGGAAGAGTCACAATTCTGAAGACTTTTTAGTTAGGTAATTAGGTGAGAATAATGAATATT
This sequence comes from Patagioenas fasciata, assembly GCF_037038585.1. Classification (NCBI taxonomy): domain Eukaryota; kingdom Metazoa; phylum Chordata; class Aves; order Columbiformes; family Columbidae; genus Patagioenas; species Patagioenas fasciata. The sequence continues at coordinate 42,557,461 of NC_092527.1, forward strand.
TGACTTACTATGTAGCATTATTGGCTATTAGGATGCTGTGTTGAGGGAAAAGAGAACACGTCCGAGCAGCTAAGACCCATAAGGGCTTTGTGTGGATCTGTGGAGGCAGATGTGGGAGATTTTCTTCTGTCAATGGCTTTTTCCAAAGCCAGGTGGCCCCAACGGCCTGTTTGCTTCGTGTTATAAACAAGCACACCCTGGGGGTACAACACATTGGTGCAATGAGTGTCGGAGGCCGCCGGGGCTGTACCAGCACGCCTTAGCAGCGCCCTGACGGCCCCGGGCGTGAAACATTCACACGGCGCCAAATCAGAGCAACCTTTTCGACCTACGCTGATTGTACCAAGAGAGCGACCGGAGGGTCCCAAAGGCTGTAAATGTGTAAGTTGACAGATCTATGAGGGTGTCAGCTGCAGCGATGTTTCCTAAAAACCGCCGCGAAAAGGTCATGTAGAAGAGAGCGCAATGCTTGGGTTGGACACAGCGGCGTCGCGCTGCCGTGGGGCTGCTGTGGGCCCCGGCTGCCCCCAAGCACCCCCTGTTGTCACCCCCTGTTGTCACCCCGTGTTGTCACCCTGTGTTGTCTGCCCGCGTTTGCTGCCCTGGCTCTGTGTTCATGGCTCCCACCGCCCCAAAACCTTCTGAACCGGCGGGTACTGACACCGCAGCTCAGCCCTGTGTGCACCCTGGTGATCTGCAGTAAGAAATAACGCTTGTGAGCAACCGGCTTCTGGACAGATTGTCACGTTGTCATTGTTTTTCACCTTCCAGAGCTGTTTTGGTGATTTGTTTCCGTTGCTCCTCAGAGCCGATGTGGCACAGAAGAGGTGAAGGGGGGGCTGGTGATTCCCTGCTCCTGCTGCATCCATTGCTGCATTCCCTGCAGATTGATTTTGAAAGCACAAAAACCCTGTTATTGACTCCTTGAGTGGGCTGAGGGAGCTGGATGGCCCCTCCGGCTGCACGTCCCAGCGGAGCCCCCGGTGCGATCCCCGGTCCCCACTGCCCCCAGGTCTTGTGTCCTCGGCATCCTCAGCCCCAGCAGCATGTGGGTGCATGCGCTGCATAGGGGATTCCAGCCATACTCTACATGCTGCATAGGGGATTCCAGCCATACTCTACACGCTGCATAGGGGATTCCAGCCATACTCTACACGCTGTATAGGGGATTCCAGCCATACTCTATACACTGCATAGGGGATTCCAGCCATACGCTATATGCTGCATAGGGGATTCCAGCCATACTCTACACGCTGCATAGGGGATTCCAGCCATACTCTACACGCTGCATAGGGGATTCCAGCCATACTCTATACACTGCATAGGGGATTCCAGCCATACGCTATATGCTGCATAGGGGATTCCAGCCATACTCTACACGCTGCATAGGGGATTCCAGCCATACTCTACACGCTGCATAGGGGATTCCAGCCATACGCTATACGCTGCATAGGGGATTCCAGCCATACGCTATACGCTGCATAGGGGATTCCAGCCATACTCTACACGCTGCATAGGGGATTCCAGCCATACGCTATACGCTGCATAGGGGATTCCAGCCATACGCTATACGCTGCATAGGGGATTCCAGCCATACTCTACACGCTGCATAGGGGATTCCAACCATACTCTACACGCTGCATAGGGGATTCCAGCCATACGCTATACGCTGCATAGGGGATTCCAGCCATACGCTATACGCTGCATAGGGGATTCCAGCCATACGCTATACACTGCATAGGGGATTCCAGCCATACTCTACACGCTGCATAGGGGATTCCAGCCATACGCTATACGCTGCATAGGGGATTCCAGCCATACACTATATGCTGCATAGGGGATTCCAGCCATAAACTTGCTGCTTAAACATCACAGAGATCTCTGTAAGGGTCAAGCGCTAAGGCAGTCTTTAAAATCCACATTATTGCAAATATAGAAGAAAAATATTTTAAATTATTTTCCTTAGCTGGAAAACAAATTTTTGGGGGGTATGTAACAACTACTGATATTATCTCATATTTTATACAGCAATTTATACTTATGCAACATGGAAATATATTTTAAAGCTATTGTAGCATATTTTTCTGCCATAATTACTGTTTTCTAATAGATTTGTCTTTTTAAAAAGTATTCTGTCATTCACCAATTACATGGAAAGTACATGGAAATGTATTACAAATCCACTCATGAGCACCCATTTTCCATTTGAAATACCGCACATAATTGGGGGATGATACCAGCACTTAATGTAAACCAGGTTTCTAAAGGGTGAAACAAATAGTTTTTAGTGCAGGATCAGCTATTATTCGAGAACAAAGCATGATTAAACTAGATAAATGTAGTGTAACCGGCTCTGGTGGGAGTACAGGAACCAAGGCCACGCTGTCACGTGCTGCTTTGTGGATGGCATAGGCATCACCAAATAGGTTTACTTATTAATCTTCTTCTCATTGTCTGTTACACGCTGCTTCAAAATCCATCACCAAGAGAAATGCTATAGACTTCTATGCACAGTTACATGTGTGAGACTACCCACTTGTTTCAGAAAGATTTTATCACAGATCATTTGCAATGGAAGGAAACAGCTTTTAAACCCCTGCTATTAAACCTCAAGAGATCAACGCTATCTTGTGGGGTGGCAGCAGCAGTTCCTAGCGCATCCGTGTGGGGTTTCTGTCTCCATCGCAGACGGGTGAGCCGCGCCGTGCGTGGCAGCCCTGGCGTTCTGCGCTCGCGTGGGCGCTGTTTGTGGCACAGAACGGGGAAGGGAAGGGGACAGAAAGGGTCAGAACTCAGCGTGCTGGTTGTCACCCTCGTTAGCGCGGTCTCGCGGAGCCGCGGTGATGGGAGGTGGCGGCTGGAGGATGTGGGTCAGCGCTGCTGCCGGCGGCGACTGGGGGTGGTGTCTGAGCCCCCATCATGTGCCTCGCTGGAGAGGTGGTGTCTGAGCCCCCATCATGTGTCTTGCTGGAGAGGTGGTGTCTGAACCCCCGTCCTGCACCTCATTGAGGAGGTGGTGTCTGAGCCCCCATCATGTGCCTTGCTGGAGAGGTGGTGTCTGAACCCCCATCCTGCACCTCATTGAGGAGGTGGTGTCTGAGCCCCCATCCTGCGCCTCGCTGGGGAGGTGGTGTCTGAACTCCTGTCCTGCATCTCGTTGAGGAGGTGGTGTCTGAGCCCCCGTCCTGCGCCTCGCTGGGGAGGTGGTGTCTGAGCCCCCATCCTGCGCCTCGCTGGGGAGGTGGTGTCTGAGCCCCCATCCTGCGCCTCGCTGGGGAGGTGGTGTCTGAGCCCCCATCCTGCGCCTCGCTGGGGAGGTGGTGTCTGAGCCCCCATCCTACACCTTGCTGGGGAGGTGATGTCTGAGCCCCCATCCTGTGCCTCGCTGGGGAGGTGGTGTCTGAGCCCCCATCCTGCGCCTCGCTGGGGAGGTGGTGTCTGAGCCCCCATCCTACACCTTGCTGGGGAGGTGATGTCTGAGCCCCCATCCTGTGCCTCGCTGGGGAGGTGGTGTCTGAGCCCCCATCCTGCACCTCGCTGGGGAGGTGGTGTCTGAGCCCCCATCCTGCACCTCGCTGGGGAGGTGGTGTCTGAGCCCCCATCCTGCGCCTCGCTGGGGAGGTGGTGCCCAGATCCCCAATCCAGCACCAGCTCTGGGCTCCCCAGTCCAGGAAGACGCTGTCAAGCTTCAGGGGTCCCCAGGGCCCCCGGAACAGCCTTTTGGATGTCAGCCCTATCAGTAGTTATAAAGTGAAATGCTTTTATGCTCATGAACAGTTGTTTTGTGTAGTGTATGTTCAGTATCAACAAAAGGGATAATGTCAGGTAACTTCCCTTCAGTTTGTATATTTGACTATTTTAAGGGGGGGAAAAAAATCCGAAGTTTTCCGGATTGGTGTGATCAGGACCAACGTGCACCACGGACATGTTCCTGGGGTACCCGCAGCGGGGCTGGAGCACCGGGGGCTCCCGGCCCTGGTGCCCTCACAGGTGAACACTGGGCAAAAGGGAGGGTGAATTTTGTAACCAAACCAGCTTTCCCCACTTAAAACCTTAAAAACTTTTTTTTTTTTAAAAAACCCAAACAACTTTTAGCTTTGGGCAGGATGACGCTTCTGTGGAACATTCTGAACTGTTTGCAGAGACCCGTTTTTGCTCAGTAGAGAATAAGAGAGTGGGGAGGCTGTGTTGGTGTCTTCAAGCTCTCGTCTGGCTCGCACAGTCGGATATTAGCAAAAAAGAACTGAAAATTAAGGTGCACGTTTTTGCAGCCGTCAGAATTGAAAGATCTGGAGCTGTTATTAGCTGGATCTTTAGCTACTGTAAATCACTGTAATGTCATTGCAAATAGCAGAGATTTCATTCTTCTCGCCAGGGAAAAAAAAAAGTGGGGGTGGGGGGAAGAAAAAAAGGGCAAAAAAGCAAAACTCCAGGTTGTCCCTTCTTCCACCTTCGCTGCACCTTGTTCGGGTGCTCGATCAAATGGTAATTCGCATTTTCAGCCAACTTAAGCTTGCACCCGCATTGTAACTGCTTATTAACTCTGCCTAACGTAAGCAGAGCAAGATGCTGTAAAACATTGACTTAGCGAGTTGAATTCCTGCCTTGGTGGTTTAGCTGCCTTTTTGTTATTCCCTGGACATTTCCCACCTTCTCCCCCGCGATGGCGAGCGGTGCGGGTCCAGCGCCGATGCGTCTCCAGCCATCTGGTCGGTGGTGCCGGCGGTGCGAGGGCAGATGGCCCGTCTGCTGTGTCACCGAACGGGCTGGTCCCCCCGGCCAGCGACACCCCACCGCAGCGGGCAGAACGGGATTTACCGCTCAGCCTGCCGTGTTTGGACAAACCCCCAGCAAATCCCCTTAGTACCATTTGTGAATAAAGAAACGTGTAGATATATAGATAACATAGCCTTCTGCTGCAGCCTTGGTGAGAGGCCGTGTGTTATCACAAGTTAACTAAGGTGCTCGTTCCTTTTCCGTATAAAATCCGTAATCTTTGAGGAACTGCAGTTCTGGATTGTTCTGGTTCAGCGAGGCTGCAGTTTCCCAGACGCAGTGAACGTTCAAGTGCACAAATATTCAAGTTCCGCCCATTAACCTTTTTTTTTGACTCATTTTCACAGCTTTCTGAAAAAAAAAAACCACCACCAAACTCTTTGGCAGAAGATTGCATGATGAGAGAATAACTGCTCCTTTAGAAAGAAGCAAACGCCAGCCCCCCACACAGTGCCCGGGCAGCGTTCGGGTGACATTTGCGGTGGCAGCGGCCGCTGCGCAGCGAGCGCCCCGCACCCCGTGTGCCGTCACCCAAACGCGTTGTGACTGCGCTGGCCGGGGCCGCACACTCCGGCAGAGAACAAAGCGACAGCTGCAGCACCCAGCGTTACTCACTCGCGGCTTCTCCAAGTTCCGTGTCTGTTTAGGAACCGCTTATTGAGATTCCTGGGGTGATGTTCCCCGCGGGAGCGGTGCCGCCCTGTCCCCAGGGCACTGGGGAGGCGATTTGGCATCGATTGCTCTCCTGGTAGTATATCCATACGGAGCCATTAATCCATATGGGGCTGTGTACCCATGTGGGGCTGTACATCCATACAGAGCCATATATCCACATGGGGCTGTATATTCACATGGGATGGCCACTGGAGTGGAAATGGGGGGGGATCGTTTCTGCTCGGAGGACAAGTTCTGCCACCGAACGCAGCAGCTTTACCGGCTCTCTGGCAGCTCAGAATTGAGCTACATTTGTCTCAGCCTTTTTTCCTTTAATTTCTGGTAGGAGGATAGTACTAATTACCAAACAAACCACCTGGTTGCTATCTCCCAGCCCGGCTGCAGCGGTGCTGTTGTCTCGGTGCTGCGGTCGCTGCTCACGCGCTCGCTGTCCCCAGGGTCCCCATCCCGGGAACACTTAGTTGTGAGCTATTTACACAATCTAGCAAACCCCATGAAACGGAAATGTTGTAGTGCTTGGGACTAAAAATCACGTGTTGGAGAGAGAGAATCCCAGTTGTAGTTAATCCTCATATTTATTTTATTCCATAGGTACCTGCACCGCTTCCAAAGCTCGTGTTGAGTTTATAAAGCTACAAAGAAAATCCCTTCACACTGTAATTCTGAAAACTCTCCAGACACTCGTACATCAATCGTCTGTTTGAGCTGGACAGTGTAAACAGCAAAGGGAGCTAAACTGCAAAAACGTAAGAAAATGAATTGTTCAGAGATGCGTTCTATTTGTACTGATGCAACGTGACATTCTAAGTCAAAGGTTATGGATTCTGATATCAGCAAATGATTATATTGTAAAAGTAATTTAACAGATTCGCATTCTGCCAGATACTAACGTTGGGAATACATTGATGAGCTACATTTTTACTTCTATATTTCATGTTTAAAAGGTTGTTAAATGCCAAGTGACCGGGAGGGTGTTTGGAAGGGGCCTGGATCCATTCCATCGCTGTTTGCTCAGCCGCGCTTTTGCACACTGTGTGTGTGTGTCTGCAATTTCAGTTCCGTTGACCCATTAATTAGACTTAGTTAGGGGTTTGGTTTGGTTTCCTTCGTTGAAAAGCTAACTGTACAGGACAGGGACATGTGTAAATAAGGGATTATGCTTATGTATATGTTAATATTTATCTGTAAAAAGATATGTACATAGGAAAGAAAGAAAAAATGGCTCAAAGAATGTTTTCAAAACTGGTTCTTGTAAATGCAGAGACAGCATATTTACATAAACGCTCTCCTTAATTCCAACATCAGGGCTTTCGCTCAATTTCCAGTCACTTTGTGTTTGATCCCGCTGGGGTTCGGTGCGATGGGTCCTTGGCCGTGCCGGAGCCGTTCTGGGGACGCTGCCGCCCTTCACCGCGGGACGGGCCGTGTCACGCCTCGTTCGCTCTCTTCTTACCGCTGGCTCTTGCGCAGCTTTTAAAACCATGTTCTCAAAGGCACAGGACCGCAGAGGGGTCATTACCCTCACGGGGTCTCTGTGATGGAGCTTTTTCCTGCAGCCCCATCCTGGAGTCCCAGTGTGAGGCAGCAGAGCAAGGGGGGTCACAGCCTGGGGAGGGTCCCCCCCGTCCTGCTCCTCAGGTGGCCAGCGTGAGCCAGGGGCTGAAACCGCTCTGGCTTCTCACCGGTGAGCATCTCATAAGTTCCCCAGATTTCCTCCAAACAACAGCAGGACGGGGGCAGACAACCCAAGCGTATCCCTGGGTGCGTTACCGATCTGTGGCGACGGCTGCGTTTCACCCGCGAGCCCCGGAGCGGGGTGCGGCTGCGGGACGGGGCTCTGGGCAGCACCGGGGCGGCCGACGCTCCTGCCTGGTCCCGGGGGCTCTCGTGCCGCGGTCCGGCTGCCGCGGCGCTGCACGTCTAAACTGGAATCCATGGGAACTGCAGCTGGCTCTGCCGCACTGAGGGGCTCAGGCCTGTACTCTGTCGGAGGACTGTGGCTGTTCCGGACAGTGTTCTGCTCTAGTACTATCTGTAGCCTTCAGAGTATCCGCGAGTGCCTTACACAGCTTGTGAACAAACTCCTGACGCCAAGAGGCACGCGCCCGGGAGTCCCTCTGCGTGGACCCGCGGCACGTCCCCGCGTGTCCCCAACGCCACCACCTCGCGATGGGCAGCGTGCGCCGGCACCTACGTGGATTTAGTTTAGACTCAGGAAACTGTATTGTGAATATGTGTATTAAACCCTGTACTTACGTATTGTACATTTTATAAAAAAGAACTATTGTAAACTTATGCAAAATGTAAACCAGAGAAAATGTTTGGTTTTTTCCCCAAGGGCCAGCGTGCCGTGACTTGTGCTCTGTAATATAATCCTGACAACCGTATCCTAAATACGTAACGTTTGGTCAGTGCTGAAACAGTAATTGACAGGCCTAAAATAGGGCTTGATGGCTCAATTACAGAATTTTACACATATTTTTGTATTGTGATTCATATGATATATATCAAGAGACTTTCTATTCATTTGTAAAATACATAAATTATTGTAAACTTTTAATAAAAAGATCTGTTTTAAACCTTCAAATTAGATAAATTGGTTTGGTTCTTGTCCCAGGTTGGATAAAGGAAGCCTTTGATTAGTTACTGTAACTTCACTGATTTTTTTATTATAATGCAATATTTTTTTTAACCACTTTTTGAATTCTACCTGAAAAAATCGATTAAATAGTGAACAAAAAGATATCCTTGCAAACCCACAGTAATGTAACAACTTACCTCCTACTGAGCTGAATACTAACTTTCTTATTTTCTCATCACTTAATTGCCGGTGGGAACGAGCCCATCTCGCACCTACCGGGATGAGTGGGAAGCCGATGTCTGAAGCGAGTGCCAGGCGAGATGTGACAGTGTGAGACGTTCATCACTCCACGTGGGCCACCCTCGGGACGGGACCCTCCCACGGACACGGGGGTGACCCCGCAGCCCGGGCCGGGCTGCCGAGCGCGGTGAGCGGCTGGTGGGGCCGGTGCTGGGCGCTGGGACCCGTCCCGGCGGGGCCGCGGTGCAACCCGCCCCGCAACCCTCTGTGAAACCCTCTGTGCAACCCGCTGTGCGAAACGCTGTGCGAAACGCTGTGCGAAACGCTGTGCGAAACGCTGTGCAACCGCGGTGCAACCCGCCGTGCAAACCGCCGGCGGCCGCACACGGGTGGATGGGCAGGGGCGGCCGGGCGGGGCGGGGGGCGGCGGCCGGTCCCTGCGCGGCTCTTAACGCGCTTTGCTCTTTTCCCCAGGGCGAGGCGGCTGCGGGAGCGCAGCGGTGCCGGCACCGGGGGAGCGGCGGGGCGGCCGCTGGCAGGGGCTCCCCCATGTCGGGGCAGCGGGAGCAGCCGCTGCCCGCCTGCTTCGCGGGGCTGGGCGCGGGCAGCCCGCGGCCGCGGCAGAAGCGCGGCGGGATGTTCTGCAGCGTGGAGGACGCCTTCGACAACAAGACGCTGAACTTCGCCTCGCTCGGCGCCCCCAGCCCCGGGACCTCCTCCGGCGGCCCTCGCCGCGCCCCCGACCCCGGCCCCGCCGCGCCGGCCCCAGGAGAGCTGCCGGCCGGCTGTCCGCAGGTAAGGCGCGGCGGAGCCGCCTCCTTGCGTCCCTTCCCCGCCCTCCCGCCTGCCGGGCCGGCCTGGGGCAGGCAGGAGGCAGCCGGCAGCCCCGGCCTGGTGCCCTGAGCTCCCCAGGGATGAGCCCTCGCCCCTTCTCCGCCCACGGTTTGTGGAGCCCCGGGGGGAGCGCGGAGCCGTCCTGGCTGACACCTTTCCCGGCCCCGACCCGTCGCAGCCCCGCCGGACAGAGCCCCGCGCGGGGAAGGGAGCCGGGAACAGTCCGGTGGAGCGGCTGCTTGCAGGGACGATCCGAAGGGTCGGTGAGCGGCCACGTCTCATTCCGAACTCACAACTTTTACCGGTCCCTGCCCGCGGCTGTAGGGCTGCTCCTGGCGGCAGCGGAACCGGGCAGGGGCTGCGCAGCCCGTCCCGCCGCTGGTCCCGCGGGGCCGTTGAGGCTGCGGGACCGATCCCGGGGGCTCCGCTCCGCTCCTTTTCCCCCGGGCCGGCTTTGTCTCAGCGCCGGGAGCGCGGCCCCGGGCCGGCGGGGGGAGCGGGCGGGGGGCGCGCACGCACGCAGGGACGTGCAGACACAAACACACCGCAGACACGGGCGGAGCGCGGCGGGAACATGTCGCACCAGGGCAAGAAGAGCGTCCCCCGCAGCACGGTGAGGGGCTCCCTTCGCGGCGCGGGGGCTGCAAGCCCGGCCTGACCTGACCCGGTGCCGGTCCGGCGGGGCCGGGGTTTTGCGGGGCCGTCCCGGCCGGGGGTGATGGAGCGAGGCGCTCGGGAGAGCCGCTGTGCTTGTGTCCGCTGATGGATTTCGGGAGCACGGCGGTCCCGTTGGTCAGCGCGGCCGGAGCAGCCGGCCCGCCCGGGCAGGGGGTGCGGCGGGGCAGCCCCGCCGCGGGCTCCGCCGCTCCCTTTGTTGGCCGCGGCCCGAGCCCGGCGGCCCCGGCGCTTTGTCTGCCGCTGGCTGGGGCGCAGCCGGGGTCCCGCCGACAAAGCCCGCCCGGCTGCGAGGACAAAGGCCGGCGGGACCCTCACCGCGGCTGCGGGGCTGCCCCGCCGCCTCCCCAACTTTCCTTTGGGCGCTGGGGCGGAAAACGTGTTTCGGAACCGCTTTTTTCGCGGAATGGGCTTGGGGGCGCGGGGAAGCATCCGCTGCCTTGTTCCCTGCCCGGCACCTGGCCGCCGCGGAGCGCGGTCGGTACCGATGGCAGCGCCCGGGGCCGCCGGGGCGAGGCGGGCGGAGCGGCTCTGCCGGCCCCGGCGCTGCCGGTCGGGAGCAGCGAGCGTGGGAGGGGATTCCCCGCTCCTGGTGCCAGGGCTTCTCAGCAGCAGTCGGGAAAACCTCTAGACGGCGGTGCTTGTTTTCCCTGGATTTGCTGGCTCACGACTGAGTTCCCTTGAAAACATCCCGGTGCTGCCGGGGCCGAGCTGCGTTACCGTGCGGGAGCGGATCCGGGGCGTGTGGGGCTGGGGCGGCACAGCTGGGCTGGGATGAGGGTGAGGATGAGGATGAGGATGGGGTGAGCGTGGGCCCCGCAAGGGGAGGGGCCGTAGGGCTCTCCCGTGGGGCAGCCAGCACTGAGGCTTCTTTTGATTGATTTTGTGGGACAAGGGAAAACAATAAAGACGCAATAAAATCCTGGAGAGTTTAAAAAACACAATGCAATTCTTTTTTTTTTTTTTTTTTATCTGCTGGTGATACTCTTTAAAACAAGAGACTGAAATGATTTCCAGGCTGTTTTGCACCAGCACACATCGCTGTGTTGCAAGTCATCTCCACGTGCTCCTGCATCCATCGCTTGTTGTTGTGCTGAGGCCGTGCTCTTTGTGTTGTCCATTTTGGCCTTGGTGATGTTTTTTCTAGCACTAACTGGAGAGCAGGAAAGGCATCCTCTAAATTAGGTTCCACATTTACATAAATGCCACTGCTCTCTAATTTTTCTTGTTAGAGATTCTGCAGATCTGACAACTGTGCCACTGTCTTGCTTTGAAGTGAGGAAAGTCCTTGAGGCTTTATCTTTTTTCACAAGGCTGTGAAAACTACCGAACGTCGATAAATTACCAGGTTAATAAGATGCACTTAGAAGTCTCAGTAACCGGAGCTGATGGAGGAGGCAGGAACGAGGCTGAGCCGCAGGATGCTGAGCTTGCAAACCTGCTGAGAGCTTGGGTCAGGCCCTGAACCTGCTCCGAGGGAGCTGGTGGTGGCCTGGGGGGGCAGGTGCGGAGCAGCGGGGGCTGGAGCACGTGTCCCTGTGCCCGCCCCGCTCGGGGATGCGCAGCTCGCACCTCGGACGCGGGGTCGCGCTGGAACCCGGAGCTGTGGGGCTGCCCGGACACCCCGAGGCTGGTACCGCACCTCAGAGCACATCTGTGCTCCTCTCCTGGGACGGTTTTGTGTCATTTCCTTTGCAAAATGCAGGTGGGCTTTGGTGTGAAATGGTCTGGGTATTCAACTAAACTTGTATGATTGAAGGGCAAATATTAAGTCCTGGGATTAATGAAAGCTCAGAATGAGTAAAGTAACATCTAAATAAAGTAGTATTTTTTAAAAGTGTGGGTTTTTTTCCATTAGAGTGACCAGCTTCTAATCAAAGGAGGAAAAATTGTCAACGATGATCAGTCATTTTATGCAGACATCTATGTGGAAGACGGTTTAATAAAGTAAGTTAAAAATGTATATTGTATAATGTAGTTTTCAAGCATGATCCAGTGCCATGGAATGTGAACAAGGTTCCTTTCTGTCATTTTTCTCTCGGAAATATGTTCCCTTTCTGATAAACAAGGGCAGCTCTTTAGAATGGTGTCAAGATGGAACTCCGTTGGCGTGCTCTTGTGGCTGGAAAGGCTTGCGAAGGGCTGAGAGCGCAGCTGCTCCATCCTGAGCAGGGTCCCTGCAACGGCGGCCGGGGCGTCCCCAGCCGCTGCGAGCGCGGGACCCAGGAGGGTGGGATGGTGGGACCCGCGGGGTGGGACCCCGACCCCAGTACTGGAGCAGCCTGGGCAGTGCCGGCGGTGCCAGGTGCCCATGAGTGGTTCTTAGGAGTTGTTTTTGCATCTTTGCTTGAAAGTTGTTGCCGATTAGCAGGAGATATTAATATCGTTTTCAGACAAATTGGAGAAAACCTGATTGTTCCCGATGGCGCGAAGACGATCAATGCGTACGGGCAGCTGGTGATGCCGGGGGGCATAGACGTGCACACCAGGCTGCAGATGCCCGTGCTGGGGCTGACCCCGGCCGACGACTTCTACCACGGCACCAGAGCCGCCCTGGCGGGAGGCACCACCATGATCAGTAAGACGGAGCAGCATTCCAACGGACTTCTGAGTAGAACCTTGTTTAGCAAAATACATGGGGCCATTTATCCTTGCAGAGATTATTCACCCTCATAGCAATGTTACTTTTTCCCATAGAAATCCAAGTGCTGCTAACCAGAATGCATTATGTGCCTTTCAGAACCTCCTTCCATTGCTACACACATCTTAAAAATACATAGTTGCTCCTGCTTCACCTTGTAAGAGAATAAAATAGAGGAAAACTTAAAACACCTTTTAATATATTTTTAATAGCTTGGCAAGTATGTTTTTGTCAGGGTTTTTTGGTATTTGTGAGCACGGGTTCTGTTTTTGTGTTGAAGTAATTGTGATTTCTGGTTTTGTTGTGGCCCCCTGTGGTTCGTGGCTGAAGGGTCAGTGCCAGCAGGCGCTGCTGCTGTGGAACGGGAGGTGCAGGAGCCCGTGGCTGGGGGTGGCTGCCCCTGGAGAATGCAAAAGCGTGCGAGGACGCGCCTTGGGCACCAGGCTCTTGCAGGCTGTGCTGGGTGAAAAAAGGGATAATAGCAGCTGCAGCTTGGACATCATTTGTTTCAGTTTGTGTGGGAAATGTATTACTCTTCATCTTTAACCAAGGCTATAGAGATGCGTTAGCACTAAGCTGTCTCCGTTCCCCGGGCGTCCCTGTCCCCGTGCTGACGCGGGCCGGTCTCTCCTCTCCTCTCCTCTCCCCAGTTGAGCACGTGTGCGCGGACGCCGGTTCCAGTCTGCTGGGCGCCTACGAGCAGTGGCGCGGCCGCGCCGACGGGCAGGCCTGCTGCGACTACGCGCTGCACCTCGACGTGCCGCGCTGGCACGACGGCCTGCGCGAGGAGATGGAGGCCCTGGTCAAGGACAAGGGTAAGCGCAGGAGGGGGCTTTGCTGACACCCCCACCATTGACTCATTGAATCATTTTGGTTGGAGGAGACCCTCAAGACCATCAACCATAACCTAGCTCTGGCGCTAGCCCATGTCCCTAAGAACCTCATCTGTACAGCTGTTGAACCCCTCCGGGTGTTTAAGCAGCTCCATGGTTATTTGGGCAGATGCACACGAGCAGGTCATGCAGGGGGGGCTGTGGTGGTTGTTGCTGCTGTGTTCCTCCCACCCCGTGTAAACGGGGTGCATGGGGCACTGTGCTCCTTGCTATCGAGGGGTGGACATCCATCCTTTGCCTCTCTGATTTCACATAAGCCATTATCACAAAAACTAGAAGGATTTGCGAAAAAAAGAAAGCGACTTGTTTTTTAAAGGCAGAAAACACAGTGCTGGCAGACTCGTTCACCTGCCTCCGCTTGTGTGTTTGCTTCTCTTGGGGAAGAACGCTGGGTTTTCCACCTCCTCGCACCTTATGTTTTATAAGCATCCGTGAGTTAAATTTCTTTGTGTGTATGATGTCCTGTTCGTGTGCTCTCACCTTTGCACGGTGTACATGGAAATCCCTTCTGGAAGCTGAAGGAATGGTATCAGCACCCTGATTCAGGCTGCCTGCTCTACAGAAATGTATTTAACTAAAAACGTTCAAGATGGGGCTTGTAGAATAGAACTGAGCTTTAGGCTTTCCACAGTGACTCCGTTTGTGCCTGTAATTCCTGCCCATGCTGAGGTGTCCGCTGGACGCGGCTTACGGGAAAGCAGCCCATGAGCCAGGAATTCTTGCATTTCACTAATACTTATTTCCATGTTTGGAACTACATTTTGCTCTCAGATATGCTAATGCAGAACTAAACGACTTTAGTGTAATTTGCAGCCTTGCAAGCAAGGGCTTAATTGGTCAATTAACATAGAAATTTGCAGTGAATTTCCTATTAAAATGCAGAGTGGCTGAAGTGATGCAGCCGTTCCAAGCTTATAGCAGGTATTTTTCATATGTACATTCCCATAAAATACAGTTTATTTGTAATTTGATTGTAGTTTGGGATTAGTTGTCGCCTCTATCCGTATAAAATACAGTAGCAATTCCCTGGCTTTGACTCAGTGCTTCATGAATCATCCTCTGTGTTAGACAGAAATGATAGAAGTGGGGATTGTGTGCAGCGCCCTATGCACAGTACCGCCCATCTCTTTCTCTAGCTAAATAGCAAGGCACTAAATAACAGTGCTCTAATATTAGTCTCATCTTTTGCTGTAATGCAGTCTTAGCACTAATGCACTAATTCAAGTTCTGTTACCAGAAGGAAACTGAGGATAAACCATAGATTGTACCCACCACTGGAGGGAACACTCAGACTGTGTTCAGACCAAGTTACAGAGAGGACCTCAAAGCAGAGATGGGCAGTGGGTTGGGGTTCTTTGGTTCAGGTACATCCAAAGCCGGGGTGTATTGTCTGTCATGGCTCCCGAGCTTTGGGGTTCAGCTCTGGTGGGGTCAGTTCCCATTCCAGCCCCTTGCTTTGCTTTCCATCTCAGCCCAGCCTGCACTCCCCTGCTCTGAGCGCCCCCGCTCGGCCCGTGCCGTGTCTCTGAGCTCTCAGCTGGGACAATAAATGCACGTTTGATTTTCTTTCCTCAAGGCGTGAACTCGTTCCTGGTTTTTATGGCCTACAAGGACAGACTCCAGTGCAGCGATGCGCAGGTAGTGCAGCCGGCGCCCGGCGACCCTCACGCCCCCACGCTGGGCCCGGCTCTGACTCCCTGACGTTGGGCACCCCGCTGTCTCTTGGCAGATGTATGAAATATTCTGCATTATTCGAGACCTGGGGGCCATTGCCCAAGTGCATGCTGAAAACGGAGACATCATCGATGAGGTACGGGATTTGTTTTCGCTGAAGTTAAAGGGTGAGTGGAGTATTTTGATTTAAGGCCACGTGCTGACTTTAACAGATCACAGAATCACAGCTGGTTTGGGTTGGAGGGACCTCCCCAGCTCCCCAGCCCCCCCTGCCATGACAGGGACATCTTCACCAGCTCAGGTTGCTCAGAGCCCCGTCCAGCCTGGCCTGGGATGTCCCAGGGATGGATCCACCACTCTGGGTACCTGGGCCAGGCTTTCACCACCCTCAGGGGGAAGAATCTCTTCCGTGTATCTAATTATGCTCATGTGCATTGTTTTTCTTTTTTTACCTTTAGAAATTAAGATCTTGGGTGCATAGTGCAAACAGGTGACACGAGGCAGAACTAGACTTGCAGTTCCTTTTAGTTTATGGTCACACAAGTGTTAAGTGGTGTGGGAGGAGAGTTTAAGATGAAAGCAAAATCCCAATCCTGCAAATGGGCTTATTGGGACAAACAGGACAGAGGCTAATTCCCGCCTGCCCGGGTTTTACCTGAGAAACCTTTTCTCCAGCTGGCTGTGAAAATCAACGTGATTCCAGGGAGCTCAGCATCCTCAGAAGTTTGTCTTTAAGCTGCCCGCGTGTTGGCACTCGAGCCCCGGGGTAAACTCGGAGGATGCGGCAACGGGAGTGCAGTGATGGAGGTGCAGAGTGGGGAGGGTCCAGAGGTGCCACTGGGACACAGCAGTGCCCAGCCCAGAAAGGTGTCCCCACACGGGGCGGGTCTGCTGCAGTGCCTTCTGGAGTGCCACAGGTTTCCTGCGTTTCCATCGTCCCTCAGGTGCCTCTGAAAAGCTGTTTTGTCCCCGCAGTGCTGCAGACAGGCTGTGGGTACCACTGACTGCTCTTTTGTTCATCTCCATCCACCCAGGAGCAGAAGAGGCTGCTGGAGCTGGGGATCAGCGGGCCGGAGGGACACGTCCTCAGCCGCCCCGAGGAGGTAACGGCCCCGTCCCTGGGCAGTGCCCGGGCTCGGCTGCGGCACAGGAGCCCTGAGCCGTCTGTGCCGCGGTCGCTGTGTCGCAGGTGGAGGCGGAGGCCGTGTACCGGGCCATCACCATCGCCAAACAGGCCAACTGCCCCCTGTACATCACCAAGGTCATGAGCAAAGGCGCGGCGGATGTCATAGCTCAAGCGAAGAGAAAAGGTAAAGCGTTTCATATTTGCACACTAAGTGAGCCTGTTTAAATATGTCCAAGAATATCGTTCTAGCTGCGAGGTTTAAGAACTTGTTATCAGCCAGGTTCTCTCGCATTTCAAGGGCGCTAAAACTTGGTGTTGGCTTTTCCTCGAGTGTGCCAGAGCTAATTGCTCTGAGCTGGGAAGATTTGAGGAGATGTGCTTGAAACTTTGACACCTGAACCTCAGCAGATGCAGCTGAAAGAAGGAAATAATTCAGTTGCAATCACTTGTCATGAACTAAATAAAAAATGAATCTGGAGCAAGCTCCAAATGGACGTGGGGGTGAGTGGGAAGAGCTGGGAGCTGCATGGGAAGCAGAGCAGGACAGGGACACACAGCCCCCTGCCCAGCAGGACATGCTGTGGGGCTCAGGACAGGGACACACAGCCCCCTGCCCAGCAGGACATGCTGTGGGGCTCGGGACAGGGACACACAGCCCCCTGCCCAGCAGGACACGCTGTGGGGCTCAGGGCAGGGACGCACAGCCCCCTGCCCAGCAGGACACGCTGTGGGGCTCGGGGCAGGGACGCACAGCCCCCTGCCCAGCAGGACACGCTGTGGGGCTCGGGGCAGGGACGCACAGCCCCCTGCCCAGCAGGACACGCTGTGGGGCTCGGGGCAGGGGCGCACAGCCCCCTGCCCAGCAGGACACGCTGTGGGGCTCGGGGCAGGGGCGCACAGCCCCCTGCCCAGCAGGACACGCTGTGGGGCTCGGGGCAGGGGCGCACAGCCCCCTGCCCAGCAGGACACGCTGTGGGGCTCGGGGCAGGGGCGCACAGCCCCCTGCCCAGCAGGACACGCTGTGGGGCTCGGGGCAGGGACGCACAGCCCCCTGCCCAGCAGGACACGCTGTGGGGTTCAGGGCAGGCCTGCTGGTTTGCACGTACAAACCTATGTTTGGTCTAGGGAGAAAACAGACAGATTCAGGATTTGTTTTGACAGTGTTTTCCAGTCGTATGAGATAATCTGAGGGATTAATGTGACTTTTAAAAGCTGAAATACCGAGACGGCTGCAGATCAGTGAAGCCCTCGCAGCGTTTGTCTGCGGTGTGTGAAGAGGCTCGTTGGCGCTCATTAACCCCTTGCTCCACAGGCACGGTTGTGTACGGGGAGCCCATCACCGCCAGCCTGGGCACCGACGGCTCGCACTACTGGAGCAAGAACTGGGCCAAAGCCGCCGCCTTCGTCACGTCCCCCCCGCTCAGCCCGGACCCCAGCACGCCCGAGCACCTCGCCTCCCTGCTCGCCTGGTGAGTCCGGCCGTGGGACCCCGTGTCCCTTCCGGTGCCGCCTGCGGCCACAGCGCCGCTGAGCAGGCGTGGGGTGGCGTTAGAAAAGTCGGGGCCAGAAGTCACGCAGGAAGAACTTTCTGAATGGGATGAGAGGTGTTTATAGATCCAGATAACTGCTAGAGAAAAAAAGCAGTGATATATAGTTTAAAGAAGAAATAAACATTTCTTAGCATTCCCTGAAATGTGATATTTTTTTTCTCAGAAGGATAGACAGTTGTTAACAAGAGGAGTGTTTCGTGTTAGTATATCTTAGATAGTATATAAAGATATCTCAAGACATTTAGTATTTTCTTAAAGGAAGCAATAAAGTACAGACATAGGTCAGTCTGCACAGCTTTGCCGTCAGTGGGGACGCGTGCTCCCCAGCTCAGCGGGCACACACCTGCCTGCCGGTGTGCGTCTGGCTCTTGAACTGTGATATACGATACTGTATAACGCTTGGGTTTATCCAGGGTCTTGTTTTATTTAACCACATCCTTGCTTTCAAAGAACCTTGGCTGGAGAACCATTTCCTAAAATAATCTCAGATTCAAAAGGAAGGTAACAAAGATTCCTTGTGCTCCCTTCCAGCCTGGTATTCTGTGATTCTAGGATTGAAATGTTGGGTTAAATAGTAAAAGTAATGGCCAGCTTTGGAGAGAAGAGTGCTCAAGAGGCTGCTGTTTACATCTCTCAGTTGATTCCAGTGCTTAATTCCTGTATAAATCTGTAGAGATGCCTCCAAGCACCTGTAAAAGTTGTCTCTTGCCTTCCCTGGGGATGCAGGGATGTGAGCCGCCTGCCTTTGCTGGTGGAACCGTCTGTGCCGAGCGGACGGAGCAGGCAGGACAGCCCATCGGTGCCGGACGCGGCTGCCAGGGTGGGTGCTGGGGGTGCTGGTGTCCCCGCGGGTCCCCCTCTGACCCTGCTGTGCTGTGCCCAGCGGGGACCTGCAGGTCGCGGGCAGCGCTCACTGCACCTTCAGCACGGCGCAGAAGGCCGTGGGGAAGGACAACTTCACCCTCATCCCCGAGGGCACCAACGGCATCGAGGAGCGCATGGCCGTCGTCTGGGAGCAGTGCGTGGTGGGTGCCGAGCGCCGCCGGGGCCTCGCGGAGCTGGGGTGGGCGCAGGGACGCGTGCGCGGTGCTTGTGCCGGGTGATGTCAGCGTCCTCGTTAAGTCAAACGAGCCCGGAGGTGTGACTGTCTAGACTGCTGCTTCAGAGGAGCGTGCTAATGCGAGACAGTGTGACACCCAAATGCCTTTGGAGTGTCTTCAAAGGCTTCTGCAGCGATCATCCGCCCCACTTCTGCTTGCAGTCACAGAGAAAGACTCTCTGATGAATTTCCCGAAGGGTGAGATGCGCTATTCCTCTTCCCTGGTGCTCACAGGAGGCCAGGGCTGGTGGTGGGGACAGGGAATCTCCCTAGGTGACTGTGGCCATGGCCATGCTTGCCAGCTGCATGGTTGCCCCAGGCCCACCGGTGGGGACGGGTTCCTGTGGCACCCCCGTGTCTGCTGGGCAGAGCTTCAGAACAGGAGCGTCTGGAACGAGTCCTGTGTCCCTGCCCAGGCTGTGCCCTGCCTGCCCTGAACCAACCCTGGGGCTCCCGCCTGCGTCCCCGTCCCAGGGGCATCCCCGGGGCTCCCGCCTGCGTCCCTGTCCTGGGAACCTCCCCGGGCCTCCCACCTGCATCCCCGGGCCTCCCACCTGCATCCCCGTCCCGGGAGCATCCCCGGGGCTCCCATCTGCATCTGCGGAGCAGACGTTGCTGGGTGGGCTGCCAGGTGGCAACCAAGCCACCCTGGAGTCTCTGTCCTAGCTAGGCTTTGTCAAAGATAAACTGAATTTGTCTTAAGATGATAAATATAAATAGCACTATTTATGTTCATTTGTTGTCCTTCTTCATTGAAATGTCCTTAACCATCTTTAGTGAACATGAGATGCCTGTACAGGGAGTTGGGACCTACCAGTGAAGGGCTTGTTTTTCAGAGACCTTAAATGTCACAGAGTCCAGGGAAACTAAAAACCTCTGCTGTACTATTTAGCCCACAGAGACAAGGCTCAGCCGTCCCCCATGTCCCTAGACCTGCCGCAGCGAGGATCCTCACCCCGCGCGGTCCTGTGGTTGGACCCTGTGATTTCTTGTCCCAGTGCCTTGTTCCCGCTGGGGGGAGCGGGGACGGGGCTGCTGCTGGGACTGGGACGCGAACTGGTGACCGTCCCTCTGTCCGTCTGCTCACAGGTCCCTGGGAAGATGGATGAGAACGATTTTGTAGCGGTGACCAGCACCAACGCTGCCAAGATCTTCAACTGCTACCCCAGGAAGGGACGCGTGGCCGTGGGCGCCGACGCCGACCTGGTCGTGTGGAACCCCAAGGCTACGAAAATCATCTCAGCAAAAACCCACCATTCGGTGAAGTGCTTTAAAAACTGCTTTCTTGAGCTGGCTTTTGGGTCGGAAGAGAGTAGGAAAGCCATGTAGTCAGATCAGAGAGCTCAGCTCGTTCAGCAAGGGAGGGCTGTTGGTGTGGGTGAAGGGATGAAGGGCCTTGCATTTGCTTTTAAAAATACAATGAAAATATCTTTTTGTTACTGTAAAAGGTAGAACCGTAACTGAGTAGCAGTGACTGCTCTGAGACACTGCATCCAGTACAGAAATCTTAATATATTTGCTGGCGACTAGAACAGTGTCAGTGCTGAACTTGTTCTATGTATTAAGCTACTAATACAGTTTAAAGTACCAGTGGGGGACGCTGGTGATAGCGCTGATTGGAGTTCATGGGGAAACATTTTGACCCGGGTGTTTTTTTTTCACCAAAATGGTTTTTATTGAAGAAAATTCCCACTCTGATTGAAGTATTCAAGTGTTTTCTTTAAAAAAATAAACAGCAACAGGTTTTCTTTTGATCCGGGAAATTAACTAACTTTTGCTTTTTTATAATGCTGCATTTTTTTCGGTGTGAACTTTGTTGTTTAGAAGACTCGTTAGTGATGGTAATGGGAGCATTTGCAGACAGTGCTGGGATGCTGCATCTCCCACGCGCCAGCCCTGCGCCCCGTACCCGTTTCGGTGGGAGCCTTGCAGTGACGTGGGAGCCATGGGAACGTGTGCCCCGAGGGGCCGGGCAGGGCGGGTGCCGGTGCGCAGGAGCAGCCGGGTTGGCCCGGGACTGCTGCGGCGCTGCCGGGCCAGGCCCAGTCTGAGGATCCGCTTTCTCCATTCCGTTCGCTTTAGTTCATCAGTCAGAAGCACCTTACTATTTGAAATACGAAGGGTTAGTGGAGTACACCTGATTGTGCACGAGGAGCGATGTACAAAAGTGGGGTTTGCGTGCAGTCGGCTGGGCTGTCACCTGCTCTTCTTAAATCCTAACTGTATTGAATATCTGTTTTGGTTTTGTGTATTTCCAGAACGTGGAATACAACATATTTGAAGGCACGGAGTGTCATGGGGGTCCTACCGTGGTCATAAGTCAGGGGAAAGTTGTTCTTGAAGATGGAAACCTGTGTGTCACCCAGGGCTCGGGTCGCTTCATTCCCAGAAAGACGTTCCCTGATTTTGTTTATAAAAGGATAAAGGCAAGAAACAGGGTAAGGAGAATTTCATGTGCAATAATCCTGTATTTCTCTTGCAATCTCTCTGCATTACTGCATTGCAGTCACTGTTGTAGTAAGCTTCCTGATGGAATAGGCAACAGGACCAATAATATTAATATTATTTCTTCTTAGGCCTTGGAGATTTGTAATGTTGTCATGTATTGCTTTGGTGTGTGGCTCGGCACTTCAATCAGTAATGCGTATTTTAGCATTACAGCTGGTAATGCTACCATTATTAGTACTGTTTGCCTATTATAAAGTTATAAAGCAAAAACATGACTTCTAGGAAACCTGGTTTTGTTTGATTTGCATTGAGGTAGAAGGGAGGGAGTCCTGTCCTGCCTGAACTGGGAAGGTTCATGCTATAGTGTTACCAGTGCCTGCTCTGCGTCTGTCGGGGGGCGCTGGATGTCGCGTTTGGTGGTTACTGGAAATGCAGTAAGATAGAGAAATCCTTCAGTGCACTGGCCCAGCTGGTTTGGGGGAGATAAAGCCGCTCAAGCACATCAAAAGCTTCTGCCCAGCTCTGCCGTCCCTGCGTCCCACGCGCGGTGTGCAGGGTGGGCAGAGCCGCTGGGCGCCCGCAGCGGGGACGCAGAGGGGCCGCCCCGCGGGGGCTCCGTCCCGGTGCAGCCGCGCTGACACCCGTGCGTTCCGCAGCTGGCCGAGGTGCACGGCGTCCCCCGCGGGCTGTACGACGGCCCGGTGCACGAGGTCCTGGCCAGCGCCAAAGCCGTGGCCGCGCCGGCCTCCCGCATCGCGCCCTGCGCCAGCAAAGCCCCCGCCGCTCCCGTGCGCAACCTCCATCAGTCCGGCTTCAGCTTGTCCGGTAGGTCCGGGGGCTCTCCGAAAGTTAAGGGGGGCTGCGGGTGGTGGGTGCCCGGTTTGCATGGCTGTCACAAAGCGGGGTGAAGCTGAGGAACAGAGACTTGGGTTGTGCTCAGTAAACAGCAATGCTCACTGTTGCTGCAGCCCAGGGACGAAATGCAGCACAGAAATCTCTCGATGTGTTCCAGAAATGTGTATGAGCATTGATGGACGTGTAGCACAGGGCCCGGTGGGGGCTGCGAGGTGGCTCCGGGTGTGGAGGAGGAGGAGGCTGGGGGTTTGAACAAATGTACAAGGTCCCACATTTTATTATATAGAAACTGTGTAATTACAGGAAAGCCACTTACAATGCTTTTCAGAAAGGCGCAATAGAATAGCAAGATATTCAGGCAAAGCCACTTTGAACCGTGCTGTGATAATGATGCAGTGTCCGAAACAACCTATGGAAAACACTGGTTTTTCCCAGAAAGGGCACACTTTAAAATGCGCGTGTGAAGCGTGGGGCCCCCGCGGTGCCAACGCCGGTGTCTCCGCAGGCTCGCAGGCCGACGACCACATCGCCAGGCGCACGGCTCAGAAGATCATGGCCCCCCCGGGCGGGCGCTCCAACATCACCTCGCTGTCCTGACGGCCCCGCGCCCCCGCACCCCCGCGCCCGGCACCCTGCGGGCGCTGCTCCGGCCGGGAAGGGGACAGGGTCACCTTACAGCTCGGGGTGAAACCGAGCGTCTGTCGGCTGCCCCAGCCCCTTCTTCTCATAGGTAGACACTAGAGCAACCCCGAGAGGTAGCGCTCCCGTCCCCGTGTCCCCGTCTGTGTTTCCCCCGTAGCTCCTGGGAAGCCCTTACCCTGTGCATGTGGGCACCCCGCTCGGGGCCGGCACCACCACCGAGGTGCGTTTCGGCTGGAATCCGCTCCTTTCAGTAGCAGTGATGCCCTTTCTAGTCGAAGGATTTTTAACCGCTGAAGGTTTCCGACTCTGGTTTTATTACGGTGAGTTGCATCTCGTCTGTTCGCAGCATCCCGAGCAGACTCCTGCCCCGCTGGGCCCTGTCCCTGCACCCGGGGGCACGCGTGGCTGTGCAGGATGGCAGCACGTCCCTCTGTCCCCGCAGCACGTCCCTCTGTCCCCCAGCGGGCTGCAGTCTTTCTGTTGGGCTTGCTTTTTTAAAGATTATTTATACAGTTTTTCAGGAACCGAGTGTAAGTCTTATAACCAATAACAAGGCTCATTTGAAGGCCAGTTGCATATGACAGACTCTTTTATAAAGGTTATTATAGCCCGTTTATGCTATTTAAAGGTATGTACAGTAAAGGTGAACCTCTAAGCCACAAAGCTATGCATGTACCTCTAACAGGATGGCTCGCCATTCTTTTTCTCTTCCTTGCTCTGAATAAAGTTTGTTGGAACTCACAAAACAATAGAAGTGGTTCATGCTTAATGCAATAACCTGTAGTACTTTCTACATCAATCATATATTGTTCTTATAATTTCTATTTAATTTTAAAAATTATTTAATTTAATTTGTTGGTTTACTAGTTGTTCCTGCAAGAACAACTTTCCTACTTAGAAAGAAAATCAATGCCTATTCAGTAGTTTTAAATGAAGGCAGTGGAACCTACATAAGGTATGGGAAAGACAGAGGGAACCGAAAGCGCCCGGGGCACAAAGGGGCTGTGTGCCCCCGTTCCCTGGGCCAGCCTTGCCACGGGGGGAGCGGGGACAGGGCTGCCCCCCCCCCCGGCAGGGCTCTGCAGACACTTGTCCCGCTCACTTACCACTCCTGGAGCGAGGAAGAGCCTTTGTAGGTGCTTTCTGCCAGCACATTGCACCAAGAGCTGTAATAAATAATTCCCAGTACTGATGAGGGACGAAAGAATAAAAACAGAGACCTCCTGAAAGTTCCCCAGGGCCATTTTTATCGAGTTAAAGATACAAAATGCAGGGTTGTGCAGTGAAATGCTAAAACACGGGGTGCCATAATTGTGGGTGCTCAATGGCAGGCGCTGGGCACTGGGACGTGCCCTCCTCATCCTCACCAACGCCCCAAAGCCACCATGGAAGGGGCCCTCAGCCCCACTGCTGCGGAGATCAGCTCTCCCCAGGGAGCTACAAACACCTTCTAAGTGACTGGGGAAAGGCTGGAATCAGCTGTTGCCCTTGTAATGCCCGGTTTGCAACTCGACGGCCGCGTTCCCGCAGCTTTGTCCCTCCCGGCGGCTCTGGGGCTGCAGCTTTGGGCGCTGCGATGGTTTTGCGGCCGCCGCTCTCACAACCATCAGCTGCCGCCCGGCTTCGCCAGGCACCGCACGCGCAATCACCAGCAAATTAATAACGTACCTGGCGTATTGACCCCGCTGGCCACGGGGCTGTGAAGTCCCGGATCACCACGTCCCGGCTGCTGCACCAACAAGGTAACAAGGGTGCCGAACAGCTCCAGTCTGCCCCACGTAAACAAGAAATGCAATTATAACATCCACTTGTTGCAAGACTCACTGGTTTTACCTACAGCTCCATAACCTAGAAATGACAACAGACACTTGACAGTGTTAAAAATACACATTTATTACTCCACATATGCAATGGCTTCTCGCAGTATCTGCAAAAACACAAACGTGTCATAACTTAAATATTTTGTGACATGGTAAAATTTTCATGCAATAAAATTACAGGAATGTATTAACATAAAATACAAAGATATATTTATATATATTTCCACTGAAATATTTTAAAAAAATACCCTACCAAGGCATCAGGATTCCAGCACTGTCCAATGGCAAGTAAATGCCTATTATTGGCCTTTTTGCTATTATTTTATTACTCGTATTCTCTTTTTGGCAAGGTATAGAGTAATAAAAAACTGGCAACAGAAGAAACATCAGGACCTGATCTGACATTTGTTTTCTAGGCAAAATTCCCAGTGAAGTCTGTGGAATTCAATGGAAACACTTAAAAATATGCAACTTTGCAAAACTTCATAATACAACAGAGGTAAGAAAACAAACTTATGGCGAGGAGTTTAAGGAGAACAATTTATAGGCAATGTAGGCTTTTCACAGCAAATAATGGCACACCCTGTATAAATCTGTCATACAAAAAATACGTGTATTTAAGTATTTATCTACAGAAAACTATTGTATTGTGGTTGTGGTGGAGATGTAAACCAGAGCGGCTACCGACTCCTTTAAGCTCTGCCCGGGGGGTCGGTGCCAGGAGTGTTTCACGACTTCACCGTGAGTTTTGCTCACACCCACACCGGGAGCTGCACCAGGCTCTGCCACAAGAGACGACACCGGGCACGGTTCGCAGCAGCAACCTGACCGCACGTCACGCAGGGGGCACAGGGGCTCCTGTCACCCGCAGGAGCGGCGCAAGGGGCTGAGCTTTGCACCGCCGGCCCTGGGACAGCCGCGGGGACACGGCGATGGGGACACGGCGATGGGGACACGCACAAGAGGGCCCGGATGGCAGCGGCACAGCAGGACCCGGCGCACTGAAACCCGTCACGGGGAGCCTGACAACGAAGCAAAATCTGTTTCTTACTATTTTTCTGTCTTTTCTTGTAACTTCATCTTCACAGACCAGGCACAAACAGGCGTCAGTAACTTAGCGGGACCTGGGGAAGTTATGCCCATGCATTAATTAAGATAGATGACGAGTACCTCAGTTATAGTGTGTGCACAGCATCTCTGCTGCTCAGCACAGTGATCCTGGAGGTCTGTGTCCTGGGGGTCTCTGGATGAGCAGTTTCCCTGTGTAGATGCGTTCCTGGGCTCCCGTGGTGCTTCCCTGGCAGCCAGAACCTGCGCCTGCTCATTCCACCCGGGAAGGAGCAGTCACCGGCCGTCCCCACTGCAGCCTTCCCGGGAAGGAGCAGTCACCGGCCGTCCCCACTGCAGCCTTCCCGGGAAGGAGCAGTCACCGGCCGTCCCCACTGCAGCCTTCCCGGGAAGGAGCAGTCACCAACTGTCCCCACTGCAGCCTTCCCGGGAAGGAGCAGTCACCGGCTGTGCCCACTGCAGCCTTCCCGGGAAGGAGCAGTCACCAACTGTCCCCACTGCAGCCTTCCCGGGAAGGAGCAGTCACCGGCTGTGCCCACTGCAGCCTTCCCGGGAAGGAGCAGTCACCAACTGTCCCCACTGCAGCCTTCCCGGGAAGGAGCAGTCACCGGCTGTGCCCACTGCAGCCTTCCTGGGAAGGAGCAGTCACCAACTGTCCCCACTGCAGCCTTCCCGGGAAGGAGCAGTCACCGGCCGTCCCCACTGCAGCCTTCCCGGGAAGGAGCAGTCACCAACTGTCCCCACTGCAGCCTTCCTGGTCCCTGCCACGTGCTGCTGAGGGTATTTTGCACAATCTACCCAGGAAGAGCAGTGCTGAAAAGGGCACGTGAATGACCAGCAAGGAGAGGGTTTGGGTGACGAACACCCACTTCAGGAGCCAGCTCCTCCCTACGCACACCAGCCTCAACCTCAAGAAAGTGACGAAAACGTCTGATTAGACCTGTCCTACCAAACTGCCAACATTTCTTCCGGCCCGAGAGCTTTTGGTCGAATAGGATCTATTTGCATCTCTCACAGACAGGATGGTTTGGTCAAAAAAATAAGTTACGCTCCTTGTTATTCTGACAGTCCAAACTTCAGTCGTTATTTACAGAAAGATGATAAATAGTGCAATGGAGTTTACTGAAAAAAACCCTATGGGTACCAGTGGAGTAATCATCTGTAACCTATAAATCCTGAATGAACAGGTGGTTTTGGTGCTCATTCTGCGCCCCCTGCCCCAGCTGAGCCCTGGCAGGCGAGCAGAGGCAAACCGGAGCCGCTCTTGATGTGGTTTTGTGACTTGAGATTGAAGTGTTATTACTACACTGGGTCTGCGCGGGCTGGGGACAGGGACACGGGGGTGGCCGAGGGCCGGGCACCCGCGCCAGCTGCGCCCGCACCCCTCAGCGCTCCTCTCAAAGACTTCCACGAAATTTTCGTTCTGCACAATTTCAGCCACGTGCTGATTTCCACATAAAACTGTGGAAAATAAATGCATCGTGTCATTTTTCATATAAAATTGTTTAGGATCAGTTACACCTCTCTGTTTTATTTGTGGAAACGAAAAACGCGTCGTCTAAAAAACATCTATCCATTTTTGCATGACGAATATACAGTGAGGATGCAAACCCTGCAGCCTCCTCGTGCCTGACAGCAAACGGATGCTGACGGTTTGAACCGAACGCAGCCCTAAGGAAACCCCTGCGTGTCTCAACAGCCGCAGCAGAACCCCGGGCTCGTTTCTAGCAACCGTAACCAAAAGCCACTCCACAGCAGATTAAGCAACTAATATAGTGAAGGCTTCTGAAACAAGAGGCAACAGCCACAGCTGGAGCAAGTTAAGGAGACCGCCCGTCTTGTTAAGTTAAAACAGGTATTGGTAAACTATATACAGTACTTTACACTAAAAATAAAGTAAATGGAAGGGTGAAATAAGATACTCCCCTCTTTCATAAGCAAGCAGCATTGCAAGGCCACCCACTTGGCCTCCAGTAGAGACTGGACCTGTGATAAGCTGTGTCCTCCAAACCTGGGCAAACAACCGAACGCTCCGGTTGTTCCACAGCTCCTCACCACTCACAGCAGCTATATGAAGAAAGAAAGTATTCTAAATACATTCCGCACCTCGGTTACGTGTTTGATCATTATCCAGCCCCAGGAGAATTCATGGAGTGCACAAAAGACACTTATTTGCCCCACGTCGGGCAAGAAACTCTGAGAGGTGAGGAGAGGACAAGGACGTACCTGGGATGTCCTTATGCTGCAGGACCCAGCAGCTCGGGGCTCCCAGGAGCCTGTGCCACCCACCACAGCCCCGGGAGGCCCCAGGGCTGCTCCAGCTCACACGAGGATTGCCTGTCCCTACAGCAGCCTTCACAAACAGAGAACACCCAAGTAAGATCCAAACCACCTGCTCAGCCTTCCTCCCTTGCCACACCTGTTCCCTGTCTCCCTCGTAGTGCTCAAGGATGTAACTTCTTTTCTTGTCACCTTACTGCATTAAAAACACGTGCAGATCAGCAACCTGACGCTAAAAAAGAACAAGTAAAGAAGTTGATCTGTCTCCTCCGACCAGTTGCATAGCAAGTGTCTTTACCCACGCCAGGCAGCCCATGTGCCGAAGTGGAGATGCGTTCGATGCGGGAGCGCAGTTCTGTAGGAACTATCTCTGCTGCTACAGCTTGCAAGGCCGCTGGGGTTGCTCCCGGTGGCCGGGGGACAGCCCGCGGTGCTCCCGGTGGCCGGGGGACAGCCCGCGGTGCTCGGCGCGGCGGCCCTGGCGCTCGGCAGCCTAGCTGCTGCCCGACGAGCAGACCGAGCTGCACATGTTCAGGTTGGAGGTCTCGGACTCGGCCTCCGTCTCGGCTTCGTCGGTGGTCTCGGGGAGGGACACGGACTCACTCATCGGCTCTTGGCTCTTCTTTAGCCTGTGTGGAGCAGAGGAACGGGTGTTACCCGGGCACCCCCAGGCCAAATGCCCGCAGAAGGAGCGGATGAGCATGGCCTGCAGCAGTCAGCGTGCTGCCCACGCACCGCACCTGAGAGGGGCCTACAGCACACCCGTGGGGAATGAGCACACACGGAGCACGGAAAAGGTCCTGACGGGGGCCAACATATCAGCAAAACACACTGAGACGCTCTGAAATTCTCCGCAATGACCTGCAAGGCTCCAGGCTCAGCTGCCCGCCAGCTGGAGCCACGGCCGGGCAGCGGGGTCCCCGCTCAGCCCCGCGGCAGCTCCTGCTTCCCTGAGGATCCATCGTCCCCGGGAAAGCGGCTGCTCCAGCTCCAGCGCTTCCACTGCCCACTCGTGCCCTGCAGAGATTTTAGCACGTTCTTCGCCTTCATTTTCCAAAACATCACCCTCTGAAAGCAGGATGGGTGAGAAGATGCCACGGGGAAACTGAAGCAGTATCACATACATATGTTAAGTCCCAGAAGTGTCTCTGCAGCATATTTTATTTAATAATCCCTGATCTTGTCTCCCTTTTTGGTCAGAACTGCTCTCCATGCAGAGGCAGCACCTGAGCTCCCAGCTGACGTGTCCCCGGGGCTGAGCCACCGGCAGATGCTCCCAGCTGCCAGGCGCTGCAACTCCGATCCCAAGGGAAGGCAGGAAAATGAGGACTTTTTCTTTAAAAAATATATTCTGCACACTCACTTCTCTCTGTTAAAGATGACAAAGTCTTGCTGGATAGCTTCAAGGCATTCTTGGAGATAGTCGTTTTCCTGTTGAAGAGAAACAATCTGTGCACAAGCAGTCCCAAACCCATGGCATTGCTGCCAGCTGTGTGCAAAGAGCCTCCCTCCCCAAAAACCTCAGCTGAAACAGCTGGTGGGAACAGCACAGCTCTCTGCCCTCACGGCTTCCACCAGAGGCATGTTTCACCCGTGAGGAGCTGTTTTCCATCAAACACGGATAGCACACCGTTCTCCAGATACACACAACACATCATCTGTGCATTGTGCCTTTGGGAGGGCGATCTGCCCGCAGGAAGGAAAGCCAGCGCAGGGACAGACCAGCACAAAGCCTGCCCGAGTCCTCACGCAGGGACACCGGTCTGCAGCCCAGGCCACCTCGCCCGCCCTCGTGTCACCCACCCACACAGCCCGGCCACGGCGAGGGACAGAGCCCTGCCCGGTGCTGGAGCCCCGCGCTGGGTGGTGCAGGCACTGCCCTTGGCTCTCCTGGCAGCAAAACCTCAGACAGGTACTTGCAAATTTGCTTATTCTGGTTTTTGTTCCTCCCTCACTCCCCGATTTGTTCCTTTACGGTAAGGGTCACTCATCACAGCACTAACTCCCACTGAGGAGGGCAGGGATGCATTGCAGTTAATTGGCACAGACAACGGGACAGGGAAAACCCTGCCGGTGTCCCCTGCTGCTCTCAGGGCATGGGACAATGGGACAGGGAAAGCCCTGCCGGTGTCCCCTGCTGCTCTCAGACAGGGCATGGGACAATGGGACAGGGAAAACCCTGCCGGTGTCCCCTGCTGCTCTCAGGGCATGGGACAATGGGACAGGGAAAACCCTGCCGGTGTCCCCTGCTGCTCTCAGACAGGGCATGGGACAATGGGACAGGGAAAACCCTGCCGGTGTCCCCTGCTGCTCTCAGACAGGATGTGGGACAATGGGACAGGTAAAACCCTGCCAGTGTCCCCTGCTGCTCTCAGACAAGATGTGGGACAATGGGACAGGTAAAACCCTGCCAGTGTCCCCTGCTGCTCTCAGACAAGATGTGGGACAATGGGACAGGTAAAACCCTGCCGGTGTCCCCTGCTGCTCTCAGACAGGATGTGGGACAATGGGACAGGGAAAACCCTGCCGGTGTCCCCTGCTGCTCTCAGACAGGGCATGGGACAATGGGACAGGTAAAACCCTGCTGGCATCCCCTGCTGCTCTCAGACAGGATGTGGGACAATGGGACAGGTAAAACCCTGCCAGTGTCCCCTGCTGCTCTCAGACAGGGCCTGGGACAATGGGACAAGTAAAACGCAGGGCATAGGACAATGGGACAGGTAAAACCCTGCCGGTGTCCCCTGCTGCTCTCAGACAGGGCATGGGACAATGGGACAGGTAAAACCCTGCTGGCATCCCCTGCTGCTCTCAGGCCATGGTCCTGCTCTCACTGGGGGAGAAACGTTTGTTCCCTTTTCTGGGGTTTGTGCAGCTCCAAGGCACCACACAGGGGACACGGGGATGGTGGGGGACACGGGGATGGTGGGTGACACGCAGGGGACCCAGGGACAGTGGGTGACCCGCGTTTGCTCTCCCTGGCACAGCACGCTGACTGCAGACACCCTCGCAAACCCTGCAGGACAGCCTTTTCTCCCAGCTGGCCGTTACTTACAGACTGTGAGCTGTCTTTGCTGTTGTCCCTCGACTTGCTCTTCGCCAGCCTCTTCTTCTTCTTGTGCAGGGGCCTGGACTCCAGGATCATCTCCTCCAGCTCGAAGGTGGGGTCGCAGTGCAGGCGGCCCTTCTGCGGGACACAGACGGGCACCGCGCGTGAGGCGCCACACACACCGACACCGGCTCCCCGTCAGAGAGCCCCTGCCGGACACAGCGGTTCGACACCGGCTCCCCGTCAGAGAGCCCCTGCCGGACACAGCGGTTCGACACCGGCTCCCCGTCAGAGAGCCCCTGCCGGACACAGCGGTTCGACACCGGCTCCCCGTCAGAGAGCCCCTGCCGGACACAGCGGTTCGACACCGGCTCCCCGTCAGAGAGCCCCTGCCGGACACAGCGGTTCCTCCGACAAGCACCGACCCGCCGGGGCCGACGCAGCTCGCTCCTACTCACGTTGGGGACGAAGCCCGGCTCCACGCGCTTCTCGCTGACGTCGCCCCAGGCCACGCCGGACAGGTACGCGGAGGCCTGGACGTCGGCCAGGCAGGAGAAGCGATGCTCGGGGTTCACCGTCAGCAGCTGGGAGGGAAGAGCGTTCCCGTCAGAGAGAGAAAAGGAGCCCAGCAGCATCACCGCGCAGGACTCCGGTGGCGCGGCTGTGCAGCAGCCTCTCTGGCGTGGGAAACTGGTCACTTACTCAAAGAAGAAATATTAGAAAAACGTTCTGGAGGTTGCGAAACCAGATGGCCAAAAACCCCATACCATGAGCTCCTGCCTGGCGCAGGTTTGCTCCTCCCGTGCCCACCCGCGACGCAGGACCCTTCACGGCAGCCCCTGGCACTGCCACCCACGCAGGGACAGACCTCGCTCTCCTGCGGTTCCCCCACGGGCTCATCGTTTCGGTTTCCATCTGCACATGTCCTGTTTTCACTACCACTTCTGTGACACCAGGGGATACTGATACTACTCCATTTATCGCACACACAGGTTACTCAGCACTGAGAAAGAAACTGCAGATGACCGCTTGATCTGCTGGGACCCCAGTTTGAGGACAGAGATGGTTCTTCAAAGAATTCAGCACCATGCACTGTGCTCAGCTGACCTGAGTTTCAGCTTCCAGGACTGCTGGGGGGTGTCTGAGGTGGAGACATCTAACGAGGAGATATGTCTAACGGGGAGGCATAGCTAACACAGGATCTGGGCTTCCAGAAGCTCCTGTGCGCTGGTCTCCCCACGGAAGCTGAGCTGCTGCCACCTTTGCAGCGCATCCTCCGCCGCCGCGGTGTCCCTCCTCGCCCACACGCGGGACGCTCCTGGTGCCACCGTGGCCGCGGTGTGACAGTCACCCTCACCCCCTCCACGAGCTGCCTCCCACCTCTGCACCAGTTCTGCCCATTTTCCAATTTGAGTCCTGACCTCCAGCCGCCCCAGCTCGGTTTTGGGCATCCACAAACACTCTCCCAGCTGATGGACGTCTGCGGTAGGACCTCCACAAAATGCCCAGCTAGAGCTGTTTCCTTTAATTCTAGGCACGCTTATAGATGGTTACAACATTTTGCAGAAAATAAAGTCAGCATGGTGCGCTTTTCCAACGCCAAAGGCAGCTCTGCAAGAGCAGGTAATGGTCACTGTGCTCACAGCCAGGTGCCCAAGCAAGGGGACGTCGTGAAGGGTGCGAGGTACAGACAGCCCTGATCAGCAGCTGCTGCCTGGGGAGCTCCTCTGCTGCTTTTTCACGGCATAAAATTATCTCCATCTTTAAAACAAAAAGGGGGGAATTCCCAGTCCCCAGGTAAAGCGGCAGCGGTGGCCCGGGCTGCCCCAGCAGGAGCAGGGCCGGGGTGTCCCCAGCACAGAACCGCAGCGCTTCGGGGGGACACAGGCCCCCCGGGCCGAGGTGGCTGCTGGCATTCATTCTCCTGGGAGATGCTGAATCCCCGCAGGTCTCCCGGCCCGGCTGCGGCAGCCCAGCAGATGGCAATGCCAGCCCGCTGAATGTGCTCAGCCCCAGCGCACAGGCTGCGCCTCCTTGAAACAAAACCTCATTATGGAAATGTCCACCCAACATTGGCTGACATCAGAGCCACTTATTTGCTGTCAGCACTGTGTACATCTTTTTTATAGCACACTCATCAGCTACTTTTCTAAGTTCTCAAGCAAGCAGCAGCCAAAACGCAGCCTGCAGGCCAAACCAACAAGCTTATTGTGCGGCAGCACAAGGACAGCTGGCCCAGGTAGGAACCGCAGTGTCACACCAAAACCAGCTTTTTTCCTTCCCTTGCTGTCAAATGTAATGCATCTTATTACAGGGATAATAAACAAACAAAACAAGATTAATCAAAGCCATAAAAATTAGTCCTATCTCAATTTTACATTATTAATTAATATGCTGACAGTTTTGCAGCTTGTCGCACACACACTGCAGCTAATGTACAACGTAAGGACCACTTACCTTTCTCAACAGAGCAACCATCTCTTTTGACCACGCCGATGAGTACTGAACGCTCACAGTGCTGAAGAGCTGAACTAAAGACTCCACGGGGTTGTTGGAGTGGATGTCATACGGTCTCTGGGGGAACAAGAGCAGCAAGGTGAGACGAAGCTCCCCGTCCTGTGTGCGGTGAGCCCGAGAGCGCGTCCCGAGGCCGTACCCAGCCCCGCAGCAGCTCGTAAGCCATGACTCCCAGAGACCACCAGTCCACCTCGAAGGAGTAGCCCGTCCCGCCGCTCAGGAAGGAATGGAAAATCTCCGGGGCTGAACAGAGGACAAAACGCAAGAGATTATTCGCTGACTTCCATTTGTTTCTATTTCAGTATTTCACCTAAGTCAGTATGTAAACCTTGTGGTGATTTCTATGCACTAGTGCCCGAGGGTAGGCTTTGCAAGCAGGGTGAGCAGCAGTGACAGCAGTGACAGCAGTGACAGCAGCGTCCCTGCCATCACTGGGCTACCAGGCACACGCCAGGAGAGCCCTCCCAGCCCAGCACATGAGGGACAGCAGAAACCTGGCATTGTGGGGACGACCACATCCCAGCCCCATTGGGACCACCACATCTCAGCCCCACCACGACCACCATCTCCCAGCCCCATCTGGACCACCATCTCCCAGTCTCATCGGGATCACCACGTACCAGCCCCATCGGGACCACCATCTCCCAGCCCCATTGGGATCACCATCTCCCAGCCCCATTGGGATCACCACGTCCCAGCCCCACCGGGACCACCACGTCCCAGCCCCACCGGGATCACCATGTCCCAGCCCCATCGGGACCACCATCTCCCAGCCCCATTGGGATCACCACGTCCCAGCCCCACCGGGACCACCATGTCCCAGCCTCACCGGGATCACCATGTCCCAGCCCCATCGGGATCACCATTTCCCAGCCCCATTGGGATCACCACCTCCCAGCCCCATTGGGATCACCATGTCCCAGCCCCACCAGGACCACCACGTCCCAGCCCCGCCGGGACCACCACGTCCCAGCCCCATTGGGATCACCACATCCCAGCCCCGCCAGGACCACCACGTCCCAGCCCCATCGGCATCACCACGTCCCAGCCCCATTGGGATCACCACGTCCCAGCCCCATTGGGATCACCACGTCCCAGCCCCGCCGCAGCCACCACGTCCCAGCCCCACCAGGACCACCACGTCCCAGCCCTGGGCAGGGACGATGCGCTGACAGCGACTCATTCGCTCCAGAGTTTCACTTCTCCAACCGTCAGGCTCCACCGAACGACGAGGCGCATGCATTAACGTGATAAATTAATTCGGGGGCTTTGTCACAGACAGGGACTGTCAGGCAACATGCGGTGAGCGCTCTTGAAGTGTAAAATACAGATGTAAGGAAGAGCTGTTGTTTCTTACCCATGTATGGCTTTGTTCCAGCTAGTGCAGTTGCTCTTTCACCGTCCCGAATTATTGTTGCAATATTAAAATCTGTTAAATGTGCATGACCTTAAACAAAGACGCATTTTAAGAAGGAATTAATCACAGCGCAGAACAGCAGCAATGCACAGTCAGAATATAATAACAACCTAATACATTTGTTCCATAAGCCCTGAGGCTTTCCCAGGATCTCAGGCTGGCCCTGACCACCTTGTCCTATGGAATCTTCCCTGACATCTCCTCTTTCCCCATTTGTGTTTGGGCTTTATACCCTGCACTATTTTCTAATGAACTTCCATGCAAGTACAAGCTTTGGTTTTTCCAAGGCTTTGCAATAAAACTCAGAAGGTTTGGAGCCTGAGGGATTATATCTTCATTTTATAAGGTCTCCTGCTGGAAAAGAGGTCATTATAGGATCTCCTATGATATTTGCTTATGTAGGCCACTGAGACAGTATTACCAATAGATCACAGAATGCAGAATACGAGGCTGTTAGGGACACGAGGATCACCTGGTCCAACCTACCTTGCTCATCGAGGAGGATGTTGTCTGGTTTGACGTCTCTGGAAAAAGAAGCAAGGTTACAGCAAGATGAAAGCGCAGTCGGAAGGATGCACCTTAACAACAAACCTGCAGCTTTCTTATCTGTCAAAAACTAGGAACAAATAAAAGAAAAATACACTAACATGAGAGAAGCCTCACTATAATGCACTAGAAATACGCTTTTCCTGGGCAACTGGGAAAAAAAGTGGGAGCATCAGACTTGTTCAGGCATCGTTTCCAAGGAAAATTAGGAACACAATACTGGGCCTATTTCTATGAAGCCCTCAATGGCTTTGAAAGCTGCCCTGGGAGGAGCCGTCAGGCCTCAGCAGTCAGGCTTCCTCTGAGAGATGGGGCAGGACGGGGGGCACAGGCTGCCCAGGACAGCACTGAGTGGGGACACTGGTGGCATTCAGCAGAGCCAGCATCACCCACGGGCAGCTCCCGCCGGCGAGCGAGCGCCCGCCGGGTACCCGCGGACAACCCGCTGGGCTGGTGGATAACGCGCTGGCGGGTACCTGTGGATGATGTGCTGACTCCGCAGGTAGTCGAGCGCCAGCGCCATCTCACAGATGTAGAGTTTGACCGTTTCTTCCGTGAACTGGACGTTCTGCTGCAGGTGGTAGCGCAGGTCGCCGCCCAGCAGCAGGTCCACCACCATGAACATGTCCTCCTCGTCCTGGAAGGAGTACCTGGGGGCGCACGAGTCAGACCCAGCCCGGGTCCCTCTCCTCACCACCGCAGCTGCAAACCTTCCCACGTCACACCTTTCTAATGCAGCGAGCGCGGCTCAAGACGCTGTCTGGCTTTTTAACCTCTGGCTGCCCTGAGCAACGCTGCCCTTGGAGAGCGCGCACCCCCATTAACTGCAGCGCTGCAGGCTTTGCTAACCAGCCACTGCAAAGACACTTTGCGTTTTCAATGGGGAACAATCTGATAAACCTATACTGAAAATATTTCTGCCTATCCTGAAAAAGGATTGGAAAACACAAGTGCTAATTTAACCGTAAAAACCAGAAAAAGATTGATATTTACTGTAGAGTAAAACGCCTCTCTAAATGTGCAGCGGATCCTGCAGCAGACTGACAGCAGCGAGGACACACCACACAACAGCGTTCAGTTGTTATATTTGGTGATGGTGTTCCTGAGGAAAGCGTATGTGGGATTGTATAATCCTTATGAATCACACACTCCTGCTCTCGTCTTAAACGTAGGCATATTCTATAAGTACGAGCCGGCAGGGAAAAGGCTGACTGAAACACTCATCCCAACCCAACCAGCGATCTGAGGATACAACGCACCATTTTCCAAAGCTTGTAAATGTACCTGTCATGCAAAATGTGATAATGATATACCTGAGCTCTCTGGGAATGTATTTGACTTGGCCAGCGGACCTGTTGCAGAGCGCTTGCTGCCCCCAGCCGCTCTCCAGCAAAAGTCATGCGCCTGATAATTCCAATAAATCTCATAACTTTATTTCAGCCACAGGTCAGTAAAACCAGTTACATTCCACATCGCTCCATACTAACACGATTGTGTGTGCACTGGCAGAAACCATCCTTGTTACTGGGTAACGCTGAGGGATCGCATTTTAAAAAATCCCCTCAAATCCGGCTGAAATCCAACCAACACCTTAGTAATGCTCTGGAAATGGCCCCGTGTAGCACAACCTGACGGGCGCTGTATCTCCTTGGCCGCCTCACAACCGCACTGACGCCCCCAGCCGGCAGCCCTCGCCGCAGGGCTGCGGGGCCGCTTTGCAGGGCCCAGCTGGGCTCAGGACAGCTCTAAACCAGCCCTAAACCCGCTGCAGGTAGGACCGACCCCAGTAACGCCCCACTGAGCACACTGGCTGCGGCTGGGAGCAGTTCTGTGTGTTTAAACTGCTAGCCAAGCTCCGTGAGACCGAGCCCTTTAGAGGGACCAAATACTGTGCAAAACACTATATTCTGTGTAGCTTTTGTATTAACAGTGGGGCCCCTGGGGAGGGATGTGACAGTGGCATCAGCAAGGAGGCTGTGAAAACACACAAAGGCTTTCCATGGAAAAAGAGAAGCTAAGCCATTTGAACGTTTGATGCCATAACGTTCAGTATCTCCTGTGCCATGTTTCCTGAACACATGTCACGTTACCGCGGGCTGTCACTGCGGCACTGTGACATCCGTGACCCCGAGGACGGGGACACCGCGGCGGTGTGAGCACCGGGGGCGGGGAGAGGAGCCGCTCACCAGAGGTTCACCAGGAACACGTGCTCGATCTCCTGCAGGATTTCCAGCTCTCGGAACACGTTGCGAACCTCGTCTCTTTCGATGCACTGCTGTTTGTTCATGTACTTCATGGCGTACATCTTCTCGGTGTCCCTCTTCTGTACGATACACACCTAGAGCACCGCAGAGGGGGAGGAAAAAGGAGATTTAGCACAATGTTCCATATCCTCACTTGCTGCTTTGCCAGGCTGAGCCCCGCAGCGCCCAGCACTTCTACCCTGCTATCGAATACTCCTGGTCCCCGGGCTGTGACTTGGGACGCACAGGTATGAGCACTTCTCCCCCAGCCCCGGCTCCATTCTGCTCAGAGCATGGCTCCCCACCTCTGGCAGATTGGTTTTCATCTGCTGCGCACAGCGCTGCGCTCTGAAAGGTCAAAACAAGCCCATTTGTTTTAGCAGAAAGCCATTAGCATGTACATTCGTTACCAACAACAACCGCCGCGCCCCAGCAATGCGGCGGGACTCTGTCCCTGCAGCACGGACCCTCTGCTCCGTGTCACGGCCCCAGTGCCACACACCCAGCCCAGGCCCCTGGGCCCAGCAGTGCTGAGCCACCCGTTCTCCTGGCACCAGCGATGCCCTAATTAGCAGGGTCACTATTTTTAAAAGAGCTAATTAGTTATCAAGGTAACTATTTTTAAATGAAATAATGACATTTCTACATCTGGTATAATTACATCTCTCCTCTTTTAATTACCAGACATGCTCTGGATTACAATGCGCTGGATGTATTTTCTTTGAGAAAGAACTAATCTGGCTTTTTTGGCCGTGCAGCCTGCGTCCCGAGCAGCACCGGAGGCTGAGCAGGTGACATCTCCAGCGAGGACACGGGACTCTGGGGGGCAGAAAGCACCGCAGACAGACAGGAGCCGCAGAACTCTTCCGCGCTTCTCAATCGCTGCCATTAATAACCATTTGCAAGTGCTAATGGCGCACAATATCATATCAGCAAGGACATGCTACCGCAAGAAGGTGACAAAATAATAGGTGGTTATCATTAGCCTGATAAAAACACCCCAATTAGCGAAGCACACTGCGAAATTACGGGGACAATTTTGCAGTCATCATCACAATTACAGTAAGAACGGAGAACTCTGCATTGCAATATCTCCAGGCTCGGTGCAGACCTGAGGGTAAGGGCTCCCTTCTCGAGCAGCCTCCCCCGAGCAGGTCTCTCCGGTGGAAGACGCGCGTTGCTCTGGCACAGCCGGCACAGCCCATGGCCACGGTGACACAGCTGGGCCACCGCAGCCCCGCTGTCCCCAGGGCATGGCACACGCTATCCCCAAGGGACGGCACACAGTGTCCCCAGGACATGGCGCACGCTGTCCCCAGGGCACGGCACACGCTGTCCCCAACGGACGGCACACAGTGTCCCCAGGACATGGCGCACGCTGTCCCCAGGGCACGGCACACGCTGTCCCCAAGGGACGACACAGAGTGTCCCCAGGGCACGGCACACGCTGTCCCCAAGGGACGGCACACAGTGTCCCCAGGGCACGGCACACGCTGTCCCCAAGGGACGACACACAGTGTCCCCAGGGCACAGCACACGCTGTCCCCAAGGGACGGCACACAGTGTCCCCAGGGCACGGCGCACGCTGTCCCCAGGGCACGGCACACGCTGTCCCCAAGGGACGGTACAGTGTCCCCAGGGCACGGCACACAGTGTCCCCAGGGCACGGCGCACGCTGTCCCCAAGGGACGGCACACAGTGTCCCCAGGGCACGGCACACAGTGTCCCCAGCACTGCCAGGGACTGTCCACAACACCAAACATACGGTGAAACCTCTGCTTCCTGCACACGTCATGGCAATAATGACCCTGCCGCAAAGCCAAGCACCAGCAGGATCCAGCCCCTGCCTCGAGCAGGCTAAACTGGCTGCACATTTCATAAAACAGGCAAAGATAACTTCATATTTTAGAAGTTCTTCAAGCAGAAAAGACATAAGAATATCCCTTTAAAACATGGTCATTGCTGTATAACTCCTCTAAAAACAAACGGTTGAATAACAGCCTTCTAGGCACTGAACAACATCCTTTCCTGATGTCACTTTATTTCACATTATGGCTAGAAGCTCATTAATGTCTACTTCATTTTATTTTTGTAGGTTGTGACTTGCAATATCTTAACAGGTATTGTGCTTTATATTTATGTTGCTTCTTGTTTCTCTGCAGGGAAAATAGAAACCTAGTATAATAAATCAGCAAATGACGAAAACTTCTTGTACTCTGTGATCATAATAAATAGTTTCCCGAAATGGAAGAGCATCACCTACATACAAAGCAACGGCAGTTTCGGGCGCTCTGGAAATGTTTGTTCTGGGTTTTCTGGAACATAAGAGGCCCGTGGGCGGCCATGGGAACGTCCCCGTGCCAGCGGGGGCAGCGCCGGGGGCAGCGCCGGGGCCGCTCCGTGCACGTGTCTGTACCGCTGGAGTTACCGCGGCCATCGGTAATCAACGACCACGTTAATACGGCACCTGGTGGGACCCAACGCAACCGGAGCAGCGCCAGAGCGGAGTCCTGGCCACCCGGACCCTGTGCCGCGGGCAGGACCCCGTGAAACGCCCCAAACGCAGCCCCCGCACAGACACGCGGCCCCAGCACCCGTCTGTTCCTTTGTGCTCCTCCTCTGCACATCTGTTCCCGGGGAGGGAATAAACATCGACTTGGTAACAACTCAGCGTGGTTTTCAAAATTAATCTCAACCCATTTTCGAGCCCATCTACAATGCGAAGCCACGCAAGAAAGCAGAAAGAAGAGGCTACAGTGTCCTCATTCCGCATAATGCGGTCCCTCGCCACACAAAGGAAACGTTCAGTGGTTAAATACAGCCATTAGGAAAAATGGTATGCGATGCTGCCAGATTCGTGAAGCAGAAGGCAGGCATCAGCTGGTAGGATATTGCTCAAGACATGGCACATAAAAGATTTAATAGAGCCCCAGATACCCTGAACGCTCAGCTGCTGCCAAGTGCTCTGTGTACAGCTGCCTTTGCTTTCACTGCGCTGAAGGCAGAGAGGCTCTGGAGCTCGCGTTTGCGATTCAGGACATGAGATGTGCATTTAACATCGTCCAGCGCCATCCCGCGTCACGGGGCCCCAGGCAGCGACAACCCCCGACTGTCACCGGAGCCGGCAGCTCCCCACCTGCACCGGGGACAGTCTTGGTCTTCACTCAACGGCCCCAGCTACCATCTCATTAATTCTGAGGACCATTGAACTCGGTTATATTAAAAAAGTAATGGGGAGGAAAGCTGACACTTGGCTTCGAAACACCTCTCTTTAAGGCAAGAGCTGTCACTGAGAAACGCAGCACACGAACGGAAGCGTTCAGAGCCGTGTCCCTGCTTTGTGCACGGTTTTTGTCACCCAAAGCGGTGAAGAAGTTAGCCTGGGGGACGAAGCGACAAGCTTTGAGAAGGAGGGATGAGCGGGCCTGGAGCGGAACAGCCGGCACGGCTCCGAACCGCGTCCTGGGTCGGTGTGGTGCGGCTGTTCTCACCGGCTGCTCCAGGGAAACAGCAAGAACTCCGACTATCAGACCACAACTGGAGAAAACAAAACAAACAAAGAAAAAATAATACTGAGACTAAGTAAGCAGAAGGCACCCGAGGGACTCGCACTCCCGACTGGTTCATCTTGCGCTCCCACCCGCTCCGTGCCCGCAGTTTGCAGGGTGAAGCTTGCTCTTTCGGCAGGAGCGCGCACACCATTTACACCAACACACACCCGGCGTCAGGATAGAGCCCCAGGATGAACCCGATTCTGCAGCATCGAAGCGCTCTCCGTCACACCAGGGACTAAGCACCAAAAGCAGAAACAAACCCTAACCTGCCAGGCATTACTTGGCTTCTTATTGCCCTGCATCACTCACCGAGCTCTGGCTTACAAGAGTCATTTCTATTTCCCACCCAAGCGTGGTGTGAGCTGGCATGGAAACAGAGCTGGGCTTTGGGGCTTTTCCCATGTCCTGGGCACTCAGACATCACGTCAGTTTTGGAAGTTCTTTTTTGTTCTTGTTAATTTAGGATGCTTTCCCCAACCACTCACATTTCTGCTGCTCTGCACATTTCCCGTCCAACCTGCTCTCTCTTAGGCAGCCTTCGCCTTTTCTCCTTTACAAACCCAGTAACTTTTTTCCTGCTGATTCTGAAGGAATCCAGCGGACTGAAATCCCCACTCAGATGAAAGGTCATCTAATCATTTAATAGCATGTCCTGACTTATCTCAAACTAATTATAAAGGGGCAGCGCAATTTCTCTGGGCTCAAACAAAAGCGAGTGGTTTGCATTCCGGGCAGGATCTGCAGAGCTGATAAATGCTTGAGCTTTCTTCATCTTGGCTGCACAAAGATTACATTTTCCTTCTGCAAACGCAGATGTCATCTTCAATGACGGTCCCCACGGTCCTGTCCCCGCAGCCCTGTCCCCCAGCTGGGCCAAGATCTTCCTTTCGCTGCCGAGCTGCGAGCAGTAGCTTTTATTCTTGAATGTCTCGGTGGCTTCTGCCTTTGAAAGATGAGACAAATGCCCTGTAATCCTTACGCACACAGACATCTATTGACTTTGGCTGAGAGCCATCAGGAAGTTTCAGCGTACAAAGCTGGATTTTGCTTATTTTGTTTTTAGAGCAGAGCCAAGGCTTAGCATCAGCAAGCGCTGCACACCAACGTCCAACACCTTAATCCCACACGATAGTGGACCACAGCTGAAGGCTGCTCTAGCTTATAAAAATGCTTCTTTGGAGTGGTTGCACCTTGCCCACATACACTGATTTCCCTTCCAACTTCTGCTGACTCCCCTTGGGTGTTTGTCTGGACTCCCACCGTGGAACACCCACAAAACTCCAGTAAGATACTGAAACGGTTAAAAAGTCTCTATTTCCCCCTCTCCAGGGATGAAGCACTGCAGTTGTATCATAAGTGGCCATTAGGGAAGCGGCTGCGGCTCGGGGATGATGCATCGATCCCTCTGGCAGCGCTGATTTAATCCCCGCAGCGCTCTCCCGCCATTCATCACCCAGAGGAGCCGTTTCCAGCTCTCAAGTACAAGCCAGCCCTGATGGAGTCATGAGGAACGATCACGAGCACAATCTGGCCCTAAGCTTTGAGCCAGCGAAGGAAACCCCAGTGACTCCGAAAGGGGCCACCTCCTGCACTGGTGCCTGGGACCAGGCGCTGCCCCGGCCCAGAACCGGGCGCAGGTGCACGAAGAATTGGGCAAAAACCTTGTTTCAGCAGCACTTCTGCTGCACAGCTCAGCCAGACATAAAACTGCT
Source organism: Patagioenas fasciata (assembly GCF_037038585.1). NCBI lineage: Eukaryota > Metazoa > Chordata > Aves > Columbiformes > Columbidae > Patagioenas > Patagioenas fasciata. The sequence continues at coordinate 42,600,373 of NC_092527.1, forward strand.
GTGGCACCCAAAAACATCAGTAGGTACAGGGGCAGCGTGACGGACAGCGAGGAAATGGGAGATTCACAGCCTCTGGAGCAGGAAGAACTAAGCTCTTTGTTCTGAAGGACCAGAAACAGTAAGGAGGCACTTAGCACGACGGATAAACAGCTTGAGCTGTTTTAGAGAACCAAATTCGGTTTTGATCACTAAATGTTACAGCAGGAACGGGGAAAACAGAGAAAGAACTGGTACTTTTGAGAGCGCCACGTAAGCCCGCGCTGACCGCACGTCTGCCCAGAGCAGCCGAGCCTGGGCCCACGGGGCACGTCCGCCGTACGCCCCGGCCACCCCAGCGCCCTGGAGACCGGGGCAGGTGCTGGGAGGGTTCGGAGCCAGGCTGCAGGAGCAGGGACAGCCAGCTCTCCTCGCACAGAGGAGCGAGAGGGTTGGCATTACTGGTCTCCTGCAAACGTGAGTTCATCGAGCAAGGGGGGAGCCTCTGCCTCGGCGCCTGAGAGCGGCTCTGTACCCAGAGCTGCACACAGAGTATCGCCAGTAATACAGAAAAAACTGAAATCAACCCTCGGCTGCCATCAGGGAAGGAACAAACAGGGAAGGGAAACCGAAGGCACTTGCCACGGTGTCAGTTGCACAGGACACGGTATCAGTTACCCTGTCATTTAAAAGCAATCTTCGTATCCATTTTGTATTATGATGGCACTGATGATAATTGAAACACAATCTTTGCCTGGTAATTAACATCTGTGTAACACTTGTAATTAAAAAGATAATATTAACTTGCTCTACAGTTCTCATAAGCAGTAAGGATAAAACCAGCTATTCTTTTTTTTTTAGGCATAGCCGAGATAGCAAAGCTTAAAGCTGCCTCCTCGGTGTATTTGCAGGGATATAATTAAACTACCGGGACTCATTAAGCACACGATCCATGGTGAGCAGCTGATGAAGCTCTGCCTCGCACAGGCCAGCCCAGCGTGGGGACAGGGGCTCGTCACAAGCCATGGGACCCCATCCCAAGTCCTCCCTGTCTGGCCAGGGCGCCCCGAGCGCCACCAGCAACTGAAGTGGCTGTGCCAAAACCACCCCCTGCCTTCCCCTGGGGACGCTCCTGTGATCCCTGTAACCAGGTAGTGCCCTGTGACAGCCCAGGGAAGGCAGCGCCTCCTACAGAGCCACAGACACGCGCGAGTCACGGGCAGCGCAGGTGAGAAACGCCGACTACCTCCTCCCAAAATCACCTCACGTTTGTCAAATCGGATTTATCTAATTGATAAAGAAAGTTCTCAGAAAGGCATCAGTTGCATTGACTCTGACAAAAGCAATGACCGGGCACCTGGGTCCCAGGCACCCGGGTCCCGGGCACCCAACACCACGGCTTGGCTCTGCAGATGTTCTCCTCTCCCAACACCCAGCCATCAGCAAACGAGGAAGGACAGACAGACAGACAGACAGACAGATGTGCTTTCAAACACCGCTGGAAGTGCAGCCACAGGCAGCACAAAGCTGTGTGCCTTGAGCAGGATGAATCACAAATAAAAAGTAAATTGATAATTATCTGGTACAGGGGACAGTAATATCAGCTGATGTAAGGGCAAGGGCCGGGCTGCAGCCCACGGGTACCCCACCCAGGAGCAGCTCCTCCGCAAGGACAGGACCAGAGAGGCACCCACCAGCGCCAGGATGCTGGGCCCTCTAAGAGGTTCCCCCCGTGGTTACTGACCCAGAGTGTGGCTCCATGGGCGCAAGGGGCTGGAAATGTCAAAGCAGCAGGCACCGCCGGACCCTGCAGCCCCTCACCGTCCCCTGCAGCCCCTCACCGCCCCCTGCAGCCCCTCACCGCCCCCTGCAGCCCCTCACCGCCCCCTGCAGCCCCTCACCATCCCCTCAGGGCTGCTCCCGGCGGAGGGGGCTCCGGGAAGCCGGGAGATGCCAGACCTGTCCCCAGCAGCGCTGCTCGGACGCTGCGCTCGCCCCGCAGCCCCGGTGGCAGCGGCTGTGCCACCGCGGGGCGCAGGTCCTGGGAGCAGGGCTGGAGCTGCGCACACAGTACCCGTGACGCTCGCCCCACGCTCAGCATGGACACCGTACTGTAATACTGTCTGATCCCGAACAGAAACATACTTCGAGACAATCAAAAACCTTCACTGCTTGATTATGCAGCCTATTTAACCAGAACTTTGTTCTGGGAACAGTTTTGACAGCGGTGTCTCTGGCAGTGTTTTTCCCAGCTATTATCGCCAGCACACAAAGACCCATTGGAAAGAATGGGACATCTGCAGCTCTGGTCCCAGCACCAATCTGCACAGCAATCTCTATGATGCCACGCTGAACCAGGGTCAGTGACACATCCACGCTGGCCGTGGCCAGGGGCTGCTCCCACGTCTCCATCATTCGGCCGAGGCTCCGGTCTGCGGGCACACGGGTGCTGCCCTGCGTCCGGGTGCTCAGCTGGGCCTCAGGACAGCGGACGCTTCAGGTGTGACGCTCACATCGCCGCTCCCACAGCAGCCCAGGTGAGACGGCAGCGCTTACAGACCGGGAACACAGAATCACAGAATTGTTTTGCTTGGAAAAGACCATTAAGATCATCGAGTCCAACCACTGACTCAACACTGGCACTGCCCCATGTCCTGAGAACCTCATGTCCATCTGTCCAGCCCTCCAGGGACGGTGACTCCAGCACTGCCCTGGGCAGCCTGTTCCAATGCCCCACAGCCCTTTGGGGAAGAAATTGTTCCCAGATCCAACCTCAACCTCCCCTGGGCAACTTGAGGCCGTTTCCTCTGCTCCTGGCGCTTGTTCCTGGGGAGCAGAGCCCGACCCCCCTGGCTCCAAGCTCCTTTCAGGCAGTTCAGAGATCAGAAGGTCTGCCCTCAGCTCCTGTTCTCCAGCTGAACCCCCAGCTCCCTCAGCCGCTCCCATCACACTTGTGCTCCAGCCCCTCACCAAAACCACCCCCAGGATCGGCGGTTTGTCCTCCCCAGGTCCCAGCACAGAGACGGTCACTGCCCTGGGCCTGCTGGCCACACCAGTGCTCTTGGCCACCTGGGCACACACTGGCTCATGTGGCACGAACAGGTCCCGTTGGTAGCAGCGGGGGCCGTGCCGGCAGCGGCCCCAGGACGCGGCACTGCGGCAGCTGCTCTGCCGTTAACGGCTCCAGCCAGGAGGGACCACTTCACAGCTCCACCTCTCAGAATAACAAGTACTTTCATAACACAGTCTCCCCTTCAGAGGCAAAGGTCCAAACCAGAACCTGTCTGCCCTGGATAAAGCAAATTAAAAGGTGTAACGTTGCGGTGAACGGAAAATGGCTGCGGTTCTGAGGAGCCGTGCCCTAAGTGCAAACCGACAGCTCCACCAATCTGCCCTCACATCTTCGAGAGCTGATCTGATTTTCTATTCCAAACACCTCGCCACAATTCACCCCTCCAAATATTTTTTGCGGAGTCTCACAACTTTACTTTCTCCCTGCTGAAAAGTTGTGCTTTATCACAAGACTGATGAAGGACTGGCTTGTCAGAGCACCATAAATCATTAAAATCTCTTTAATTCAGTACTGCTGTTTGCTACAGCCAAGTTGGAACAGTAGATGATAAAACTTTAATTCATAGCAAGCCTGTTGGTGTTTTTAGGTCGTGTCAACACTTCCATTAAAAATCCCTTGCTCGGTTGTTTATGCTAGGGACGGAAACGTCTTCTGGCCCAAAATAAAACCTGCTGTTGAAGGTGGCGCCTCGGCGTGCCATAGAGCAGCAACCTCGGCGCCGCGCTCCTAACTGCGCCCGTGTTCCCACCTCCGGCAAACCCGCAGACCCAGGGGGAAACTCAAACCCACCTTGCTCAGAACACGCAAAACCAGGCTGGCCCGTGGTTTTCTTCCAGAACGAGCCACCTTTCCCTCTTGCTGTCAGCACAAAAGGCACAGGACCAGCACAGCGACACCGCACCAGGGAACCCTCCTCACCGGCTCCCGGCACGGCGAGCAGGGAGCCAAGCCCTCCCTGGTGTCTGTTGTCCAGTATCCCCAATCCCTGCAGGAACTGGTGGGAGGGGAGTGCAGAATGTCAGCCACATGCTCTGAATCCTGCGACTTTGAGCAATTTTAGGTGATTCGTATTAAGCGATTCCTTTTAATGTCGTGTGGAGAAAATAACGTCTCGTCAGAGATTAAGCAGATGTTTCTATAACTGAGTTTTGGATATGGGTGATTATTTGACTTGCAGCTCCAAAAACATGTTGACTTCTTCACCTCATGAGAGACATTAATCCAAATAAACAAGCAAAAACTAAAGAAGTGACGGCACATAAGCCTAAGAAACAAAAAAGAAAAAGGAGCATTTTTCTTTAGTTTTCTTTGTCCTCGTTCTCCACCGTCTCCCCTCTTGCATGCCAGCCATTCATCACTTGATAGCAATTTTAGTCAGCTATCTCAAAATCGGCTATTGCTACTGAATACTGAAACAAAACTGAAGGGATTTTGGCTCATCTTCGGCCGTGGCCACGTGTGTTGGACACAGCGCTGGTGCAGACGCGCCGACCCGAGCAGAGCGGAGCCCGCGGGATGGGGGGCGGACAGGACACACGTCCCGGGGCCACGCGCTGCTGCGGGAAGGCTGCTCGGCATCTACGTGTTTGTGGAGCTTCAATCACAAGTTCACATCTCTGCTGGGATTTTCTGGCTTTAATAGCGTTTAAAGAACGATGAAAAATCAGAGCAACCTGCAGAAATGCCAGGAGACGCCATGACCCACCTTCTTTCTGCCTTTGGGATCCAAACCCGGACCTGCCATTCACTCCAGCTCTGCAGCACTCCACGGATTTACATGAGGGTCTGGACCCCGTTGTACAGCTACAGTTGATGAGTCTTTTCTGAATAAAAGTGGAAAGTAAGTCGTGCTACAGTGTTGAGTTAAGTCTTCTATTTGGACTCACATTACAGTTATGATTACATTCGGTGATGTTTTATGCGCCGGTCGAAGAGGCAGACAAAACGATTTTTTCAGTTCCATATTTGATAAAACTTGGGAACAGAGAGAAATCTAATTATTCCCAATGAAGAATGGAGGGCTTTATTTAATCTCTGAACATAAATTAAGGTTGAAGCTTTCCCTGGTCCCAGACAAGAACGCTCACTGTGGTGCTCGAAGCAGCTCATCGCTCCTCTCGCAGCAGCACTGCCGGCAACGGCGCTGAGAGCCGTGTGGCCCAGGCACCAAAGCTTCCATTCTGCGCTGAGGCAAATCAACACAGGTATCATTTTTCAGCTGAGAAAGAAGGGGACGCTCACGTTTCACAGCGTAAAAGCTTCAGGAGGAACGAACGCCTCTTGCGGCCAAATGCTCCGTTTCCCATCGGCAGCACTTGCTGCAGCGCGCCCATGGGCTCAACACCACCCGGCTCCAGAGGGACCTGCCCTGGTAGCCATCAGCACCCGGCCCAAGGTCTTGCAAAGAAACCATGACAGCTATTGCAGCACAGACACCATCAAAGCAGTTCATGTGGGAAACAAGGCAAATCACCACCTAATCCTCAAACGACTGTGGAAGAGGCATTTTCCAAAGAGAAAGGCAGACAGGCAAGCTGGGAAGAATAAAAGCCCATTGTGTGCTCACCAACGGGAAAGACACTTTGCAGTAAGCCCGGCTCACGAGCAGTTTCTGTCCCACGGCAGGTCCGGCCCGGTGCTGAGCTGAGCTGGGTGCACAGCACAGGCGGGACGCCCTCCCACTGCGGTAGAATTATGGCAAATAACATAATAATAATAATAATAATAATAATAATAATAATAATAATAGAAGAAGAAAAGAAGAAAAGAAGAAAAGAAAAGAAGAAAAAAGAAGAAGAAAAGAAGAAAAGAAGAAAAGAAGAAGAGAAGAAGAGAAGAAGAGAAGAAGAGAAGAAGAGAAGAAGAGGAGAAGGAGAAGAGAAGGAGAAGAAGAAGAGGAGAAGAAGAGAAGAAGGAGAAGAAGAAGAAAAGAAGAAGAAAAAGAAGAAAAGAAGAAGAGAAAAGAAGAGAAGAAGAGAAAAAGAGAAGAAGAAAAGAAGAAAAGAAGAAAACAAGAAAACAAGAAGAAAAGAAAACAAGAAGAAAAGAAAACAAGAAGAAAAGAAGAAGAGAAGACGAGAAGAAGACGAGAAGAAGAAGAAGGAGAAGAAGAAGAAGAAAGAAGAGTTTCTGTAGTTAATTGTATACCAGCTGCATCAGTTTACTTTTCTCATGTTCCATCTTTTCTCCATTGCTGAGACACAGAAAATCCCAAGTGCTTGTGGGTAGCTCCTGTATCACAGTATCACAGTATCAAAGTATGTTTGGGATTGGAAGGGACCTCAGAAGATCATCTAGTCCAATCCCCCAGCACAGAAAACCCAGAACACAGCTGTAGCCAGGGCAGCTTTCTGGATTTGTGTCTGTTCCATTGCTGTGAGCTACAGGTTTGGTTTTCAGCAGCGTGCGGACACTTCCATAGCGAGTCATGAACTTCAGGCTTCTTTGAACACGGATCCAAGTCACAGGCAGAAACACATCACGGGAAGAAAAGGACACATCACTGAGTGACGGTGCTGCCAGCGCAGCAGAACGGGTACACCCATCATGCTCTGTACAGCTAGACAATACGTACTTTAATAAACTATTATAAAAGCGCTTGGGGAATACTTGCTGCATCATGCTGATATATTCATAATTTCATTAGAACAGAGGACATTGTTCCTTATCATTTATGACATTAAGTGGTTTGTAACTGGATTGTCCAACCATGAGCATTAACAGAACATCCCAAACTCATAAGCTGCAGCTTCTAAGGACCTGTAGATGATTTTGACGTCCAATGTAGCTTCGATTTTATTGTTGCCAAATCCTGCATCTGATGCTGAAACATCCCTCCCTTGCTCTTGGTTCAATTAGCTTGTGGGGGTGTGCTGTCTGATGGCTTGTCAGAACAACACAAAAAATATCCAATTCTGGTCATATTTAACCCACTGAGAAATTCATCATTAACATCAGCAAAGCAGGGCACGTCTTTAATAACAAGATTTTTCACACCGGCCATGGACCGTCAGTCCATTGGTGCTCTGCCCTTTCCTGCTCCACTGTTGTTCTCGTGCGAGTCGGTGGGAGCCCCGCAGCACATGAGTGTAGAGCAGATGGGTGTGCAATGCATGGGTGTGCAATGCATGGGTGTGCAATGCATGGGTGTGCAATGCATGGGCGTGCAATGCATGGGTGTGCGCCACATGGGTGTGCAACGCATGGGTGTGCGCCACATGGGTGTGCAACGCATGGGTGTGCAATGCACGGGTATGCAGCACATGGGTGCGCGGCACATGGGTGTGCAGCACATGGATGTGCAACACATGGGTGCATGGCACACGGGTGTGCAACACAGGGGTGCGCAGCACACCCGGCTCCCCCAAAGACCCGCAGCTCCCCGCTCCTCACCCACCCCTGGGTTGGCCCCTCTGAACACAAGTGCCGGTGTCTGATCCAGAGCCACGTGCCACCCAATACACAGCATATGTTAATCCACAAAAAGGTCTCCTTAATCAAAGACCTGGAGACCAGATGGCATTTGCGGCTTAGGTGGAGGGAGGAAGGGGGTTTGTTGTTAGAATTGAATATTGAAAAATGTCACACGTGAGAAGTAGGAAGAATCTGAGCAGGAAATAGCTATTTAGCCTTGATGCACACGCAGCAAATGATGTGAGAAGACGCCGGAGCTGACACAAGCCACAGCAAGCTGTCCTGGCATCGCTGGGCAGGAGCAGCTCCGTGGTTCAGCTCGGGGCGCTGCTCCCGCTTCCAGACTCGGCGGAGCCGGCGCGGCGCTGCTGGGAACGCGCACCGAGCGCCATCGATCCGGCTGCCGCGCGCCGCCCGCTCCCAGCCCAGGCTGCCGGCCCCGGGGCCCCGCAGCCCCCTCGCGATGCCTCCCCCATCTGCAGGTGGTTGTGCAAACAGGGACACAGCACTGACAGCGGGGAATGGGAAACAAAAGCTGTGCTGCCTTCTGAGCGGGGACACACACCACGGACTTCGGCACAAACAGGAGCTAAGGGTCCAACGGGCAGAGATAACGTGGAGAGGCCAGGCGAAGAATATGGCAGAGGGATGTCCTAGAGGGTCCAGCCTGCGCTCCTACAGTGTCAGAGAAAGGGCTTGGATTAATAATGACAATAACTAAACAGCCACCTGCAACATTCACAAGTAATTGGAAATACGCCTTGTTTTTAAAAGAGAGCATGCCGGACATTCCCCTCTGTAGGGACTTCACTGCCACTCTCGTTTTGGGCAGCTGGACACACACGTGGGACCGCGGCAGAGGGTTCTGTGGAGGAAAGAGAAGCTGCGCCTACGCAAGCCTGGCCTGGTGCCTCCAGCTCAGGGGACTGAGCGGGGCCCCGGGAGCTGCTGCTCCTGCCGAGGCTGTAACGGCACAGCATCATCTTACTCTTTATAGCAAACTTCATAGTCTTTACACAAACATGTCATGTGGAAGATGTATTATGGATTTGCTGTCTAGGCTTCCTCCCACTATCGACCTTTCTGCAAACTGCGGTAGGAAAGCAGCAGATGTGCCTGTTACCGGGTGACTCCGGGGCTGAGACGGCCCTGAGAAGGTGCAGGGCCCGGGGAAGGCTGGCTGCCTCCGAGCAGCAGCATCTTCATCTCCTGCGCTATTTCTGGGCATTGCCTGGTGCACAGGTCCTTGCTGTGCAGTGCAGAGCAAGGGAAAAGCAGCTTCTCCAAACGGCAAAGTGATTCTGAGTGCAACGCGCTCCTCAGGCACAAGGCAGAGATTTGTACAGCTCCGAGGCAGCAGGGGAAGGGAAAACGTGGTGGAGGGAGGGAGGGAAAAAACCAGCTTGGAGGTGGATACCAGAGGCAGGCACTGCTGACATCCCCGCAGCAGCAACAGTGAAGACTGAGAGGGAGGCAGAAGTGAGGAAACGGCGAGTGGGACCATTCAGCACCCTTTGTTCTCCCCGCTTCCGCCCCTGCCCACCACTGCCATCCCTAGCAACAGCCGCGGTGGGACAGCCGGGGGACAGTGCCGGTGTCACAGCTAGACCTGCTCCTCCTGCCAGCCCGGGGCTCCGGCTGCCCCCAGGAGCTCCGGCTGTCCCCAGGAGCTCCGGCTGTCCCCAGGAGCTATGACTGTCCCCAGGAGCTCTGACTGTCCCCAGGAACTCCGGCTGTCCCCAGGAGCTCTGACTGTCCCCAGGAGCTCCGGCTGTCCCCAGGAGCTCCGGCTGTCCCCAGGAACTCCGGCTGCCCCCAGGAGCTCCGGCTGCCCCCAGGAGCTCCGGCTGTCCCCAGGAGCTCCGGCTGTCCCCAGGAACTCCGGCTGCCCCCAGGAGCTCCGGCTGTCCCCAGGAGCTCCGGCTGTCCCCAGGAGCTCTGACTGCCCCCAGGAGCTCCGGCTGTCCCCAGGAACTCCGGCTGTCCCCAGGAGCTCCGACTGTCCCCAGGAGCTTCGGCTGCCCCCAGGAACTCCAGCTGTCCCCAGGAGCTCCAGCTGTCCCCAGGAGCTCCGGCTGTCCCCAGGAGCTCCGGCTGTCCCCAGGAGCTCCGCTGCGCTGCACTGCAGGCTTGCGCCAGCACGGATCCAGCCTGCTGGACTTGCTTATGGCTTCAGGAATTAAACACCTGTGTCTGCTTTCCTACGAAATGGGGTGAAGGGACTGTTTTTTCATACTTTTCCCTACCGACTTTCAGGGCTGTTGGCCAGTTTCAGTCAGATTTTATAGATGGATGAACATCTCAAAGATGTGAAAGTTCCTCTCGGCTTTGTGAAAACCAATCAGACAAGAAAAAAGACAGAGATCCAGAAGGAGGGAAAGGCTCCATCGTTAATTAAACCGTATTATTAGACAGCAGGGAATCCTTTTTAATTCCTCACACCAACTCAGGCTGCACTCCTACGTGTGAGGAGAGATGAGCTTCATTCTGGCAACAAGGCACATTGGTGCTGGTGCCCTTGGATGGCAAACGCAACTGGACAAGAGCAAATGCAAGACTAAAGTGAGGAGTAAAGAGGCCCCGCAGTCTGCAAAGGGTGGGCAGCAAAGCAACGAAAACAATTCAGGGGCTGGTTTGTGGTGGATTAAAGAGAGAGGCTGGCTTGTGCACAGATTTATTCTGGGCCATGCACAGGAGCTGCGGTGCATTTCTCATCTCCCAGCAAGCACAGCCGGGGCGCTCTGCCGGCCCCCCCGGCTGGGGAAGGCACAGCAGGGACGTGTGGCTGTGACTAACGGCTGGGTGTCGCACACTGCGCCACAAGAGCCATCCTGACCCCGCGAAGAGGCTCCAGCAAAATACACAGGCGGCTTCCCCGGCACAGGATGCAATGAATCAGTGCACAGGCTACGGCGAGCCCTGGGTTAGAGTCTGTTGGAGAACAGGCATCGCGTTCAAATGCCACGATTTGCACACAGCATCCCATTTTCCTCCAAGCCTCCTGGTGATGAGGAACCAGCAGGTTTTGGGATGCGGGAGGAACAGAGGCCGTCTGAGCAAGCTGAGAAACCACAGGAGTGTGGGGCGAGCCCAGCACACAGAGCAAAGCCAGCCTGTCCTATAAGCCCAGCACACAGAGCAAAGCCAGCCTGTCCTATAAGCCCAGCACACAGAGCAAAGCCAGCCCGGCACACAGAGCAAAGCCAGCCTGCCCCATGAGCCCGGCACACAGACCAAAGCCAGCCTGCCCCATGAGCCCGGCACACAGAGCAAAGCCAGCCTGCCCCATGAGCCCGGCACACAGAGCAAAGCCAGCCTGTCCTATAAGCCCGGCACATGGAGCAAAGCCAGCCTGTCCCATAAGCCCAGCACACAGAGCAAAGCCAGCCTGTCCCATGAGCCCGGCACACGGAGCAAAGCCAGCCTGTCCCATGAGCCCAGCACACGGAGCAAAGCCAGCCTGCCCCATGAGCCCAGCACACAGCGTAAAGGTGCCAGGGTGGTGATGCTGCCCACCACGCGCTCTGCACTGTCTAACGAGTCCCTGCCCGGGCAGCCCAGGGCCATGGGCCGGTGCTGGGCTGGACGTGGGCACTTCGAGCCCGGGGCCATGGGCAGGTGCTGGGCTGGACGTGGGCACTTCGAGCCCAGGGCCATGGGCAGGTGCTGGGCTGGACGTGGGCACTTCGAGCCCGGGGCCATGGGCAGGTGCTGGGCTGGACGTGGGCGCTTCGAGCCCGGGGCCATGGGCAGGTGCTGGGTTGGACGTGGGCGCTTCCTTCCTCCGCTCTCCTGCACCGTGTTCCTGCCCAGCCTGCGGCTGCTGCAGGAGCATCCGTCCCACCGCCTGTGCCACCTCCCGTCCCACACCACCGTGACTCATCCACGGGGAATGACGGGGGCTGAAATAAACCCCAGGCAGCTTCTGAGGCAAATGTTAATAAGGCACTGTGTATATATTAATAACAAAAGTGGGCAGCTTTTACTATAAATCACTGTCTTATGAAGTCTGATCCTGCAGAAGCCCCGAACAGGCCCTCGGCGGGGGTGCACGGTATCGCAGCCCCGGCAGCTTCCAGCCGCAGTCGCTGCCCACCCTGTCACTCCAGATCACCCAGCAGCATTCTCTGCTCTGCCACTTTCCCGCTGCTGCCCCACAACCCGAGATCTGGACAGGGTGGTGCTGTTGGACCACATCGCCAGGTGGGCTTTTAATTCCTTGGCATTCTCTCTCCTGCGGCATTTCCCGATGGTAAAGGGTGCTCCCGCCGCCCCCCGGCGCCAGGGTTGGGCCATCGCCAGCGTACGGACAGTGACAGGACCATGTCCGGCAGGGACGTGTGTCCGGCAGGGACGTGTGTCCTGAGGCCCGCCCGCAGCTCCCGACAGCCCCCAGCCCCACGCGAGCTCCCGTCCAGCAAGGGAAAACACCAGGACAAAGCACACCCCTGGGATTTCAGTATCAAAGGGTTACATTTCTAGCCTTTCTTCTGGGGAAAAACCCAACATTTATAAAGCTGGAAAAAAGGACAAAATATCAAGCTTGTGTTGAGATCGAAGAGATATTCAGTTGAGAACAGACTTTATGGGAACCTTATTTATGTTGTATCTACTGAGTGGGCATTTGTGACCTTTAGAAAACGGATTGAAGTTTTTCTATACCCAGCTTCAGGCTGGGTGAACTCTTAGAGCAACAGAATACTGAAGTTAAAGTAGCTCTGCAAAGCAAACCACATTGCAAACTGCTTCTCTTTGGAAACATCTCCGGGGGTGACGGGTCCCGGCTCCCCAGCCCCACCGGCAGCTCCGAAAAGCGCTGCCCTGCCGCTGCGCGCCCTCGACCTCCGCAGGTCCCACCAGCACTTCACAAACCACGCAAAGCAAAGAGGAAAACAAGAAAGGTGCAAGCTGCCTGTGCGCTGCCCGCCCGGCCCGCACGTGTCGTTCCGTTCTCTCTGGAAAACCTCACTTTGCGTTGCTGTTCATTCCAGCCCCATCCCCGGGTTTAATCCCCTGTTTCCGACAGTGGACAAGGACGTGAATCCGTGCTGAAGAACCTCAGAGATGTTCAGCGGTACAGTGAAGATAGTGAATTCCCATCTATCCCGCTCTTTGTCACTTGGAAAAGGTGTCTGAGTGGAGGGACAATCGAGAGGGAAGCCCGGGGGGGCACAGGGCTGAGGGCTCCCCGCTGTGCGCCGGGGCAGGGCGGGTTTGCAGAGGGACACCTCGGGATACCAACCAACACCTTCCCGGAATTCCGGGTCTCATCACAGCCCCCGTGTAGCAGAATGAAACCGGCAGCGTGTTTCGCGTTGAAACGGGGGCTCACAAACCACATCCCCCCCGGACACCCTCTCCCGGCCGCTGCTCCGCAGGTGACGGCGCCGGCCCAGCCACGCTGAGCCACCCCGGAACACGACGCTGACAATCACATAACATCACCTCTAATGCGGATGGAAAATATTACACATTTGCTAATTTGAGTGAACATGGAATCGAGCGTGACCTTCATGTGATCAACAGTATCCGAAAGATGAGGGGACGGGACACGGGCTCTGCAGCACCGTCCCGATGGGGCACATAGCGCCGAAATCAGCCAAAGCAGCTAAACTGCTCCTATCTGCCAAGGAAGAGTTGCCAGGTAGGTATTAATAGTTCTAAATTTTCTGCAGTTGAACGCCAGTCGTAAATTACTTTGTAAATGTAAAAAGCCTTTCTTGGTATCAAAGGAAATGTAGCATATTGACATAATTATCCAGAAAGATGAGAGATGAATCATTTCAGCGTTTTGTTGAAAGTGTACATACAATTCTGGTGCCTGATAGACTGCTCCAGGCTAGACTTAACCTCGCTGCACCGTCAACAGAAGAGGAAGCAGCCATGAGGAGCAGCTCTCGTCAAAGCCAAAAAGGTCCTGCCCTGGGACAAGAACATGTTTTTCTCCTTTTCATGTTCTGAGCAGAATTAATTTTCCAGCACGAGGTGCTGCTGTTCAACAGAATAAAACCTCTTTTTTCCTGAAAGTTGATATTTGGAAGTGTGGGTGCCCAGAGAGGTGGTGGATGGACCATCCCTGGAGACATCCCAGGCCAGGCTGGACGGGCTCTGAGCAACCTGAGCTGGTGAAGATGTCCCTGTCATGGCAGGGGGGGCACTGGGGAGCTGGGAAGGTCCCTCCAGCCCAAACGAGCTGTGATTCAGTGATTCTATGAGTCTTCTCATATGAGCTCAAAAACAAAAGTTAGCTGCTATTTTTTGGCAAGATTTTGAGTTAAGTTTTGGTCTTTGATGATGAGCAGGAGTCAGAAGACCTGCGAGTTACCATTCTCACCAGGGCTGTCTGGGGAGACCTCCCTCCCTCCGCTCTTCGCCTTATCTTCAAAGCACTACCCCGAGGAAGGACCCGAGCTCGTATCTCACCATTCTCCATCATCTAAAGTTACCTCAGAAACCTGACATAGCTCTTCTGACAGCTTTTGCCTCCTCTCCTCAAGAGACGTGGCTGCAAATCCGGGTTACTATTCAAATCCACCCTCTCCATGACTCGCACACTGCTCGGCTTTGCCTTTTCATGAGCCCTGATCCCACGTGGAGCCACAACAAACCAGGGGGAGTTGTGCCCAGCACACAGAGACCCAGGTGCTGGACAGCTAACGGAGGCTGTGACGAGACATCGTCATTAGCGAGCGGTGCTAACGAGAGCACCATGACGGATGGTGCCCGTTCTCCTGGCTGCCGGAGCCGCACTCACCTCGTCCAGACCGCGCTGCAGCTTGCACTGCTGCTGCTTCCCAAGGCTCCAGGGAGTATTCAAGAGGAGATTTTCAGCAACTCAGATCTCAGATCTCCTGAGAAATTTCTCCTTTGCAAGGTTTCCGAGCAGCAGAAGGAAGTTTGGACCGTGGAGCGCAGCGGGAAGGGGCAGGACGGCTCACGGCTGCGCCGGGGCGCGTCTTCTCACCCTCGTGGTCTGAGCTGCCGAGCGCAGCGAGATGGACAGAGCCGCAAGCAACGAGAGGGCACCCAGCTTGCCTCCGACCGCCCAGCCGGTCCTGTGCCCGTCCCACCGCGTGCAGACACCGCCACCACCATCTGAACCCGTCCCTGCTGTCCCACAAGGCTGATATTGCACATTCTGCACCACTTCCAAGGCCGTTTCCCTGTCCCACTCTATCACAAAGCCCCACACCCCGCGGCCATCACATAGGAGATGGGGACAGCCAAATTGAGCCATTTTCATGAACCGTCACCAGGGTTATGGGTCACACCGCTCCTGTCCACTGGTGCACACACCTCGGACAGACAGAGGGACACAAGTACTGCTGGGGCACAGCAAAGCGCAGGGGACGGAATAACCGCCGAGCAGCACCAACGCAGCCAAGTCTCCTGCATTGCAACACGTGTATGGACACACGCACGTGCACACACACGCACCCCGAACTTCGTGCCCGCAGTGCAAACGAATGGTGTAAAAAGCCGTGACAGAAGCAGCAAAACGTTATCTACACAGGGACTGAGTGAGAGCCAGCGAGAAAGGGAGGGAAAAAGGAATAAACCTAGGAAACCAAGCAGTAACTGATTCCCAGAGCTATCCAGCTCTCTGATCATCACCTCCCACCTTCTCCCACACGCTTGGCATAAAAGACTTGTTAAAAATAAACAGCAATAGCTTCAGCATCACTCATTTCTGAGTGGGAAAACAGCCCAGGGCTTCAGAGAAGCCTCTTGACCACACCACGCCAGCTCCATCACCCAAACCAGCTCAACCACTCAAACCAGCTCCCAGCGCCTTCCCGACCCACCAGCACCCTCACAACCTGCAGATCCTCTCAGGAAACAACACATAACGAATATTCACCATGAAATGGTCACAATTGCGCTGGTAGTTTACAATACAGCTGTTTCATCAAGATGCCAAGAATTAAAGCAATGCCAAACGGCAACAAGGTATTTTCCTGAATGTGTTTTTCTGCGTTTACTGAGCAGCCGTCATCTGACAATAAGAACAGCCCATTCCAGCACTGTTACCGTTTCAATGAATCGTAAGGACAGAACAGTAGGCACCTGATAACACACACAAGCAAAGCCAAGCCCGGGCGCTTGAGCCTACCTTGCCAAAGCTGCCCTTCCCGATCGCCCGGAGAATCTGGAAGTGGTCAAAGTTCACTACAAGGTAAAAAAGAAATATATAAAATTACAAATGCTTTATTGCAAAGATCTTATGTTTAAAAATAAGACAGCAAGACAACTAAAGAGCACCGGTCCAGCTTTTATTGGAAGTCACCGCCTCCCGGGGAAGACGCGGGACCCCTGTTTCAGCCGCTGCGTGCACCCGCAAGCCCAGCCCTGCAGCCCTGCTGGTGCTGGTGCTGGTGCGCAGAGCCGTGGTGCGGAGCCGTGGCAAGGAACGGCAGCACAGCTACAACACTCCAGCTGCCGCCTTCACCAGCAAACAAAGTTATCACTGCTAAACTATTGCTGCGATCTAATCTCAGTCTTAAATACACAAAAAAGATAGGTCTATATATACCAATGATGAGATAACGCCCCTTGCCACAGAGCTGGAGTGCCCCACAAACAGATAAATACTGTCACAAAAGCCAGTGTAAAGGACCCAGCATTACTGCCATTTTACAAATTGCCTCTTTATACCTCAGTCCCTTCACATCCTCCCAGCTCCGTGAGCTGCAGGGCTGGAAACGAAGCCCCTGGTGCACACACAGATCCTGGCGCACACGCCAATCCTGGTGTACACGTAGCCCTCGGTGCACACGCAACCCCTGGTGCACACGCAACCCCTGGTGCACACGCCAATCCTGGTGCACACGCCGATCCTGGTGTACACGTAGCCCTCGGTGCACACGCAACCCCTGGTGCACACGCAACCCCTGGTGCACACACAGATCCCAGTGCACACGCCAATCCTGGTGTACACGTAGCCCTCGGTACACACGCAACCCCTGGTGCACACGCAGATCCTGGTGCACACGCAGATCCTGCATGGGCACAGGCTTGAGCTGCTGCACAGCCCTGATGTGCTCAGGCACTTGGACAAGAGTATCGTTGTCAGTCCCTTCCAAACCAACTGTTCTGTTCTGTTCTACTTTACTCTATTCTGTTCTACTCCTATCCTATTCTACTCCTATCCTGTTCTACTCCTATCCTGTTCTACTCCTATCCTGTTCTACGCTGCTCTACTCTAAGCCCAGTGTGTTTGCAAGTGTCCGGAGGGCGCAGGAGCTGGCCGGTGTGCTGCGGTGCCCCCGCTCAGCTGCCCCCGTCAGCGCTGACACGGCACCGAGAGCCCGGTCGTGCCCGGAGCCCTGGGCGCCGTGTGCCCAGCACACCGTGAGCGCTGCACACACAGCAGCGCTGGGCACGGGGGCTGAATGGTGCGGGAGCTGGTCAGGGAGCACTGACCTCCCGTCTGACTGACACTGCAGACCACAGGCACACAGGAAGAGTGGGAGCAAAGAATTCCCTATAAATATTCCGAGTCCCACTCACAGACCTTAAATAAATGAACATCTGTCATCTCTGAGGATGAATCAAAAGCCCACGCATGCCCCTGGAGTTCCTATTACCCTTTTGTGCTAGGCTGATATCCAAAATATTGTTATTGTCACTTTTGCGGGACATTTTCTGCAGGAAAAGTTTGCCAAACGACATGGAAAACAGGGTCTGGGCCAGCGTTACCACAGATGCCCCCACACCCCCAGGGCCCCCGCCAGTGACGCCAAGGGCAGCTGCACCATCTCCTCCCCGGTGCTCCAGGACACGCCGTGAAACAACACGTGGGGAAACCAGAGCTGCCCTGTCCTCCGACAGCCCCGTGCAAGCAAACCCAGCGACGGAGCCGTGTCACCCACAAACACACGCAGGACCCCAGCTCCAGAGAGCGCCTCAACCGCAGCACCGCCCTGGCCATGCAACCGCCCCAAGGGCTCAGATCCACAGCCGCTCCAGGAGGAGAGCTCCGGACAATCCTCTATTATACTGTTTGGAACACTGTGTAGAAAGCATCGCCGTGGAGAAAACAAAACCAAAAGTGTCATTTCCATGTATCCATGGCTACAAGTGCTGCAGAAAGCATCCTCTAGTCAGCAGGCAAGAGACAAACCTGGATATGAATATTCACCAGGCCCTTGAACCTACCAGCAAACACGTCACTTTTAATAAACCAGACACACAGCTCTGCTGGTTTGAGTTCAGGTGATGTCAGATGCACAGGCACTGACTATCTTTTTCAGTTTCACTATTTTCTTCAGGAAGCAGTAAGCAATCCCATTACAGAAAAAGCAAGCCTCAACATTTGAGGAAGAAAATCATAGTAGCAGCCCGTTGTTTTTTGCGCACAACACACTGGATTTCTGAAAACGACAACGTATCACTACAGAATACATGATTAACCCTAAAATAGAAATCCAGAGCTGCCTGGAACAACTCCGGGTGCCCCAGAGGCTCCGGTTTCCATGAGCTGGCAGCAAAAGCTGCCGGTCACCTGCGGCCGAGGACCTGCGCACTGGGGATGGGGACAGTCCGGTCACAGACACGGGAGGGTTTCAGCACACGCTGCGGCCAGCACGGGGCACACCCCACCTGCCAACGAGCTGAGCTATGCTTATTCTATTCTATTCTATTCTATTCTATTCTATTCTATTCTATTCTATTCTATTCTATTCTATTCTATTCTATTCTATTCTATTCTATTCTATTCTATTCTATTCTTCCATTCCATTCCATTCCCATCCCATCCCCATCTGCAACGTACCAATGCGAGGCGGCACAAGGACACCGACTTTTCGGTCGCACCACAATCCAATGCCATCTGTTGTGCTGAAATGCCCCAACGGGTATTCCGTTTGCTCCTTGTGAAAAAACTACGCTAATTACTCCTATTGACTCCTCTAACAGCTCGTTATCGATATCGCACCTTCTCAGCTCAGTGGACTGCTGGACATCGGTATTTGCGACGGGAAACGTGCCTCTCGTCGGCGTCCAGTGAAAACCATGGATCACAAATGCAGACACATCCTGCGAGCCGGATGTGCGCAGTTTGGGGTGATCTGCTCCGGTGTCCAGCACACAGGAGCGATGGTGGCAGTGATCTGCTCCGGTGTCCAGCACACACACAGGAGCGATGGTGGCAGTGATCTGCTCCGGTGTCCAGCACACACACAGGAGCGATGGTGGCAGTGATCTGCTCCGGTGTCCAGCACACACACAGGAGCGATGGTGGCAGTGATCTGCTCCGGTGTCCAGCACACACACAGCAGCGATGGTGGCAGTGATCTGCTCCGGTGTCCAGCACACACACAGGAGCGATGGTGGCAGTGATCTGCTCCGGTGTCCAGCACACACACAGCAGCAATGGTGGCAGTGATCTGCTCCGGTGTCCAGCACACACACAGCAGCGATGGTGGCAGTGATCTGCTCCGGTGTCCAGCACACACACAGCAGCGATGGTGGCAGTGATCTGCTCCGGTGTCCAGCACACACACAGCAGCGATGGTGGCAGTGATCTGCTCCGGTGTCCAGCACACACACAGCAGCGATGGTGGCAGTGATCTGCTCCGGTGTCCAGCACACACACAGGAGCGATGGTGGCAGTGATCTGCTCCGGTGTCCAGCACACACACAGCAGCGATGGTGGCAGTGATCTGCTCCGGTGTCCAGCACACACACAGCAGCAATGGTGGCAGTGATCTGCTCCGGTGTCCAGCACACACACAGGAGCGATGGTGGCAGTGATCTGCTCCGGTGTCCAGCACACACACAGGAGCGATGGTGGCAGTGATCTGCTCCGGTGTCCAGCACACACACAGCAGCGATGGTGGCAGTGATCTGCTCCGGTGTCCAGCACACACACAGCAGCGATGGTGGCAGTGATCTGCTCCGGTGTCCAGCACACACACAGCAGCAATGGTGGCAGTGATCTGCTCCGGTGTCCAGCACACACACAGCAGCAATGGTGGCAGTGATCTGCTCCGGTGTCCAGCACACACACAGGAGCGATGGTGGCAGTGATCTGCTCCGGTGTCCAGCACACACACAGGAGCGATGGTGGCAGTGATCTGCTCCGGTGTCCAGCACACACACAGCAGCGATGGTGGCAGTGATCTGCTCCGGTGTCCAGCACACACACAGCAGCGATGGTGGCAGTGATCTGCTCCGGTGTCCAGCACACACACAGCAGCGATGGTGGCAGTGATCTGCTCCGGTGTCCAGCACACACACAGCAGCGATGGTGGCAGTGATCTGCTCCGGTGTCCAGCACACACACAGCAGCGATGGTGGCAGTGATCTGCTCCGGTGTCCAGCACACACACAGCAGCAATGGTGGCAGTGATCTGTTCCGGTGTCCAGCACACACACAGGAGCGATGGTGGCAGTGATCTGCTCCGGTGTCCAGCACACAGGAGCGATGGTGGCAGTGATCTGCTCCGGTGTCCAGCACACACACAGGAGCGATGGTGGCAGTGATCTGCTCCGGTGTCCAGCACACACACAGGAGCGATGGTGGCAGTGATCTGCTCCGGTGTCCAGCACACACACAGGAGCGATGGTGGCAGTGATCTGCTCCGGTGTCCAGCACACAGGAGCGATGGTGGCAGTGATCTGCTCCGGTGTCCAGCACACACACAGCAGCGATGGTGGCAGTGATCTGCTCCGGTGTCCAGCACAC
Source organism: Patagioenas fasciata (assembly GCF_037038585.1). Taxonomy (NCBI): domain Eukaryota; kingdom Metazoa; phylum Chordata; class Aves; order Columbiformes; family Columbidae; genus Patagioenas; species Patagioenas fasciata. The sequence continues at coordinate 42,620,523 of NC_092527.1, forward strand.
ACACAGCAGCGATGGTGGCAGTGATCTGCTCCGGTGTCCAGCACACACACAGGAGCGATGGTGGCAGTGATCTGCTCCGGTGTCCAGCACACAGGAGCGATGGTGGCAGTGATCTGCTCCGGTGTCCAGCACACACACAGGAGCGATGGTGGCAGTGATCTGCTCCGGTGTCCAGCACACACACAGGAGCGATGGTGGCAGTGATCTGCTCCGGTGTCCAGCACACACACAGGAGCGATGGTGGCAGTGATCTGCTCTGGTGTCCAGCACACACACAGGAGCGATGGTGGCAGTGATCTGCTCCGGTGTCCAGCACACAGGAGCGATGGTGGCAGTGATCTGCTCCGGTGTCCAGCACACACACAGCAGCGATGGTGGCAGTGATCTGCTCCGGTGTCCAGCACACACACAGCAGCGATGGTGGCAGTGATCTGCTCCGGTGTCCAGCACACAGGAGCGATGGTGGCAGTGATCTGCTGTTCATTCTGCATTGATTTACAAGATATCCAAAAGCAGGGCAAGACGAAGCTACCATAAAACTTTAGATACACAATGAACACCCAGTGAAGGTTTGACATCAGGACCTGGTATTAATGTCCAATAGTGGGAAAACAATGGATGCAGTTAGTAAATTCCATATCCAATATCCTCAAATCTGGGGAAAACGGATGATCAAAAATCACATTTTAAGAACTGAGCCAACCTTTCAGTATTTATCTGCCTGTCTTCCAGCTCCACCAATAGAAACAGGGAAGTTTTAACTGCAAGAGTGACTCTACAACACTAAAGACCTAAGAAATCCTTTTCTGAGTCTTGTGACCGGAAATTTACAGGAAACAATCAACTTTTTCTGTCAATGCATGTCTATATGTTGGTATAATTAATAGCATTTGTCTGCCTATCCTATTACTGCAATCTGGCTTTGGAAGCAAGCACCACGGTGACCGACGTATAACGTCAGCACGTGGCCGCAGTAACCACAAGTTTGCTGCCACAAAACGCCCGGAGTTTCAGCTCATGGCAAAGGGTTCTGGCTGAGATGTAAAAGCCACGGCACACGTGGGTTCCAGCTGGGGAGGAAAAGCCGCTTCTGCAAGCAACTTGCGGGAAAAAGCAGGTATTTGGTGGGGAGAGGGAGCACGGGGCGATGGGGAACGATCCCACAATCCCCCCGAGCCCGGGGCCCTCCAACAGTCGGCACCCATCGGCTGTACCCGGCGGAGGAACCGCTGCTCTGCACCCCTGGAACAGCACGAGCAACGCGGTCCGTCTGCCTGTTCACATCCACGGAGAAGATTACATAGGTGAGAAAAATGGAAATACAGGATAACGTGGCTGTCAGGAAACTCAAGTGAGCATTAACTACGCGGGAACTCACGGAACGCCGGTAGATAATGAAAGAAATTAAAGGTATAATACAAGCCCAGTGCTACAAATGAGCCCCTTTAGAAACTAAGGATTCAAACATACTATTAGGAAGCGAGTCTGAAGCCGTGTAAAAACAGCGCATCAGCGTATGATTAAAAATGAATCTCTGTGAATCCGTAAGGAATCAAATACACCATGCAAAGCAACTGCAAAGTCATTTTAGGAAGACTGAGTTATTGATACTGGGTACAAAAATGTTTGCATTGGCCAGAAACCGTTCCTAATCAGTGCAAAAGCACGGTTGCATTGGCCAGGAGCCCGTGTGAAGGAGTGCGAGCTTATCACGCTCGCTGCTCCTCCAGCAACGGCTCCCGGGGCGCTGGGATCGCGGAGAAAAGCACCGCAGCCTGTCCCTTGCGCTCCGCGGGCTTTGAAGATGCTATTTCTGATAGAAAAAATGTGTTACTTTGCAGCCCACACCTAACGACGGCCAGAGCCCCCCGGACCGCCCAAAACCAGTGACCCCCGCCCCGAGACCAGTATGATGATGGGTTTGTTCCTCCGTGCTCCCGCATGCCCAGCCAGCATTTCTGGACAGGTCCTGCTGCTCAGCAGAACTCTCTGGTTTTATTGAACAAGCTCCCGAGCAGAAGCTTGGGTGGCAGAACCATCGCCTCACATTCGCAATGGAAAACTTCACATGCAGCTGGCATTAAATCTCCCTGGCAAACACTCAAACTCCCCCAGCGCACCGAGCCTGGAGCGGAGCGGCGCCGAAGCCGTTTGATCACAGCATCGTCTGACGCGGGCTGAACGGGCTGCCAATTAGAGCCCTGCGGGAGCGGCAGGAACACGCCGCTTCCATCCCCGTTCCACGGATGTGCTGCTGTAACAAACCCGAGACGCGCTTCCTGGGACACCCCGGCCCCAGCTCCACCTCCCACCTACCGGCAGAGGAGCCTTCATGGCCCTGAGCCCATTTTCCATGCCACATAATTTAAGTCTAGCCTAAAGCGCCTGGATCGCCCAGGTCAGCGCTACCCGAGGCTCAGCTCGTCTGCGACGTCCCCTGATGTCCCAGTCTCTGGGGGCGCGGACAGAGCAGACGGGGGTGCAGGGACGGGATCCAGGAGCCACTGCCCCAGGTTCCATCGGCACTGCCACACACCACGGAAATAAATGGAGATGGTGCTGGTGGTGAAAGAGGAAAAAGAGGAGGAGGACGGGAGCAAACCAGCCAGGCCGGGGCTGTGCGGTGCTCCCCCCGCGGCAGCGCCACGCGGCCGCTCTGCAGGGTAAGCACCGCTTCTCGCACCGCTGCACTGGGAATTACCTTTCTTCACCTCTCCTGCTCTTCATCCCAGAATAGAACAAGAGGATCAGGAAGGTCGTTTGAGCCATTTAATTCTGGGACAGCTCCACCATCATTGCAAAGTTTGGTTTTTGCAGTGGCACAGGGAGCAAGAGAAGGAACCGAACCTCCCCCAGCGCCTCCTCAAGGCCGCTTGTTCTCTTGTCTTTTTTTCCCCAGTTCTACAGCTTAGAAAATTTGATTTCAAGTAACTAAAATTGATGTACCAAAAAAGTCTTTATAGCACATGTTTATAGTAACACAACATTAGCAATAAACATCTGCTAAATGTTACTTAATGTTTTCACAACATACGGATGACTTTAGCTGCCTCATGAACACTGAGGTGCGTTGTGTTCGGGGCCGGGCAGCGGCTGCTAAAATCCCTAAATCCAGCACAGAGCACCTGAGCAAAGCCAAACAGCTTTAGACAAATGCATTCCAATAAAAATGGTAAAGTTGGCTTTACCAAAACATTGAATTCACTTCCTCAGTTTTGTTCCATTTTGTACAGCGTGAGGGAGGTGGGAGAGTCTCCCTTGTCTGGAGGGTTTGCAAAACTGACCCGGACAGCACCCTTCTGGACAATGAGACCTCCTTTGCACTTTAACTTCAAAACATAACAAGAATGAACAGTTACACAGAATGCAATGTTTCACCCAAAATGAAGCTTTGCTTCCTCTGCTGAAAAATGTGAATTTCAGGTCAAACACCCCCAGCGGGTATTTGCGCTCTGAATTCTGCGGGATCTGCACCCCGCGTCCTCCCCCCTGCAGGAGGTGAGCGCAGCCCCCAGGGGGACTGTCACCACGGGTCAGGGGACACGGCTGTCCTGTCACCACGGGTCAGGGGACACGGCTGTCCTGTCACCACGGGTCGGGGGACACGGCTGTCCTGTCACCGCGGGCCGGGGGACACGGCTGTCCTGTCACCACGGGCCGGGGGACACGGCTGTCCTGTCACCGCGGGCCGGGGGACACGGCTGTCCTGTCACCACGGGCCGGGGGACACGGCTGTCCTGTCCCCGCGGGCCGGGGGACATGGCTGTCCTGTCCCCGCGGGCCGGGGGACACGGCTGTCCTGTCACCACGGGTTGGGAGACACGGCTGTCCTGTCACCGCCGGTCGGGGGACACGGCTGTCCTGTCACCGCGGGCCGGGGGACACGGCTGTCCTGTCACCGCGGGTCGGGGGACACGGCTGTCCTGTCACCGCCGGTTGGGGGACACGGCTGTCCTGTCACCACGGCCCAGGGGACACGGCTGTCCTGTCACCGCGGGTCGGGGGACACGGCTGTCCTGTCCCCGCGGGTCGGGGGACACGGCTGTCCTGTCACCGCGGGTCAGGGGACACGGCTGTCCTGTCACCGCGGGTCGGGGGACACGGCTGTCCTGTCCCCGCGGGTCAGGGGACACGGCTGTCCTGTCCCCGCGGGTCAGGGGACACGGCTGTCCTGTCACCGCGGGTCGGGGGACACGGCTGTCCTGTCCCCAATCCCGCCCCAGCACATCCCTCTGTGCGCCAGCCTGGCCGGGGCTGCAGGAAAAACAAACAAAGCCCTCACAAAACGGGTCCGGTTTTCTCAAAAACAAGGCTGAACGTGAAGTTTGGGGCAACTTTGCCACTTCCATTCCGAACTGAAAGCTGAGGACCTGCTTTACAAACCAGCACACCAGCGACGTTCGGGTTTTGTGAGCCTCAGTTCACTCCACGCACGGGAAACACGTTGATGTTTTATGTACGAACCATACGTTTGGGCTCTGCAGTGCGAAGGTTTGCTAACAGCGCCAGCTTAAATACAACTGAGGAATTCTCATGGGAGAGTGCAGGAACCGTTGGTAACCAGAAATCACTGCTTCCAGGAGGAAACTTAGGACCGCTGCAGTGCGGCAGCCCCAAGCCACCGGGCTTAGGAAGGCAGCTCCCGACTCCAGATGAACCCAGGTCTGCAGGAGACTCTCGTGATGAAGCAGAAAGCATGAGGAACAGGGAAAGAAGGAAATTATTAACAAGTTTGTCACAAAATCGGGGATACCAATGTGCAAGAACCATCTCCAAAGTTAAACTAAATGCCATATGAAAGAGACGGATCTTCTAAAAGTCTAAGAAAGTCATTTAGTCGGGAATTCCTCTGACACAGGATGTTTTCCCCTTTATAGGGTTGCATGCCCGGCCCCATGGGACCCCAGTTCATCATTTTATGTTGTTAAATGTAACTCCAGATAAACGTAGCCAGTAAGAGAGTTTCCATGTCACTGCAGCCCAGTCAGAGAAATCCTCCCTGCGCGACTTCCTGCTAGAACCACCTCAGGACAGCAGCCACACCAGCCGCCCAGCTTCGGTTCCAACCCCGCGTCAGGACGCTGCTGCGTGCACGTCCCTCTGCTCTGCACCGCGGACAGCACTGCGGGCAGCACCGCGGGCAGCACCGCGGGCAGCACTGAGGGCAGCACTGCGAGCAGCACTGCAGGCAGCACCGCGGACAGCACTGCGGGCAGCACCGAGGGTAGCAGGCAGCACCGCGGACAGCACCGCAGGCAGCACTGCGGGCAGCACCGCAGGCAGCACTGAGGGCAGCACGCAGCACCGCGGGCAGCACTGCAGGCAGCACTGTGGGCAGCACTGCGGGCAGCACTGAGGGCAGCAGGCAGCACCGCGGGCAGCACTGCGGGCAGCACGCAGCACCGCGGGCAGCACTGCAGGCAGCAGGTAGCACCATGGGCAGCACCGCAGGCAGCAGGCAGCGCTGCAGGCAGCACCGCAGGCAGCACCGCGGACAGCACTGCAGGCAGCACTGCGGACAGCACCGCAGGCCCGGCCGCAGCGCTTCCAACACGGCATCAGACACGTGGCAGTTCAGCTGAACCCATCTCCCGGGTACAGAGCCCTCGTTATGATTATTAGAGAAAGGAAACTAAGAATTAAAATACACTAATCTGAGTTTTGTTCTGCAAGGACATCTTTCTATTTCAGTATTAGTCACACCGCCAGGAACATGCAAGACCTGGAGATGACAAATGCCCAAGTCCTCATCTCTCTCCCTCCCCAGAAGGACAAGTGCTGGGTGGGCAGGGATGGGGAGAGGAGAGGGGATGGGATGGAATGGAATGGGGAGAGGGGATGGGATGGGATGGGATGGGATGGGATGGGGAGAGGGGATGGGATGGGATAGAATGGGGAGAGGGGATGGGATGGGATAGAATGGGGAGAGGGGATGGGATGGGATGGAATGGGGAGAGGGGATGGAATGGGATGGAATGGGGAGAGGGGATGGAATGGAATGGGGAGAGGGGATGGAATGGAATGGGGAGAGGGGATGGGACAGGGAGAGGGGAAGGGTTCTGCAGAACCTGTCCCTCGCTGCAGGTGTTTAAGCGGCAGGGGGGCTTGCTACTTCGTGATCACCTTCCTCATCAGACCTGCTACCTCATCAAAAACGGACACTGCAGATTCCTCAGCCTCCACGCTTGTGAAGAAAACCCGCACTGCACCCCTGAGCTGTATCAGAACTGTAAAATATTTAAGCCCATGCAGTGATGCCTGATGAATTCTGAAAACACGGGCATGCCAGGAGGGTTTCCAGCTAAGCTGATGCAAAATCTCACTGAAGTGGAAGGAGGAAGAGTCTCCAGAAGCCGGCGAGCAGGTGTGCCGGTGTGAGGACGCCGCGGTGGGCTCTGCCCGCGGGCACGCAGGAGAGGCCCTGCCAGCTGGGAGGACCCGAACCAGCTGTTCTTCCAGCAACTTCTTCAACAGCAATTCTCCTGTCTACTTTTTCTCTTGGCAGCCACTCTGGTATGACCTGGGATGGATAAGAACCCAAGAGGAGAGGGGAGAGACCAGCGTCACACAGCTCAGGGCACATGGGCAGAATTATCATGGGGACCTGCAAGCCGGTGTGTTTTACCTTCCTCCTGGGCACACAGAGCAGGAACCTTCTCTGGGGTTCCCTTATGAAGGCAACTAGGAAAATCATGAATGCCAGATTTACTGGTTTGTGGGGAAGCAATTCTGTCAACCAAATGTAAATGGCTGAAATGTCTAGAAAGCGCAGCAGCCCCAGTCAGGTGCAGGCGCTGGGCCCTGTGCTGAGCATGGGCAGGCCCAGCTTTGCTCTGTATGTGCCAATAAAACATCAAACCACAGAACGGTTTGGATTGGAGGGACCGTCCCAGCTCCCCAGTGCCCCCCCTGCCATAGCAGGGACATCCTCACCAGCTCAGGGTGCTCAGAGCCCGTCCAGCCTGGCCTGGGGTGTCTCCAGGGATGGTTCGTCCGCTCTGGGGGCCCGGGCTCTCAGCACCCTCATTTCACACCAGTGGACTAAGAGCAGGATGAGCTGTGGCTGTCTGGCACAGTTTCAAAAGCATTAACCATTTTTCAGTCCTGCCTAATATAGCAAGGACAAAATTTTTCAACATTTATGCCACAGTAATGGTTTAATTTAGTGCCTTGAACTTGCAGTGTAATAAATAAATGTTTTATATCAGAAATAAAATCTGCTCATTTTCATGGGTTTAGCTCACCCTGTGGTTCTGACTGTACAAGTGAAACCGTGAAATGAGAAGTTAATTCTTTAAATCATTTCAACCCACAATTTAAACAAAAGTTGAATGGAGACAAAGCCACCTTTGTGGGTCTGATACTGCAAACTGCTTCAGGTCCTCTGGTCTTTAATTCACCGTTGTCATGCGGATGAGCCCAATCCTCCCATCTTCATTCAACAGGAACCTCCCACGAGCGAACTCGCAGCATTTCCAGGATGCAAAGGACTCAGGCTGCCCTCTCGCAAGGAACGCATCCTGCTCCAAAGCATGCTACCTTTCACGTTACAGCTGCTTCTCTATTTTAATCACTTTAAAGCTGCTAAATTATTCACCGTTCAGAAAATACATTTTCATTGCCTAGAGTTGGCAACTGAGAATGACTTACAGAAATAGGTCACCCTCATCCCGTAGAAGAATTAACATACACCTCGTGTGCCTCCCGCCCCGTTTCCATTTTTAAGCTCCGCTCCACGTGAGGATGGGCCCAATTTAAACCGTCTGCATTTTTCATGCTGCTCCATCACGCCAAACCCACAGTCTCCACAATGTGCCCTGACTTCACACTTTCAACAAACCACAACCAGCAAAAAGATTAATAGACCAACTTTTGCCCGGTGTTCACACAGGCGGTGGGTAGAGCCTCAATGATCACTGCAAAGCATCCCACCTCAGTTTTCCAACGCCACCAGTTCAGCCTGAGAAAGCTCGGTCCTGCGTGGGGCTGAGCACCACCAGCAGCCACGGGGTGCGCTGTGCCCTGGAGGGTGCAGGCCGCGCGTGTGTTGCTCTGCTTTTTCTTTACCTACAAACCTCCAAAAGAAACAGATTTTAACTTGACATTTAACAAAAAAAATGCTGGCACGTTTACTTTTCTGTTTTTACACATTTCCAAATTAAACACAATTTGCTAAGGACTGTTCCCCAGCCAGCTGTTAGCCATAATAAGCCCGGGCTGCTGACTGCTCCAGCCATCGTCCTCGCTGGGGAGCACAGAACCAGGGCCGCATTTGGGCTTTCGGTTCCCGTTCTGCTCTGCACAGGCGGAGCTGGCTCCTGCCAGCACTTGGTTACATGGCAATCACACTGGTGTCTCCAGCCTCCGGAAAACGGGATTCGGCTATGAGGAAATAAACGGCACAGAGGACAAAGCAAGAAATCTTTAACGGATGATAAAGAGGAAAATGAAGCTCTAAGCCCTGTGTGTGTTCAGGGGAGAACGGGAAAGTGATTTTGGGAGGTGCGGGGGGATGGAGGGGAGCAGAGCACCGTGCGGCGCTGCCGAGGACAGGGACAGCCGGCCCCGCACCCTGCTCCCAGGGACAGGGACAGCCGGCCCCGCACCCTGCTCCCGAGGACAGGGACAGCCAGCCCTGTGCTCTGCTCCCGAGGACAGGGACAGCCAGCCCCGCGCTCTGCTCCCGAGGACGGGGACAGCCAGCCCCGTGCTCTGCTCCCGAGGACAGGGACAGCCAGCCCCGTGCTCTGCTCCCGAGGACAGGGACAGCCAGCCCCGTGCTCTGCTCCCGAGGACAGGGACAGCCAGCCCTGTGCTCTGCTCCCGAGGACAGGGACAGCCAGCCCCGCACTCTGCTCCCGAGGACAGGGACAGCCAGCCCCGCACTCTGCTCCCAGGGACAGGGACAGCCAGCCCCGCGCCCTGCTCCCGAGGACAGGGACAGCCAGCCCCGTGCTCTGCTCCCGAGGACGGGGACAGCCAGCCCCGCGCCCTGCTCCCGAGGACGGGGACAGCCAGCCCCGCGCCCTGCTCCCGAGGACGGGGACAGCCAGCCCCGCGCTCTGCTCCCGAGGACAGGGACAGCCAGCCCCGTGCTCTGCTCCCGAGGACAGGGACAGCCAGCCCCGTGCTCTGCTCCCGAGGACAGGGACAGCCAGCCCTGTGCTCTGCTCCCGAGGACAGGGACAGCCAGCCCCGCACTCTGCTCCCAGGGACAGGGACAGCCAGCCCCGTGCTCTGCTCCCGAGGACAGGGACAGCCAGCCCCGCGCCCTGCTCCCGAGGACAGGGACAGCCAGCCCCGTGCTCTGCTCCCGAGGACGGGGACAGCCAGCCCCGCGCCCTGCTCCCGAGGACGGGGACAGCCAGCCCCGCGCTCTGCTCCCGAGGACAGGGACAGCCAGCCCCGTGCTCTGCTCCCGAGGACAGGGACAGCCAGCCCCGCGCTCTGCTCCCGAGGACAGGGACAGCCAGCCCCGTGCTCTGCTCCCGAGGACAGGGACAGCCAGCCCCGCGCTCTGCTCCCGAGGACAGGGACAGCCAGCCCTGTGCTCTGCTCCCGAGGACAGGGACAGCCAGCCCCGCACTCTGCTCCCAGGGACAGGGACAGCCAGCCCCGCGCTCTGCTCCCGAGGACAGGGACAGCCAGCCCCGCGCCCTGCTCCCGAGGACAGGGACAGCCAGCCCCGCGCTCTGCTCCCGAGGACAGGGACAGCCAGCCCTGTGCTCTGCTCCCGAGGACAGGGACAGCCAGCCCTGTGCTCTGCTCCCGAGGACAGGGACAGCCAGCCCCGCACTCTGCTCCCAGGGACAGGGACAGCCAGCCCCGTGCTCTGCTCCCGAGGACAGGGACAGCCAGCCCCGCGCCCTGCTCCCGAGGACAGGGACAGCCAGCCCCGTGCTCTGCTCCCGAGGACGGGGACAGCCAGCCCTGCGCTCTGCTCCCGAGGACAGGGACAGCCAGCCCCGCGCTCTGCTCCCGAGGACGGGGACAGCCAGCCCCGCGCTCTGCTCCCGAGGACGGGGACAGCCAGCCCCGTGCCCTGTTCCGGCTCCAGCTCTGATCACGGTGAACTGTCCCTGTTGCACAGCCCGTCGTGCAGCGCAGAGACACCGCGCTGGGTGTCACAGCTGTGCTGGGTGTCGCACACCGGAGCAGCACGGTGTCCGCGCTCAGCTGCAGCTGTGCACAGATGTGGGAGCAGAATCGCACCCAGAGCAGACAGCTGCTGCGTGCAGATCAGCGCCCGCAGCTCCCGTGTGCACAGAGAGCGGGGACAACAGTGAGAGGCCCAGGAACTGTTGCTTGGGACTTCTAAGGTCCAAATTCAACCCTATTCACAGTGGCAGCAGCAGAGCTTGGGGACATTTTGGCCCAGCAGAATCAACAGGAGGTTCTCCAGCTGACTTTAGTTAGACAGGGGTTTTCCTGGCCAAGCTCTGGACGCTGCCCGTCTCACTGCACAAGCTGCGTGTGGGGTTTGTTAAGCACCAGGGTTCTGCCTCAAGCCAGACTCACAGTGACACTGTGGCCACGGACAGGATGGCAGCAAAGCCACAGAAAACGGGTCCCTCAGCATCGCACCTGCCAGGGGATCCTCTGATCCACCCGACTAAGAGATGCTGGTCACGGAGCGAAACCTGCCCGGCCACACGCGGTGGATTAATTACATCGTTCTGCGCCCGTCGCAGGTCGAAGTGATCGTTACCAACTGAGGAAAACAACTGCTAATAACAGTATTGCTCACAATCTTACTCCAGAATTCAATTCAAACCGATTGTTCAGCTCAATAGCAAACAGCTTACGCTAATTCCTACTAACTTTTAATACCCATATAGTGAGAAAAACAGAGTTTGCACTGAAATGGCACAAATTCTAATGCACAGCAGGATTAACTCTTCGTGCTTTAAACTTCATTATGTGCAGTCAGGTGGCGCTTGATATTCCCTCTTCCTTAGCTAAACCCGACAACGCGCGTTTAATGATTTCGGTGCACATACGCTGATGGAGCTAATTAGGACTCCCGTAGGGCTGAGCTCAACTTTTCCAGCGTTGTCTAAATTGCAAACAAAATGTTCTAGAAGCCATACTGCGCGGCACGGGCTCACAGGCTCCGGGCGGCACGGGCTCACAGGCTCTGTCGGGCACGGGCTCACAGGCTCTGTCGGGCACGGGCTCACAGGCTCCGGGCGGCACGGGCTCACAGGTTCTGGGCGGCACGGGCTCACAGGCTCCGCGCGGCACGGGCTCACAGGCTCCGCGCGGCACGGGCTCACAGGCTCTGGGCGGCACGGGCCCACAGGCTCCGGGCGGCACGGGCTCACAGGCTCCGGGCGGCACGGGCTCACAGGCTCCGGGCGGCACGGGCTCACAGGCTCTGTCGGGCACGGGCTCACAGGCTCCGGGAGGCACGGGCTCACAGGCTCTGTCGGGCACGGGCTCACAGGCTCTGCGTGGCACGGGCTCACAGGCTCCGGGCGGCACGGGCTCACAGGCTCTGTCGGGCATGGGCTCACAGGCTCCGGGCGGCACGGGCTCACAGGCTCCGTGCAGACCGCTCGCTCCTGTGCATCTACAGCACCACAACCGTGTTTGCTGGGGAAAAGGAAAATACCCCAAAACACCAACCGCTCCATCTCCTGGGCTTTCAAAGTGTTTCACCATTGACTCCAGCTTCAGGAGGATCAAACCAGGAACCAAAGAGAAACCTTGCTTATGTACTTGGAAATGGATTATGCTAAAAGCTAAATAAAATAAAAACTTAATTTAAAGATACAAGTGATAAACCAAATAAATTCCTCCATCCGTGGCTTGGTACTGAAGGTGAGGTGGGACGCGAGCTCATCTCTCACCAACCTGATCATACGGTCTCACCACGCTGTTCACACACAAGCGCTCACCGTGTGGTTTCTCTTGCGGAGGCTCCGGTGGGCACCGGGACACCCGACATCTCCCCACACGGTCACCCCAACCTTCCAACAAGCAACTCGTTGGTAATTATTTCTACAGCATTGTTAAAGGCCTGAGTGCAAATCCTCTAGGTCAGCCCCATTAGGTATTGCCCAGGACACGACTGCGGGCTGCAAATGTTCATGCCCGTCAAGGAGACACCAGCCTTCTCTTTCTGGAAACCTAAACTCCCCATTTCCGTCATTTCTCAAAGCAGAAAGTTCACGCCATGTGAAATCATCAGATGGTGAGACCGCAGAATCGTACCCAAAGGGAGCCCAGGCTCAGCCGCATCCCCGTGCTAAGCTCTCCTCTCATCCTCGCCATTCCCCTGCCTGTATTTTATCCCCCCCTCGCTTTATTTCACTCACAGTCACATTTCTTTCCTCCCACTCAAACGCTGTGACAAGCTGGCACTCAGCTCTGCTGGAAACACACTGATCAAGATGTATTAATTCATGTAAAATCCCTTCCACTTCTCTACACCAGCAAGAGAAAGTTGGAAAGGATCATTCCGAAGTTCGAGGCAAGTGACTCTGGTGTTCCTACAGAAACGGCTCTCTGTCACAGTAGGTGACGCTTATTTCCAACACTACCGCAGAGAGAGCTACTCAAACTAGTCATTATTAACTTACCGCTAATAATCATGCAAGGCTCGCTCCTGCTTAGGACAAAGGGGCTGGCCCTGCACACGGTGGCGGGTCTGGCAGCGCAGCCCGGTGAGGCTGCGGGACACCAGAGCAGCCCTGGCGGCGGCAGAACCAGCCCGGGGACCCGAGCAGCTCCGGACAGGCCTGGTGCAACGGAACGGCCTGCGGTACCAACCCACTGCAAACACGGGGCTCAGAATGCGTATGTGAATATGTATTATTACTTAGTATAGATATGAATATTAACTAGGCTATTCTGAAATGATGGCACCAGTAAATGTAAAGATATCCACTATATCTCACTTATACCTAACGAAGTAGAATCATAAAATCCCAGAGTCCAGTACAGCTCTTGGGTCAAGTAAACACTGGTGCAATGATGCTGGACCATTTCTGAGGCCTGAGGAAACGTACCTGTCTGCCACTGGACATCCATTTATCCTTGATTAAAATTGATCCAACAGATCAGAGTAAATAGACTTTTGTGATTTTTTTCCCTGGAGGGAGAAAAAAAAAATTGAAGTACATCTATTGCAGAATAAAGCGACCTGTTAATAAAGAACACGGGGCAGCCCCGGCTGCACGGGAAGGAGATGCCGGGATCACCGTGACCATGGCAGTGTGTGACGGGGCTGTCACCCCCGGACCCGCTCCCCGCACAGCCCACGCGGCAGAGAGGACACGGCAAGCGGGACTGAAGACCTATCAGGGAAAAACCAGCATCAACGTAACGGTGACAAACCAGAAAACCGTGCCATCTGGAGCTGACGGGCTTCCTGGCTCTGTGTCACCATCATCTATCTGCTGATGCACCGGATTTAAAGCAACTCCTTAAAGTTGGATGTCATTCCTGTGCAGCCACTACGCACTAAAAACCTATACCTTTTAATTTAAAGATATTCAGGCAAGCCGAGGCAGCACGGGGAAGCTGAGCCCCGGCACGGGGAAGCTGAGCCCCGGTGCTGGTGGCTGCAGCCCTGGCTGGAGCCGCCTGACTCCCACCATAAGCAAACCAGACTCATTAAAAACAGCACCACGGTAAATCAGTGGATTTTCACCACCGCCCCAGCAGCCTCTTCAGCCCTTGCCACGCAAGGCAGGGACCCGGGGACCCTGCTGGCCGCTGGGAGCCGCACGGTGCAGCCACCTTGAGACTCACGCCTGAAAATACGGAAGAAAAAAGCCAAAACAGCGTATAACTGATGTCAGGAGCACCCGAGATACAAAGCAATGATTCTCTATGAACTGCCATAAAAATCAGTTTGAAATAGACCGTCAGCGCACCAATGAAGTCCTGTCTTCAACCAGTACAAGGTCGCCAAGGACAAGGGGGTGGGTTTCATCCCTACAACAGACGATCGGAACAAGCAGGTGGGGCAGCGCCGGGGGCTCCTTCTGCCATGGAAACGCCCCAGCGAGGGCAGGCGACCCCCTGTGCCCTCCCCAGCCCGTCCCAGTGCCACCAACCCCTCCCGCAGCTCCGTGTCCCAGCTGCTGTGCACCTGCTGGGAAGAGATCATCCAGCTTTTCCCTTCATTATACGATTCAAAACCATTCCCACGGATGATACAGTCAACTGAATAAAATCAGCACCTTTCCCTTCTCTCAGCCTCCGTTCTCACACCTGACATCTTGAGCACTTTCCAGATAGATTTAATGAATGGAAAGTGTTCTCTCCTTATTCCCTGAAGGCAAATAGTACTTTCCTATCTCCTGGGGAAAAAAATTGCTCAAAATCTGCTTCGTTTTGATTATGAAACAGGGAAAGAAAGACTAAATATTTCCGAAATTAGCTTAATAGTATCCAGAAATATTCAAAAAGCCATTATAATGGATATATATATATCTCCATATAATGGAGAATATACATTTATATTCATACCATACTTGATTAGCGGGGGAAAAGAACTCATGGTCAGCGGAGGGGCCAGATCTGCTCGTGGTATAAATGCAGTGCCACTGTCTGACAGGCCCTACACAGATAAATACATAGATGTATATATATATATATACACACCCTTACTGGAAAAGCTGCGAGAACACAACCTGTTCATCCCTTCCAGCTTTAAAATCGCTGTTTTGCCACAGCCTCAATTCAGCGCAGAAGACACCGTGGGGCCGCGAGAAAAAAGGCGGAAAACACCAGTTCTGCGTTTCCCAGATGCCGTACTGTCGCTGCCTCTCCCTCCCCGGCACGCTGCGTGTCCAGGAGGCTCTGGAGCCGCCAGCTCTGCGCCAGTGCCGCACAGAATGAGCCCGTCACACGGCTTGCGCTGGGAACCACAACCAAACCGGACCCCAATGGGCCGCGCTCTCCCCCTGCTCCTCACCGCTCGCTGCGCCGCTCACCAGCCCTCTGCACCACCAAGCATTCCAAACAGCGAGAAGAGGTTCTGAAAGAAGCAGGAGCATTGCATTAAAACAGAATTTGGCCTCGGCGTTTTCTCTTTAAAGCTGCTGTGCGAATTGCTGGCTGACTCCCCCGAGCCCCGGGAGGAGAGGGGGAGCCGGGCTCTCCAAGTTCCTCCCCAAGTTCCCGGGGACCCGGGCTTCGAACCTTTGCCAGCTCTGTGTTTGCCCTTTTATTTTTTAGTAAGTATGTAATTTATAACATTGAACACATTATGGAATAAATACCACTTGTCACTATCTAATGCTACAACTCCCCTGAAGCCTGTAATTCCTTCCAAAAGCCTTTTATGACTGTACAGATCTCCTGCAGATTTCTCCCCAAGTAAGTTCAGGCTGCACCTGAAGACCGTCATCTGAGACGGTGTGAAATTATCTCAGCCTATTTATCCTCCTATTTGATCTACCGCCAGGATGAGAAGAGAAGAAATCTGTGCTGCCTGTGCTTACTGGAGGTCCTGGGAAAGCTCAAGACAAGCCCGTGCGGGTCTGGGCTCCACACTGCCCACCAACACCAGGGGCCAGAGGAGACCCCGGCAGCTGACGTGGGAGGGGATGCGAAGGGTGTGACTCATTTGGGGTACAGCTCATTTGGGGTGCAGCTCATTTGGGTCTTCCCCCTGCAGAGAAGCACCAGTGACAGACAGGAATGGCACCAGAGGCTGGCGTGAGCCCCCAGCGCCCCCGGAACGCCCCAGCCCACCCCACACTGCAGCGTCCTCAGCCCAACGCACCCTACGGCATCGGGGAGTCTCCGCTTTGGTGTCCAAATCCAGAACACACACACCTCCCGGTTACTGTCCAACAGTGCAAAGCACAGAGTGCTCCGGGGCGATGTCCAACGCTTTGTCGCGGCGCAGACCCCGTCCCGTGTCCCACAAACGCAGCGCCCGGGGACACGACACTGCCGCCGGTGACACGCCAGCTCCGCACACCGCTTGGAACGGGCTCCAGTTCCATCCTTAAACAGAAGGTGTTTTTTCATGTCTTTTGGGCAAGAAGTACTCAAAATGCATTAATGCCTTTCTCTGTTAACAAAGAAACTATGGCAACACGCGCATAGTTGCCAAGAGAATTACTGAAACAAGGTTTAATAGTTAATAAGCAGCCAGATGATGTCAGACTCATCTGTTAAGACCAGTTTTTATCTGGCTATTAGAACTTAATGTCCCAGAAAGTTGGGTTGGCCAGGATTAAATAGTCTTCCTTTTAGCCCAATTACCAGTAATAAAACCAATTTTCTAAAGAATAGGGTAGAATTATCCAAAATGTGGCCAGACCATGCCTGTATTTCATAGCACAAGCATTACTCTCCTTTTGTTAAAGAGCAATTTTCTCGATGTCAGAGACGTGAATCAAAACGTAATGCAAAGTGTGTGTCACGGCAACGGGGGCAGAGCGGGCAGGCTGCTCACGCACGCGCAAACCCCGCTCGTGCCAGTGTTTCTGAAATGCGCCCAAATTCTTTCTCTTTTTCTTCTTTTTAACGGAGGCGACCAAGAATTCTTCAGAGGAAATTTTCAGTGAAGATTAGTTTCTAAAAAGCAGTAATGATTGTTTTAGGAAAAGCGAGCTGGCAGGTACGCTTGCAGAGCTCTGTTCTCCCTGCTGGACACGTCCACGGGGAGACCCCGCGACCCTCACACACGGGGACCACATCCAGCAACGCTGTTCATTGCAAACGGGGAGTCGTTAGGGACCGCTGGCCCTGTGGGTCTGCAATCCAGCCTGGAGCCACGGAGCAACACGCATCTCGCCGTGAACTCAACCCAATGGCTTTGGCCAGCACCACCCCAAAAATTAATGCTTGTATGGAAAGAATGTGTTGTACACATTAAACACTAAACAGTTTTTAATATATGAACAGGTTCCCAGTCAATGCAAGCAGAATAAATGCTATAAATCTGTGCCAGTGCGTCACTGATTCTCTATGATCAGTCTATCAGAATAACGATCATTGGAGTTCCAAAGTCAGGCAAGGTTTCTGCTAAGCTAGAAGCTTTGCACACACAGTACAGGACAAGCCTTGCACTGCAGTAGCTGGGTTCTGGCCAGGCGGGATAGCAGAACACACCGAGTCAAGGTAAATCAAAAGGGACATGGAAGGGGCCAAGGGTCCAAGCCTTTGTCCGGCAGGTCCAGCACGGCCCAGCCGCTCAGCACCGCGCCGAGGAAGAGACGGGACTTTGCTGAAGCACCACCAGATAATCAAAGCAACCAGCGAACGCGGGGTCTGGGCTGGGGAGGATCCGCTGCCCGTCACACGGCAGCTCCAGGCACAGCTCCCGTCCTTCGGAGCTGCTCTTGGCCCAGCACCCCGCGCAGCATCCGTCCCGCCAGCCTGGCGCCCGCTCTCTCCAGGCTCTATTCTTAGCAGCTCTCAGCTCAGCGATCCTTTAAATCACCTCATCCCTGACCTGCTGCATCTTCCACAACTTTCTTTCATTTTAGTCTCCAGGGCTGCTTCCCTGAAATCAATCATAAAACTCTTCATACTTCCAGAGGGAAAGACGGGACATCACCTCTGGACTATTTCTAGTTCTCTCCTGATTACGCCTGACTCTAATCCACTTATGCTCAATGCAACGTTGAAGTCCTCTGGCGACAACCTCCTCCTCCAGTTCTTAAAGCTTTTTGTACCAGCTGCAGGGGTGAGAGCCCGGGCAGGTACCCAGAGAGTGGTGGATGGACCATCCCTGGAGACACCCCAGGCCAGGCTGGACGGGGCTCTGAGCAACCTGAGCTGGTGAAGATGTCCCTGTCATGGCAGGCGGGCTGGGAAGGTCCCTTCCAGCACAAACCCTTCTGGGTTCTATGATTTTGTGAAGTTTCTCATGTCTTAGCACCCACTCCCTGAAGAAAAACATTAAACAGCTTTAAAAAATTCAGCTCTTCATGTGAACATCACACGATACGGAAACGTTCTCTTCTCGATGAAGTGAACAGCTTAATAACACTTAACAGATGGACCATATTTGGAGCTCTCTGCCATCAATACAATACTCACCATTTGGAATAAACCGAGCAGTACAGCTGGCCGTTGTCCCCGCTCGGAGGGGTCTTTGTTCAGGGAACAAGCAGAAACCGAGTGGCTGTGGAAGGAGAGCAGCGCACGGACAGCCCGCGGCCACGGGGTGAGCGGTAACAGCGCTGCCATGCGCACGGGAACCCGAACACCCCGCAACCCTCCTGGAGCAAAGGCGTTCCTCCCGGAGCACCAGGGCGCTGCCAAAGGAAGGGCTGCACTTTCAGAAGGGTCGTACTTTACTTCCAGAAGGGCCGTACTTTACTTCCAGAAGGGCTGCACTTACTTTCAGAAGGGTCGCTTTTCCTGTACGTCTTTTGCCGCGCGAAACCCACAACAGCTACAAGAACAGGCAATAATTAAATTGCACCCTGATTTGTTGTCTTTATTTATGATAAATTATGAATTACTGTATTATGGACACTCATTCAATTCAGAAGGCTGCTAAATAAAATATATCAGTATTCCTAACTCCCCAGTCCAGCGCCCACACGACTGAATCGGCCCGGCCCCGCAGCCAGGCCGGGGGAGCAGGCGCAGCAAGGAACAAACATCTAAACCAGGGATGAGATGACTCAGACCAGACCGGGAGAATGAGGCAGAAGATAAAAATACCCAAAAGACGAAAGGCAGGTTTCAAAAACGCTCGTTTGGTCCTGAACCGGACGGGTCGCGCCGTGTCCTCCCGCTCGTGCCCACCCGAAGCCTGCGATGGGACACGAGGTGGGGGCAGCCCCGAGGGACACGGCCCCCCAGCCCGCACAGGGACAGGGACAGCGCTGTGTCCCCCGCTCTGCATCCCGCCCTCAGTGACACCGCCGGTCTGAAGGCCAGCAGGAGAACGCCGGGGGCATGAGGGGAAGAAGTGGGACCCCCAGAACAGGTGGGCGCCCCCAGAACACAGAGGCCGATGAACCAGCATCCAAGCGAGCCAGGCACAAACTCGCCCCGTGGCCACCACCTCTTCCACAGCACACGTGTGCAGAAAGCGAACACGAACGCTTTTCACCTTCCAAATTAAATCCCTCCAAGGATAGACATTAATTTCTCTAAGGCTTCCGCTCTGGAGCAGGATAAGCTACTTTCATCTTATTATTTTTAAAAGCGAGTATTTGTTAGGAAAGTGGAGATTTGCCTCTTTCAGAAGGAAGGATTTTCTCTCCATAATTGCCATTAAGTAATGGACACTCATTTAATTAAAGACTCTCTGTAATTTGACAGGAATCTCTAGAAATAATTTCTCCCTCGAATCAGCTCCTTGAGAGGTTTTCTGACACAACATAATGGAGAGAACGACCTTCACGGTAACGGAGGAGCTCACAGGGCCCTGGGGACCGAACACCCCCGGGGTGTCACCCGGGGTACCCCAGATGCGGTCAGGGGGATATTAAACCCCCCTTAATCACCCTGAGTCCCACAGCGGTTTTCAGAGAGAAATGCAAGCCCCTGGCTCAGTCCATCCCCACCTCTGTGCATGGAGCAGCTGCGGAGGGGACGGGGAGCTGCCGCCCCAGGGCTTTGCAAAGCCTTCTCTTAATTAATAGCGTGTCAAATGCGTGCTGCAGATTTCAATGGTATTTTGAAAGACACGTACATCCTAAGCGATGCCTTGTTAACTAATTACGAAGCGCAAAGTCATTGCCAATTTACCATCACAAGACAATGTTACAGCTGCTTTCATATCGACACAATAGGTTCAGGCTTTAAAAAGGATCCTTCAAAGGCGGTAAGTGATTAGCAGGAAAATCAGGCCCTTTTCATGGTAAGTGACAATTGAAGATACCCTCTGTTTTGAGCAGAGAACTCACTCCGAGATTCAATATTGTGTTTCTGCTCTAATATCTGAAGCTGCAAACTCAAAATAAATGAAGACACGGAAGTGGTTTTCTCTCTCTCTTGTCTTATCTCCCTCCCGGTTTCCTCGGCTCGCTTCCCAAAGGCCCATGGCCGCGCTCGGCTGTGTCCGCACGGCACGCAGCACCCGCACGGCACGCAGCACCTGCATGGCACACAGCACCCGCACGGCACGCAGCACCCCCGGTACCCCCGCACACCCGGTACCCCCGCACACCCGGCACCCCCAGCACGCCGGCTGTAGAAATGAAGATGCACACGCTCTGGTTCCGCTCTGGCTCACTCGGGTTTCAGCGATTCGGTTTCAGAGCAACAGCGCGTCTTTAATAACCGCATCTCGCATTAGCAGAACATCTTTGTTTACGCCAAACATACCACATAACATTCAGCAGTATATGCGGAAGAGGGATCGTAATTAAATCTGTACTGTAATTGTCAAAACAAACAAGCAACATTTATTTTGCTCATTTGCTGATATAGATTCGCAGCAGAAACAGAGAAATGAAGGTGTCGGGTGGAGGTGGACGGGAGGAGGGGCGATGATCTGAGATGGACGAGCCCCAGCGCAGTGACACCAGAACCATGGCACAGCGAAGGAGCTGTCACCCCTGCGCCAGGCCCCGACAGAGCCTTCCTCTGACTCGCTTTGTAACCAACCGCCAGCCATCAGCACCACCCCAGCATCCTCAGCACAGTGCCTGCAAACGGCTCCTTGCTCCCCTCCAAACGCCGGGCGTTTTAATCACTGCTGATCCCGGCCGGGCGAGACGCGGCACCCACGGCACCGGCACAGCTGCCGGGCACAGACAGGGAGCACAGAAAATAGAAGGAGGATTTGTGTGTGCCGCCTCGCTCGGGCACGCTGGTCCCCAAAACACAAGTGAAACCGCAAGGGCTGGGGTGACGGCTGGTGACAGGCACTGCACCGGGGAAGGAGCCAAACCAACAGGGATAACCACTGCTAGGTGCACAAGACACAGAAGCTCCAGACAGCAGAAGAATCAGGTATCATTCCCTGTTCTGGCTATTCCTTCCCCGTCTATTTCCCACGCAGTGGCCGCACAGTCCGGCGCAGCCAGGGCGATGCCGCTGTGCTCCCAGTGCCGGGGAGCGCCGGCTGCGGCAGGGACCGGAGCCACCAAACAGAGAAAGGGGCAGCACCCAGCCAGACGGGAACGGCCGCAACCGGCCTGCTCCTGGATCGCTCCTCGCCGGAAATGTCAACGTATTCTTGATATTTTTCTTTATGCTCTGTGACATTAACAGAGTAAATTTAGAAACAACAGACTGTTTCTTTATATAGCAACAGCCAACCTGTGGAAAGCAGCGCCTCGAGACTGCAGCACAACAGATTTTCCGGTCGGGTTTTTGTTAAGGGCTGTCAGGTCGCGTTACCACTACCAGGCTGACGGGCTGAGCGCGACAGGGACGCCCGCACGTCTCTGTCACGGCGCACGGGGAAGGGCAGGAACAATTCTGGGCTCCTGCAGCCGCTGCTGCTGCGGCCACGCGTAGGGATGGGTCATCCGGGTGGCTCACAGCTCCGATTTGGAGTAGCAACCACACGGAAAGTCAAGCAGCGCTGCTATCTGGCTAAGAAAAATGAGGAAAATTAAAGTTTCAGTAGCTTTTTAGAAGACGGGAAGAGTTCTGATGGAGCTCTGCTGGACGCAGAGAGCCCCACTCCCCAGGAGCGGGCTGGACCGCCCGGCGCTCCCGCCAGGGCCAGCGCGGCCGTGCTGTGCAGACACGGGTGAGCACAAGGGTCATGGCAGGGGTGCGCCAGCTGCTAACGTGGCACCCAGCGACTCCACCAGGCTGCAACGAGACCCCAGCTCCTGACACGCAACCACACAAACACATCCCGGAGACACGAAGCCATTTTGGAATCGGAAAACAAAACCTAAACCACCAACACAAAAAAGACTCGATGCTTTGTATTAAAAGATGAGGGAAAAGGCTTACAAGAATATTCAAAGTAGACAGACGATCACTAATCTTAGTACCACATCACTTGGAAAGGCACCACATTTAGAAGATTTTAAACATTAATTAATAGGAAAATTAGCAATATTCATAATTAACAATGCTTTTCCAAGAAAGAGCGAGCCACATTAACTCCAGTAACTGTAGGTAATTGAAGTCCTCAGACTTGGCATATTTTTCCTGTGTACCTAGGGAGAGCAACAAAGGCTGCTCCGAGCAGAACAGAAAAGCAGCTACCTACTTCTTGTTTAACCTCATGTTTTATGCAGAAACTAACGCTGAGGCTTTGTGAAAAAATTATTGGGCTCACAGCAGCAACTGGTGTGTGACTGATCACAGGCGAGCAGGACAAGCCCCCTGTATTTTGAGGATAAAGAGCCCTGCGGCAGTTGGTGCTGTGGGAGTTGCCGCTCCCCGCCAGCCCTGTGCTGCACGCACACGAGGCCGGCGAGAGCAGAACCAGCCCCGGAGCCCCCACAGCATCCCGGGGCCGTAATCTCCATCCTGGGGCTGTAATCCCCATGCCGGGGCCGTGATCCCCGTCACAGGGCTGTAATTCCCATCCCAGGGCTGTAATCCCCATCCTGGGGCCACGATCCCCGTCCCAGGGCTGTAATTCCCATCTCGGGGCTCCAATCCCCATCCCGGGGCTGTAATCCCCGTCCCAGGGCCACGATCCCCGTCCCAGGGCTGTAATCCCCATCTCGGGGCTCCAATCCCCATCCCGGGGCCGCGATCCCCATCCCAGGGCTGTAATCCCCATCCCGGGGCCACGATCCCCATCCCAGGGCTGTAATTCCCATCTCAGGGCTCCAATCCCCGTCCCAGGGCCACGATCCCCGTCCCAGGGCTGTAATTCCCATCTCGGGGCTCCAATCCCCATCCCGGGGCTGTAATCCCCGTCCCTGGGTCACGATCCCCATCCCAGGGCTGTAATTCCCATCCTGGGGCTCCAATCCCCGTCCCAGGGCCGCAGGTCGCACCGCGCCCCTGCAGCCCCCGCAGCGCTGGGGTCCCCTGCCCAAGGGATGTTGTCTCCAGTCCCCTGGTGCTCTGCTCACTTTCCACCAGTTTCACCAGAACAGCACCTGTTTCCTCTGCTCCCTCATGTCTGTTGAACCGCAATCGTCTCTCTTTGCACAATTCTCTCCCATTTCAGCCAGGCTTCCCTGGCCTTGCCATAACTCGACCACACCACTCAAGTTGTGTTGGTGGCTCTTCAGTCACCCCTCGTGTCCTTCCTCCAACGCTCCCTCCTTTCCCACCCGTTATTACACCCCCGATGAGCACAGGGAGCATTTGGGTTTCAAGCAAGAACTCAAAAATAGCTGAGAACAAGACCGAATTCAGCATTACCATCAGTTATTTAAATTACAAGAGAGCCTTTAAGAGGTCTGACACTGAAAAAACGGGTCTTTTGCAGAACAACCTTCACTATTCTGTTCAATATCACACATCCTATTATTTGTTTTGTTTCCTGACTATCATTGCTTTTTCCAAATAAACCCAGAAACGTTAGCTTCCTGCGGACTCTGTGCCACAGCCCCGAGACAAGAACTCTTTGTAACGACAGGTCTCCAAGAATATTTCCTACCATCAGCTGCTTCTGGTTTCTATCAAAAGAGGCTCTCACTGCCTGCCACGCCAGCAAATCCACTGCGGGCCATGAAAGACGGTCTTGTTCTCCTGCCGTCCCACCACGGCTGGTAGCGACTATCGGAACACTGGGAACATAGACCAAGGAAAAGTGTTCATGCACCGGCTAGGTCGGTCTGTCTGCTTCTCCAGCGCAGCAGTGAACCTGTCAGGTCACGGCGCAAATCCTCTGGCTGTTGCGGGAAGGTAAGGAGCCCGTAGCCCAGCAGCAGCTCCATTAACAGATACGCTCTATCATCTGTGGGTGTAAGAAACATTTCATTTGCAAGAGCTGCAGTGGAGGATACACTGCAAAATGAAATGCAGTTTTCTTGCTTTTTAGCACATATAGGTAAGCCTAGTGCTGCTGCTTACATCACAATTACAGCACTTAAGGGTGGTCTCTGCTTTGGCATTTCCTTTCACTTGAGTACCATAAACAAAATCGAACAGGAAAAAGCAAACAAACAAACCCTCATGACAAAGGGCTGGAGATGTCAGCTACATTCATTTCTTGGCAACTGGCTGGATCAGCACCATGGGAACCCAGTGGATGCGTGGTTTGGGGTTGGTTCTTCAGGCTGGGGCGGGCGGGCGGTGCCTTGGGGACAGGAGCGTGTCCTGAGTGACACCACAGCGAGGCAGGACGTTATCTAGAGATCTAAAAGCTAACGAGTCCCTTACTTACATTGCTCTGTGAGCAGCGTGCAGTACCCACGTGTGTACCTCATGCTTGGAGTTAATGTACACATTCCCAGGGAGATCGCTTTCCCCGCGACAGCCCTGTCAACACAGCCATGACGACGTGACAACAAACTCTGGATTTCCTTCCCGAGAGGAGAGCAGCCGCTGCGGGGTTTGCACCGCGCACGTGGCTCCAGGGCGCTATTTCAGGGCCCCGTCTCTGTCCCAAGGCTCAGGGGCAGCACTCGCAATGCCCACGGGAAACACGGCTGCCCCACGCTGTGTGACAGCCACCGGCTCCATGGACACCAGCATGGCAGCACAGGGCACCAGGACCTGCCAGCCCCATGGACACCAGCCCAGCAGCACAGGGCACCAGGACCTGCCAGCCCCATGGACACCAGCCCGGCAGCACAGGGCACCAGGACCTGCCAGCCCCATGGACACCAGCCCAGCAGCACAGGGCACCGGGAGGCATCAGCTCCATGGACACCAGCCCAGCAGCACAGGGCACCAGGAGGCATCAGCTCCATGGACACCAGCCCAGCAGCACAGGGCATCAGGACCTGCCAGTCCCACAGACACAATCCCAGCAGCACAGGGCACCGGGAAGCACCAGCCCCATGGACATCAGCCCAGCAGCACAGGGCACTGGGAGGCACCAGCCCCATGGACATCAGCCCAGCAGCACAGGGCACCGGGACCTGCCAGCCCCATGGACACCAGCCCAGCAGCACAGGGCACCGGGAGGCATCAGCTCCATGGGCACCAGCCCAGCAGCACAGGGCGCTGGGAAGCACCAGCCCCATGGACACCAGCCCGGCAGCACAGGGCGCTGGGAGGCACCAGCCCCATGGACACCAGCCCGGCAGCACAGGGCACCCGGAGGCACCAGCCCCATGGACACCAGCCCGGCAGCACAGGGCGCCGGGAGGCACCAGCCCCATGGACACCAGCCCGGCAGCACAGGGCACCAGGACCTGCCAGCCCCATGGACACCAGCCCGGCAGCACAGGGCACCGGGACCTGCCAGCCCCATGGACACCAGCCCAGCAGCACAGGGCACCGGGACCTGCCAGCCCCATGGACACCAGCCCAGCAGCACAGGGCACCGGGACCTGCCAGCCACACGGACACCAGGCCAGCAGCACAGGGCGCCAGGAGGCACCAGCCCCATGGACACCAGCCCGGGTGTCATGGTCCGTTTGGTGAAGGCACAGGGCACCGGCAGGACAGGGCTCGCTCCTGCAGCTGGTCGTCGGTGTCCCTGCGACTGCCGGTGTCCCCGCACACCCCCTGGGCTCTGACACACATGGAGTTGAACAAGGTGTTCCGCAAGCTCTGGTGATGGAAAGGGCTTTTTTTTTGCAAAGGAAGAAAAATGAGGACCGAGATGGTGTAAATGAGCGGCTGTTAGTCACACAGGCTTGGGAGACAGATAAATCTGGAAAGGGAAAAAAGAGCCACAAGAGGATTCATGAATACTTGAGGATATTTTTGCCGGGTAGGCCTGACGCCGGGCAGGAGCAGCAATCCCCGTCGGTCTTCCCTGAAGCCAACAACAAACCTGTTCTGTGTTTTGGAGGTGTCAGAACAGACAGGCTACACCGACACACCCGAGCGAGCCCAGCACCGCGGGGACCCTGCCTGCCCACGACGACCACAACTGCTCAAGATTCATCTCAGCACAACAACAAGGGAGCAAACCCAAATTCATAGGCAGTGGGGATGTCAGACAGAGTTATTCACCGAGTTTAACCCATCTGGGGAAAGCAGACATCCTAGTTCTGTGATAAGAAACTCTCACGGACATGGTTACGTACCAGCTCACTCTGGAAAGACAACATCTCCTGACACAGACTGAAAACACAAGGAAGAGGGAAACCTCGTGTCTGCGGCAGTGGTGGACGGGGCAGGAGGAACAGACCCCGGGCAGAGCAGGGAGGAGAGCAGGACAGAGGCTTCCCTGGGGACAAGGCAGGGGGACCTTTGGAGACGCCGAACTACGTGCACAGAAACCTCCAAACCGAGCCTAGAAGAGACGCTAAATAAAATTATTTCTGAAGTATTACTGAGGGGCAATCAGTGATTTAATTGTTTGTTGATGTCACTCAACATTTTGTTAAACAGAAGCAATTTGTTCTAGTTAAAAGAAACCTGTTATTTTTTTAAATGATTTCACACGTTGATCTTTACATCAGAAAGCCATGTAGAAAAATATACAACACGCTCAAAACATTCATTAATCAGTCCTTAAGTTCTCCTCGTCACAACTGTGCTTGTTTTGACACCTGCCTGCAATTTCCCTGCTGTGGCGTTCAACGTGCAATAGAACCCAACCGAACAAAAGGAGCAGTGATGGCGAGTGCCCCGGCGCTCGCCCCGCGCCGCACACACCGTCCAGGGTCACAGCGGAGCTGCCGTGGGGTTTATGGAGCTACAAGGGACTCTCACAGACCCCCAGCGCGTTTGTGTCCCACCGATAACCGGCGACCTGGGGCAGCTTCCAGATCGCTGGTGGATCTAACCCGTGAAAGAGCCGTGGGCGGCCGCAATGCCCGAGCAGGGCCGCGTGGCACCACCACCAGCATCCCCACGGGACCCTCTCCTGGCCCACCAGCTCCACCCAGCCGCCTGCCCACATCGTCTGCACAGCTGTGCTGAAACCCCAGGGCTTGGGGTCACCCCAGAACCCCAGTGGCTCACTGGTGTTGGAGGGGACAGCCGAGTGCAGCGTGATGCCCTCACGTGCTGCCCCGCACTGCTTTGCACTGCACCGCTCCCCACCGCACCATTTCTGGCACCAGCACCATTTGCCATGCAGGGACAGCAAAACAAATAAACAAACAACACTGAGTCAAGGTCAGACCCAGGAAGCGCCCGAGCGGAGGGACGGGGACGCTCCCGGCCCGTACTGAGACACACGAGCACCAGCTCCTCACATTGCCATTGTCATCGTCACTGTCACACCCCGCTGACGGTCCTGCCGAGCTGCTGTGCTGGAGGAGCTCCTCACCGACCGCAGTTCTGAGCAAACCTAGAATCAGGCTTAAATATGAAGTTATGGGGACTGCTGGAATGTGTATGAATTATTCATCTGATTACAACGTGCGGCACTGAGCCTTTAAAGTGCAAATTTTTTGGGACCTTATTTTCTGCAAAGCATAAAGCACCTTCTCCTACAGTGCAAACAATCCAAGTCTAATATATATAACTTTCTGTGTTTCCTACTTTCTGGTCTTGCCTGTGAGTTTCCATGAAGACTGGGGAACCAGTATAACACAAAGCCAGAGTGCAGAACACAGCTTTCCAGTACATTACATGACATTTGTTTTACAAGGTCATTTAGCACGCTACACACCACAGTTCTAAAAAACGCCTTTCAGAAGAGATGCAATATCCTGCACCGTGGCACCGGCACGGCCGGGGACGCACAGCCGGCTGCACCGTGGCACCGGCACGGCCGGGGACGCACAGCCGGCTGCACCGTGGCACCGGCACGGCCGGGGATGCACAGCCGGCTGCACCGTGGCACCGGCACGGCCGGGGACGCACAGCCAGCTGCACCGTGGCACCGGCACAGCCGGGGACGCACAGCCCGGCACCCGGAGCCCCCCGAGCTGTGCACACCTACCGTGCCACTCCTGCAGCCCATGGAAAGCAGATTTGGAAGGACCGTGACTGACCCTGCTGGTCTCCTGGACGATCACCTGGCACCTAACGGAGGAGATTTCCCAACCGTACCGTTTACTGCGTGGTTTGGTAACCGCGGCTGCAGCCTGCACCTCATCCTCGGCAGAGCTGCTGCTCGAGGAGGAACCTGAGCCACGGCACAAGCCCTTCCGAGCCCCTTCCTTCCAACTTCTGACAGTACACTCAGGTACTAGGGTTAAAAACACACCGGTAATTCTTCAAACTACCACAAAAGGGGATCTGTGTCAGTACTTTCCGCACGCTCTTGCACGCAGCATCCTGCCTACACGCCAATCCCATGAAGTGGTGATGCTACAGGTGTCGTGGCTGGTCACTTCCCACACACAGTGACGGGTTCTCTTCAATCCAAGTTTCTTCCCATTTAGTCCCAAGTTTCCCCGCTCCCTTCCTCCTTTCCCCCCTCCACGTATTTGAAATACACACACGATGGCCTTGTGTAGCCACCAGGTAACTCCTCTGAATTCACACGAATTACCAGCCGGTATTTTCAGGAGTGATGCCAACTTTTGTTTAGCTGGGGGTTTCATTTGGGGTTGGTTGTTGTTGTTAGGAGGTTTTTGTCTGGTTTTTTTGATCAGGATTTAACCTGAAATGATGAAAGGCAGAAATCAATATGTTTTCTGAGCAAAGGCAGCGGTATTTTCCCCCGTACAGATCGTGCAGAAACAGGAGACCCAGCGCAACGCAGCAGCTACGGGTCCTGCTGTGCCCTCCTCACCCTCATCCTCGGCCCCTGGTTCGGAGCTGCTTGCTGCACCTCTCCAGCGCTCCACTGCGCTGTAACCAGCACATTACTCACATCAATGCAAACGATCACCGAAATCTTTGGACAGCCAGGCTGTAACAAAACGAAAACCTTGGCCAATGAGGTAACTTTCTATGGTGGAACAGCCTGTTGCACGTTAACCCCAAAGCTGCTTGGAGCATCACCGGCCTCACAAGCGCATCAGCTCTCTGCTGGTACCACTAGAACCAAATAGTGTCAGTTTTGAAACAAGAAATGGAAATTATCAGCTTCCAGAACTGTCAGCTGAGCTGTAAACACATTACATCGACGTTTAATTTAATTACACGGCACGGCGAACCATCAGCCTGTAAGGACGGAGTGCACAGCGTCAAATCCGTGAGCCACCGACCTCAGAACATCGTTTGGTGCCTGCATCTCTTCATTAGTCCTGAGTATTGGAAAAGACCCTGAACAACAGCCTGGATGTAAATGAGCACATCAGCATTCACACACTGTCATATCTCATTGCTTAGCTGCATTCAGAGCCGTCTATTCCCACACATCCTAAGCACTTTTAATTTTCCATAACTGTCACCTAAAGCAATTTAATTCCTGAGGAACAGTGGGAGAGGGAAAGAGGACACTGACATTTATCTGCTCGTTAGGAGCAGCTAAGCCGCTCGCGAGCTATCCCGCCTCTCCGTGCCCGGGGAGACAAATGCCAAATGGAGCTGAGCCGCCGCTGCTCGCCCTCCCGCACACGGACCGGTGCTCCAGCTTTTGCACGCGGATTTGCACACCGCGCCCCGCGTTACGACCCTACAACTTGGAGCCTGTCATCCACACGAGAGATTATTCAGCATTCATGTAGGTGCCTCAATACGGGATCCTGGGATGAGGTGGTAGGAAGCACATGCTAACAAGCACACGGCTTTAAGGTGTTTCATAGACTCTGGTGAATGACAAAGTGTTTGAAACCGTGGCCGGGGAGCAGGTCCCTGGGAAAGCAATGGGAAAAGTCGCACCTGCTTTTACATCCCCGGGGCTGACCGGGAACGAGGGGCTCAGCACTGTCCCCTGCCTGGGTACATCCGACGGGACACCCTGACGGGGACTCGCTCCAGACCACGGTGAGCAGAAAGCCCACATGCGGACCCTGGGCAGGGAGGATCTGCTCCACCACCTTCCCCAGCACACACACGTGTGTCCCATGGGTGGGAACACCAGCAGAGCAGGGACGATCACGCCATCACCAGGGATGCAGTCACACCAGCACCGGGGACGTGGTCACACCAACACAGCGGGGACACGGTCACACCAACACAGCGGGGACACGGTCACACCAACACAGCGGGGACACGGTCACACCAACACAGCGGGGACACGGTCACACCAACACAGCGGGGACACGGTCACACCAACACAGCGGGGACGGTCACACCAACACAGCGGGGACGGTCACACCAACACAGCGGGGACGCGGTCACACCAACACAGCGGGGACGCGGTCACGCCAGCACTGGAGACGCGGTCACGCCAGCACTGGAGACGCGGTCACGCCAGCAGAGCAGGGATGGTCACACCAGCACCGGGGACGCGGTCACGCCAGCAGAGCAGGGATGGTCACACCAGCACCGGGGACGCGGTCACGCCAGCAGAGCGGGGACGCGGTCACACCAGCAGAGCGGGGACGCGGTCACACCAGCAGAGCGGGGACGCGGTCACACCAGCAGAGCGGGGACGCGGTCACACCAGCAGAGCGGGGACGCGGTCACTCAGTTGTTCAGATCCCTGCGCTCTCGCACATTAATCAGAACTCACAGAAAGCCTGTTTCAATTCAGTTATGAAGACTGTGCCCTTCACAGACAGACCAAGTATTAATCTGGTCTCACATTTCATTGAACTCTATTCCAAATCACTTTTTCTTGATTGCCTCTTTCCCTCCCTATCGGCCAAGCATCCTGGTGGGTTTGCTCATTGTTTCTTACTTAGCTCCCTGCAAACATCCTCAGCTGCCCTCAGGGTCTATTTTACCCCATCTCCTCTCCCTAGACCCCCCACAGAGACGTGAGCCCTGGGGGCCTCATGGGACCTCTCCTCCCACCTCCAGAAGACATGGGGGGATGCTGCAGGAGGAAGGACGTGACATCCCCACCCAGTGGTGCTCAAACACCCACCCTGGGAGCCCCCAACGAGAGCATCACCATCCTCACCCCCAGAAACGGCAACGTGAGAACACCGCAAAAACTTGAAAGAACGAGACACACAATGAAATGCTGGAAACGTAACATTTCCAGTCTCGCTGCATTCTCCCTATGAAAGGCAGTTTAGTTTTGCAAATAGTTGTAAATGAGAATATTTAAGCAAAAATGTATGTTCTTAAGCCAACACGAGTGAAAGGTACAGCATGTTTTTAGGTGAGCAATAGCAGTGGTTTTCCATAGCTGCAATTTTCCCTGTTCGAAGGAGACATTTTGTCCCTTCACCAGCACAATCCCAAACGGGTTTTCTTCAGATTTCTCCCAGTGCCATTGAGAACAAACCACGGACTTCAGCGTGGAGAGTGACAGCAATGCTATTAATTATTTCTAAAGGAGAAAAAGAGATGGTAACCCAAATGTCGCACTTATCACGCACACTGTCACGACTGCAGCTGCCAGGTTCCCTGGCTGTCCCCTGCTCCTGTGTCGGGGGGCACACGGAGCTCCGGACGGCCGGGCTGGGCAGCAGAGCGGGCAGAGCGCGCACGACAGCCGCGGGGCCGGGGGAAAACAAAGCGCTGCTGACAACACTAAACACAGCTTTTCTGACACCTCCTTTTATTCCCACTCCCTTCTCTGCTCACTTACTTAGCTACCACTTTGGTAGTACATAAAGGCTTTTTTCTCTTGTTTTTAAATAACAGGGAAAGGCATCTGTGCTCTCAACCCACAGTCACATAAGAGTCAGGCGATGAAACAACTTTGCCTCGCAATCTCGGGCTCTGCTCCCCAGGAACAAGCGCCAGGAGCAGAGGAAACGGCCTCAAGTTGCCCAGGGGAGGTTGAGGTTGGATCTGGGAACAATTTCTTCCCCAAAGGGCTGTGGGGCATTGGAACAGGCTGCCCAGGGCAGTGCTGGAGTCACCATCCCTGGAGGGTTGGACAGACGGACATGAGGTTCTCAGGACAGGGGGCAGTGCCAGGGGTGGGTTATGGGTGGACTCCATGACTTCAACCAAAATGATTCTACGATTCTATGACACGTGGGGCTGGGAGTGCTCCCCAAAGCTGCTGTGGAGGCAGCCGGCCCCCGCAGCCCCTCAGTCCCCCAGCCCTGGTGGAAGGTGTGCAGGTGACAGGTCGGTGTGGGGACAGGCTCAGCACAGCACACTCGGTTCGCTCCCTGTACCAAGAGCCCAGGGATGAAGCACTGGGGTTTTACTCACCAGACACATGGGGCGAGGCAGAGGGACACGCGCTCTGCTGCGCGTGTAACCCCGCAGCCTGCCAGCCCTGGGTTTGAAAGTAAAATGGGGATTATTTTCAGCACGCTCCCCCAGGTTTTGCAGCTTCTCGCCCGTTGTCATGGGGACGGGCGCTGTGCCGAGCAGCTGCCAGGCTCTCCAGCCTCCCGCATCCCCGAGGATGAGGCCGGCGGGGATGCAGAGCGGGGACCGCCCCCCAGCACCGTGCGGCGCCGAGACCCCCGGTCCAGCGCACCCTGAGGCTGCAGCACTCCAGCAAACCCAGCGGCTGCGGAACAGCTTCAAGACGTGTAGCAGCTTTCCTGCCTCACCACGGAAAGGCGTTTCTACAAAGTAGTGATTCTCAGCTCGGAAACTCGCAGCGGGCATTCGCAGAGCAGCTCTTTAGGAAGCTTTGGACCCACATACACCGATGTGTGCAGGTCACAGGAGAGACCAGCCCGGCAGACACGGGCATCGCGGGCCGGGCTCCGGACGTGCCCACGCCAGCGGGAGGCATTGAGCAGCACACACCTACCCCATGGCCCCCGAACCCCACACGGGGCTCCCCTCCTCCTGCACGGCCCCCCAGCACTGTCCCTGCCCTTGCACCGGGGCTTTGCTCCCCAGAGCCCAGCCCGGTGCCTCCTCCCGCTACCACCTGAGCCAGAGTCTGGAACACAGGCTGTTCCCCAAGAGGGGACACAAAACCACCCGTGGTCACTTCACCTGGCCCAAAGCCCCAGCACACGCTGCTGTGAGTCGGGCTGGTTCACTGGGAGAGCTGCGCCCGTGGGCTGGAAACTTATTGTAACAAGCTGATTTTGATTGAAGTAGGATAAACCCAGGAGACTGCGCTTGCCCCCTTGCCAAAAGCCATCTGCATTCTACCAGAGTCAAACAAGGGATGGGCAAACAAGCGATTAAGATGAAATCACAATGAAAATAACCGGGCTGCAGCATTAAAATCTTGTAAATCAGCTGGAAATCTAATGTATTGTTAGGAAAGAGGTAGAAAGCCCTCGGACCGCTCACCTCGCTGTAAGCGAAGGAAGCAATAGCTCCACAGAAAGCAGCAGATGGCTTTACATATTCTCATGTCTATTTTCATACACTTTTTTAGTAAGCCACTTTGATTCAGGAGAAGCCACAACCAACACGCGCTCCTGAAATTCCTCTTTGGGTACAAAGACCCATACAAAGACCCATACAAAGACCCATCACGCTGCGCTTCCCCGTCCCCCCGACACACCCGCGGGCACCGCTGGCGGCACTGAGTGCAGGAGGGCCTTGTACCCCCTGTTACTCAGCCCTGTTCCCCAAGTCCTGGCAACTCTGCTGAACACTTTAAATGTTTGGGTTGAAATGGCCCCCTTGGCTTCACAATGAGGGGTTTTCCTTACTCGGTATAATAACTAAAATACATAAACAAAGGAGGGGGGTGTCAATAGAACTTGCTTGGCCATGTCCCAGCCCTCCTCGTGGCACCCGTCCTGCCCCCAGCAAACAGACCCCGCCAAGTGAGGTGGTCTGAAAAGGTTCCTACAGGTACAAATAAGAAGCCCTAAAAAGCCCTTACAGACAAAGGCCTGTTTCTCCCGATGGCAACCAGCACACGGTGACACTGACACGTCTCCAAGCCCACTGGATTCCCTGCAGCTTCCCGAGGCCACCGAAACCCTGGGAGCGCTCAGCCCTGCGCCCTGCTCCTCCTTTTTAATGTTCCCTTTACTTTTCTTCATCATCCCCTTGCTCATCCATTAACTTTCTCTGTTCAGAAACAGAGTACAACAAATCTCGCCAAAAACTGCCGAAAAGCCATCACTAGGCAGCATCTCTAGCTGGCCAAGTGACGCGTATGCAGCAGCTACGAACACGCCAGGTTTCCTGTGTCAGTGGAACCAGCTGAAGCCGAAGCTCCCAGCGCGAGGGGAACCAGTCCCTCGCGCACCGCTGCTCTCTGGAAGCACACACAAAACACGCAGACACGCTCCTTCCAAAGTCAGCTTTTCTATCAGTTGAATCCCAACTGCTAAACGCTCAGACATATTTCGGAGGTTGTATCAGCACACGTGAGGCAGCAGGACGCGCACGCTGCAGCCGAGCACAGCTCCGAGGGTGTCAGAGATGCACCGTCCGCCCTGCAGCGCAGGTGAGACACGACGGAGCAGTCGCACTTGGCTTGCGCCGGTTTCCCGGTCAAGAGCAGTTATCTGACCTGGGGGAAGCTGGGGGGACAGAGGACAACGCAGCACCCAGGAAGGAAGCGAGGAGGGCACAGGATCACTGTTCCTCGGCAGGACTGTCCGTGGCACAGCTCCACACCATCCTGTCCCCGGATGGACCAGGAGCCAGCGCTGCACATGGGTGCACCAGCACCCGCCCACCCCCGCTCAGCAATGAGCCCACTTCCCGTGCTAACAAAAACCACGCTGAAACAGAGAGAGCCGAGAGAAGATCCAGAGGACACACTCAGGAATAGGAAGTGTACCCTCGCAGTCAGGCATCCCCAACGAGGACGTGACCCCGGCCCACGCTACAGCAGGCAGGGCTGGCAGCAGGAGCCCATCAAGCTGAGCTCCAACAGCGGGGAGCTGAGGCTGGACAGGCGCAGACCGGAGGGAAAGGGCAGTTTCTGACCGCAAGGTTAAAAGCAGATCATCCTCCTCGTGCGGGTGTTTACAGGCAGGGCAGACACGCCGCTGCCCGCCGGGGACCCGCCACGCTCCGCTCGGCCACAGCGCCCAGGCTGGAGCAGCAGCCCAGCAAAGCCCGACACCCGGCCCAGGACAGTCAGCAAGACACCTTCGGATCTACATATCGGGAGTTTGATTTGTGTGAGTAAATACTGGGCCTTGTGCTACTAGAATAAATGCTAACCTTCTGTTTACATACACCTGTCACAACTAAAAGGGATTAACCATTGGATTTAGACAGTCCAGCTCATTCTTGTACATCCACCACTGCGAACCACCTAGGGGTAAAATTTCACATGCTAACCTATCTTTTTCCGGTTTTATAAATTTATTTACCTTCTAACTGGCAGCACTAGTAATTCTTCCACATTATGTCACACACAAAACCAAAGTATTAACCGGCTTCTTTATGTAAGGAAGTTATTGGAATGTCTTAAGATCTCCATAGCAACCATGCTGTGCCAGTAAATACGAGTTCACCAGAACAACACTGTAATTGCTCTGAGCACACACTAACAAGCACTGATGAAAAAGCAGGCAGTATTAAGAAAGTAATGTCCTAAGTCTCCACTATTGCAAAAGCGCTGCTTGCAAATACCTTATGAGATGTTATCTGGGTTTAGTCAACGGCCACTCACCTGCAAAGCTCAGTTTCCCTATACTGGCTGTCTACAGGCTCAGTTCAGAACGGAATGTGTTCTGAATGATGGAGTAAAGCCTCCAGTTTAAGCTTTTTTTACTTGTCTCGCCTGCCGACCCACCACATCCAAGACGAAACGCGCTTTCCCCTCTGCAGCCAGCAGTCACACTGTCCCAACCTCACGCACACCCGCAGGGTAAAGGGACACGGGTCTGGAGGGATTCTGCAGTTCTTTCCAACAGCAATTTAGTTTTGTGTTTCAGTCCCACCACGGATGCCCCTTGGCCAGTGAGGCGTCCCTCTCACACATTTTCTCCACACTTCTGTAGTGGAAGATGCAAGGGTTAACAATTCAATGTTATACTCTGAATTGCTAATAAACACTTGTTGGTGATATCCTAGCTACTCCAGTAAAGGTTCAGCTGCTCTAACGCCCCTCAGCTGCCAGCACAGCACAGACCGGCTCAGCCTGGGTCACCCTCACCCAGGTGTCATGTAAACCAGAGCATCACGATGCCTTGAAGACTCAAATTAACATACAGATTTCACTCCCAGTTTCACACACAGATTTCACTCCCAGTTTATCTGGTGCAGCACGCCGAGCACCCGGGGATTTGTGCCAGCGCTGGGCTGGTGTCCCAAGGCTAACACAGCATTGTCCGTATGTCGGGAGAGCCCCGGCCGCCCAGCACCGGCTGCCGGTCTGCTGCCCGTCCTGAGACTTGCCCCAGCCAGGATCAAAGTCATCTGCATCTGAGAAGTCTAATGCAGTTGTGGCACTTCATAGTGTATTTCTACAAAAACCCTTGAATTTTAGGGGAAAAAAAAAAGGGCAGCGTTTTTTGCAAAGACAAGTAGTTTTAGAAGTTCGATGGCCAGCTGCACTCGATCTTTATTTGTTAAAACCAGGTATTTCCTTGCACAGATCGACAACCTCACTGCTAAACCGTCCCCTCGCTGCCCGCCTCTGAACCCGTTCGGGTAACGACAGCCGCCCCGTTCCTGCGGGGCTGCCCGCCGGGCAGGGCACGGCCGGGGCTGCGCGGCCCCTGCGCCCCGCGGGAGGCACCACCCGGCCGGCAAACCCGCACCCCGGGCCCGCGCCCGCTGCCCGCAGAGCCCCCGCTGCCCGCAGAGCCCCTGCCGCTCCCTCGGGACCCGCACCGCGCACCCGGCCGGTGGGCGGCCCCGCCGAGCGGAGCGGCGCTCAGCAGCTGCGGGGCTGGGCACCCCGGGGCTGGGCATCCCTGAGCACGTCATCCCGGGGAACGGCATCCCGGCGCACCCCGGCCCGCACTCACCGTCCTCCCGCTCGTCGAAGACGGGTCTCTTGGAGGAGGAGGCGCTCGCTCCCATCCTCTTCTTCCACTTGCCCCAGTGAAACATTGGGGCGAGGCGGATGGCATGCCCTGCGCGCCGCTCCCCGCCGGCCCGGCGGCTCCCGCGGGCGGGACCAGGCGCTGGAGCCGCTGCGAGCCGCCGCCAGCGCCCGCCGCCGCCCTCACCCGCCCCGCGCCCCGGAGCCGCCCGCCCGCATGGCAGCGCCCGGGGCCGCCGCCTCCCGTCCTCCCGCCCGCGGCGCCTGCCGCGGCGGAGCGGAGCCGAGCGGAGCGGAGTGGAGGGAACGGGAACGGAGGGAACGAGAGCGGAGCCCGGCGGAGCGCGGGGACCGTGCGGCCGCAGCGGCGGGAGGCGGGGCGGGGCGGGGCGGGCAGCACCGCCCCCTGCGCAGCGCCCCCTGCGGGGGCGGGAGGGCAGCGGCGCCGCCGCCCGCAGGTGCGAACGGGCCGGGTCCCGCCGGGTCCCGCTGCGCCTGAGCCCGGCCCGGGGCCGCGGAGCGGGGTGTCTCCGGGAGGGCCGGTCCCCGCTCCCCCAGCTCCGCGCACAGCGCGGGTCTCTGCGGAGCCACCGGGGCTGGGACCGCGCTGAGCCCCGCGCTGCGCCCCGCGCTGCCCGGTGCCCCGCGGCCGGTCCGGCCCTGCCCCGGCACCCACGGCCGCCGCTCCGTCCGGGGCTTCTCGGCCGCCAGCAGCGATCCCGCACGGTTCCGTTATTTTTAACCTCATACATAAACATCGCAGCCGCTATGAAAGGCAATCAGGTTGTATTATGGCCAAGTCTTTTACCAGCATTCGGTTGTTATTTATGAAAGCGCAAGTAGCTCATCTTAAATTAGTCACTAGTACTCGCTACTGATTTTTAATCTTATTAATGTGAAGACAGCCACATTGATTTTTATTCAGCTATTGTAATATAATAAGGACTTTATTTAAATTAGTGAGCCACTTGGAAAATCAATGTTTTTTCTTGTATAGAGATTCCCCAGCGTTTCAGAAGCTCCCTCGCCATGGAGATCTTTATTGCGCTGTGTCTGAAGATGTTATATGGGAGGTTTCGGTACAGAGAAGAAAAACAAGCCTGAGGTTGGTAATTTAGGCCTGAAACGCTGGTTCTCACTGATCACTGCGATGGGTGCCATGCAAGAAACCAAACAAAATTACAAAAACCATTAGTGTCTGAACCTCCATCTTTTCCTCAGGTAGAACGTGAGCCCTTGACACAGGTGCAGATGGAGTCCCCAGGTTTCTCCAGGACATGGTCACCCCATCCAGCCCAATGCCCGGGACAGATGCTCAGCAGCGCGGCCGGGGCTGGTCCCTGCGGGTCCCCCGCAGCGGGGTCAGCCCAGCCGGGACAGAGCTGGGCACCCCCCACTGCTGAGATAGAGCTGGGGACCTCACTGCCAGGACAGAGCTGGGGAGCCCCCACTGCTGAGATAGAGCTGGGGACCTCACTGCCAGGACAGAGCTGGGGACCCACCACTGCTGAGATAGAGCTGGGGACCTCACTAGCAGGACAGAGCTGGGGACCCCCCACTGCTGAGATAGAGCTGGGGACCTCACTGCCAGGACAGAGCTGGGGACCCCCCACTGCTGAGATAGAGCTGGGGACCTCACTGCCAGGACAGAGCTGGGGACCCCCCACTGCTGAGATAGAGCTGGGGACCTCACTACCAGGACAGAGCTGGGGAGCCCCCACTGCTGAGATAGAGCTGGGGACCTCACTGCCAGGACAGAGCTGGGGAACCCCCACCGGGACAGAGCTGGGGACCTCACTGCCAGGACAG
The DNA here is from genome assembly GCF_037038585.1 of Patagioenas fasciata. Taxonomy (NCBI): domain Eukaryota; kingdom Metazoa; phylum Chordata; class Aves; order Columbiformes; family Columbidae; genus Patagioenas; species Patagioenas fasciata. The sequence goes on from NC_092527.1 coordinate 42,659,065, forward strand.
AGCTGGGGACCCCCCACTGCTGAGATAGAGCTGGGGACCTCACTGCCAGGACAGAGCTGGGGACCCCCCACTGCTGAGATAGAGCTGGGGACCTCACTACCAGGACAGAGCTGGGGACCCACCACTGCTGAGATAGAGCTGGGGACCTCACTGCCAGGACAGAGCTGGGGAGCCCCCACTGCTGAGATAGAGCTGGGGACCTCACTGCCAGGACAGAGCTGGGGAACCCCCACCGGGACAGAGCTGGGGACCTCACTGCCAGGACAGAGCTGGGGACCCCCCACCGGGACAGAGCTGGGGACCTCACTGCTGGGACAGAGCTGGGGACCCCCCACCGGGACAGAGCTGGGGACCTCACTGCCGGGACAGAGCTGGGGACCCCCCACCGGGACAGAGCTGGGGACCCCCCACCGCTGGGACAGAGCTGGGGACCCCCCACCGCCAGGCTCTGCCGGGAAGCAGCCACCAAGGGAGCCCAGGAGGAGCAGAGACAGAACCAGATGTTCCACCACCCCGAAAACCGCTGCTCCTGCCACACTGCCCCATCCCTTGCTCCACGGGTTGAAGCCCATGAGCCTTGCTCCACCGCTTTAACCCAGCGGTACCCGATGCCTTGTTTCCCCAGCAGCACGTCCAGATCTCTGCTTTCCCCGTAAACTGCTGGGCCCATGACCTTATCTGGAGCACTCAGGAGAGATGTGCGGCCCAGAGCCGCTGCCACAGCGCCTGCCTGCACACCAACAGCAACCTGCACCAGCTCCTTCGGCGGCAGGAGCTGCCAGCACACAAGCAGAGCGAGCTCTGACGGGGAGCCGTGTGCTGCAGTTTTGTTCTGTGCAGCACCACGCAAGGGAAAAGCCGCATTGCCTAAACAACCGGTGCGAGTGTCTCTAGCTCTAGAGTTCTGCTCTCTGTCAGTGATAACTCGGGATTGCTGCAGAGCTCCTCAGGGCAGAATTCATCCCGAGTCGCTCCAGGCTTTGCAGGATGCTGAGCTGGAACATGCTCAGGATGCTGAGCTGGAACGTGCTCGTGACGCCGTTTTTTATGGCTTGTTGAACTGAGATGTCTCGTGGAACGTCTAATTGAATGCATTTCTCAGAAATAACTTGCACCGCTACCAGACGACATCGGAAATGTCAAGGCGAGACACGAGTCTTTAGCCATTACCTTGTATCTGCTATGCCATCAGCAAGTACTTTTATGATTTCTGAGATGCTGCTTCCTAAGGTTTAATTTAAAATTTATGCTGTTTTCTTTCCTAGCATGTTTTGAAATGGATATGTTAGTTATTGTACTCTTCACAGAAAATTTGCTAGGAGTTAGTCATTATTTAAAGAGCCTGAAACTTGTAGAAGCGTTACAATGGGAGGATGTAATTTAAGAACAGTTTTCCAAGGGCAAACAATAGTTCTTAAAGAAAATTTCTGTGAGAAATCAGAAAGACTCGCTCTGAAGTACAAAGAACACTGTTCTACAAGACAGTAATTTTTGCTTTGTTTAGGGATAGGTTGTTTTTAAATACGGTGCAAATCCCTGAGCTATCAGCTTCCGCTCCCGTTCTCCTGCCTTCACACCCCGCAGGGAGGCTGCACGGTGCCGTCGCACGGCTCCAGCCCATCTGCCACCCGTTGTCATTTCTGCCGCATTCCCCACTCATATTCGGACAATCAAATCCACAGCACAGAACCAGAGTCTTTGAGAGGTTTGAAGAGGCAGCGCAGGAAGAGCGGGCGGGGAAGCGGGCAGCGAGGGTCCCACCCGGAGCAGGTGTGAGCTCAGAGATGTGTGTGTGAGCTCAGAGGTGTGCGCTCAGAGGTGTGTGAGCTCAGAGGTGTGTGTGTGAGCTCAGAGGTGTGTGTGTGAGCTCAGAGGTGTGTGTGTGTGAGCTCAGAGGTGTGTGTGTGAGCTCAGAGGTGTGTGTGTGTGAGCTCAGAGGTGTGTGTGTGAGCTCAGAGGTGTGTGAGCTCAGAGGTGTGTGTGTGTGAGCTCAGAGGTGTGTGTGTGTGAGCTCAGAGGTGTGTGAGCTCAGAGGTGTGAACTCAGAAGTGTGTGCTCACTGGTGTGCACTCAGAGGTGTGTGTGTGTGAGCTCAGAGGTGTGTGTGTGAGCTCAGAGGTGTGAGCTCAGAGGTGTGTGTGTGAGCTCAGAGGTGTGTGTGTGTGAGCTCAGAGGTGTGTGTGTGAGCTCAGAGGTGTGTGTGTGAGCTCAGAGGTGTGTGTGTGAGCTCAGAGGTGTGTGTGTGAGCTCAGAGGTGTGTGTGTGTGAGCTCAGAGGTGTGTGTGTGAGCTCAGAAGTGTGCGCTCAGAGGTGTGAGCTCAGAGGTGTGTGCTCAGAGGTGTGTGCTCAGAGGTGTGAGCTCAGCGGTGTGTGTTCAGAGGTGTGAGCTCAGCGGTGTGAGCTCAGTGGTGTGTGCTCAGCAGTGTGAGCTCAGCGGTGTGAGCTCAGTGGTGTGTGCTCACTGGTGTGTGCTCAGCAGTGTGAGCTCAGTGGTGTGTGCTCAGTGATGTGTGCTCAGCAGTGTGAGCTCAGAGGTGTGAGCCTAGCACTTCAAGGCAGTGGCAAACCATACATGCGAGTACTGACAAGGCGCCAGGTGAGAAGCTGCCTCCCGACAGCCCTGCTGCAGCCTCAGAGCCAGGAGCCTGGCGGGACGGTGTCACCGGCGTGCAGGGACCTGCGCCAGGCGAGGGGACACCTGCAAACGGAGAGCGGACACTTCTTGTCTTCTCCCCTCCGTGGCTGCTTGTGCATGCTCTCTCTTTTCTCATGGAGCTCAAGAGGCTGGAGTTTTCTTTCATTTCACCGGTTCATGATTCATGAAATCATCTCTGATGTTACAGAATTACATATGCTGAACCAAACGTATCAGGTTCTCTTATAGTCAATACAACCTATGTTATGTCTCATCAAACTTCACTGACATTCAAGAGGCAAAGCCTACAAGCATTAATTTAGCTGGGAGAGGTGATACCTGTTCTAGTCTGGAACAGGACAAATAAATTCTTTATGAAATCCCAGGATTATTACTTTAATCAAAGGATTTGTATCAGGAATTACTTCATTCAGTTGTTCTCCGATGCCTCGGTTCTGCGAGTGAATGGGTGTCCTTTGGGGAATGGCTGATCACGCTCACTCCCAAGCATTGTGAGCTGTGTATTTTATATTGTGTCAAATTAGTATGAGGGAAACCAGAGATAATGTTTCAATTTTTGTTTGTTAATCTCACGCTTCGGTTGAGCAGAATGGATCCTGCGGTTCACCTCTTTATGCTCTTCTCTACTGGCAGCTGTCACTTACCGTTCCTTCCTGTCTTTTGCTGGCTGTATGAACAGTGATCGTTTTCTTCCTTCATCAGTGGAAATCAGGATCAAGTTCCCTGGTGTCAATGAAGTCATCCTGAGTAAAACCAGCACAAATGGAAATGGAGCTGCCTGAAGCAGCATTGCATTCTTTACGGTTCTCTCTTCTCAGTGAGCTGATGAGAATGGTTTCGAAACAAAACCACTACCAATTACCATAAAACTGCAAAGGAGGCAAATATTATAAGACACTTCTAATTGAGGCATAGAAACCAGGGGGGCAATACACCATGATACTGCAGTGCTGTTAAAAGCCCTTTACTAAATATAATGGCTATAAATGCAACATGTTTAAGATGATGAAGGGAATATTACTGTGATTCCTAAAATTCACATGCATTCAAGCCTACAGGGAAAAGCCTATGTTTATTTTTAAAAGTTCCCCTGAAAGAACACAGAATTCTTTCAGTAAACATTACATAGGGGGGAAACTTCACACGTTTTCCCATCATCGGTGCTTCTGTAAACAGTGCCAATTCTATTTTTACGGATGCTGATAGTAAGGGCTCTGATGCAGCTTTTAGAAAGCCCGCCAGCGGCTGGGGGCACAGGCTACGGGTCCCCCCAGGCAGCGGCGGCACCGCGGGGTCCCCTGCGCTCCCCAGCACCCGCGGCTGGCAGAGCGCCCGCTGCTCCGGCTGCTGCTCCTGCGCCCACTGCCCCGGCTGCTGCTCCTGCGCCCGCTGCCCCGGCTGCTGCTCCTGCGCCGGGAGCTGGTGCTGCTTCGGCTGCTTCACACGATCACAGAATCCCAGAGTGTCAGGGGTTGAAGGGACCTGGAAAGCTCATCCAGTGCAATTCCCCCGGAGCAGGAACACCCAGCTGAGGTTCCACAGGAAGGTGTCCAGGCGGGTTTGAATGTCTGCACAGAAGGAGACTCCACAACCTCCCTGGGCAGCCTGGGCCAGGCTCTGACACCCTCACCCCCAACAAGTTGCTTCTCAAATTTAAGAGGAACCTCCTGTGTTCCAGTTTGCACCCATTGCCCCTTGTCCTGTCACTGGTTGTCACCCAGAAGAGCCTGGCTCCACCCTCCTGACACTGCCCCTTTCCATATTGATCCCCATGAATGAGTCCCCCCTCAGTCTCCTCTTCTCCAGCTCCAGAGCCCCAGCTCCCTCAGCCTTTCCTCACACGGGAGATGCTCCACTCCCTTCAGCATCTTGGTGGCTGCGCTGGACCCTCTCCAGCAGTTCCCTGTCCTTCTGGAGCTGAGGGGCCACAACTGGACACAATATTCCAGGTGTGGTCTCCCCAGGGCAGAGCAGAGGGGCAGGAGAACCTCTCTGACCTACTGACCACCCCCTTCTAACCCACCCCAGGTACCATTGGCTTCCTGGCCACAAGGGCCCAGTGCTGGCTCATGGTCACCCTGCTGTCCCCAGGACCCCCAGGTCCCTTTCCCCTACACTGCTCTCTTGTTTTGGTTTAGCCTTTTACGGCATAAAATATAGATCTTGCTTCATTTTCTGCACACCATCACGCTTTCTCTTGCTTAATCCCGTGAAAAAGTGATTTTTATTTCTGGTACTATTTGAGCAAATCAACCCTTTAAATTCTGCCCTTCTGCCGCCTTTCATTTCCTTTGGTTTCCTTTCATCTGTGTGTCTGTTCACTTTTCTGCCTATGTTGTCTATTTATTTAGGTTAACCAAATGTTTCGCTAACGAATTAAGAACATATGTTACTATATTTTAATAAGACTCATTCTTAGAATACACCCATCTAGTTCTTTCAGTTATGGGAGTATTTAAAAAAATCTACATAAAGCTATAGAGAGTAGTTTTATATAGAAATCAATGTCTTTTATTGTATTCTTCAATGTCTCTTACCTTAGAAAGATGAGAAAAACTTTGCTTCCTAACTCATCTGAAGTCAAACGCAAGTGAAGCCCACGTAACATGGGTGTCTGCCAACCCAAGCGAGTGGCTGGGCAGAGAAGCTCAGTGCCCTCGCTCCATCTTGTCAGACATGGGCATCCTTTGAAAGAAGAACGGGGAAAACGTCTTGTGACTCGATCAAATGAAACGCTTGACACAGCAGAACAGCCGAGCCCAGGAGCAGGGACGTGCGTGGCTCTGGAGATGGTCCGACGGTCGCTTTGGTCCACTGTAAACTGCGTTAGTGCTGCTGCAGCTGACGGACTGAAAAACGCACCCCAGCACCTGCGGGAAATTCTCCTTTCAATGTCTTTCTCCATCACCATTGTGTCATAGGATTCTACAGAGAGTCCTGAGATCAAAGCCAGCAGAAACAATCCCCTCTTTAATTAATGGAATTATGTTATTGGTTTCAATCCTAATGTTTTTTTCTTATGTCACCTTAAATAAAATTATCCTAAAATAGTTTATGTTTTGCATGAACAAATGCACAGCAATCCTCCTTTCAGTACAGCTTTGTCATCAATCCAGTCTTAATTTTCATAAATTTTGCCTTCTGGCTTGCAAGTATTGCTCATAATTAGGATTTAATCACCTAAGCAGCCCCAGAGAAAATCTATTTCAGGAGCAGTATAATCCAATTACTGGTCATACCTGCTTTTTCTTAAAATCAGCAGTGATAGCCTAATTAGTAGAACCCGTGTTTTCAAAGAGGAGACGCATTCGAGCTGAGCAATAGGTGCTTGGTCCGATTCAGCCCAGGGAATGGTGTGTTTTCCAAAGCCTGTGGCCCTGTAACAAAACCAACGAGCAGACTTAGGCCTACATAGTTGTGCGGTTCAGCCAACCGTCTTCATGCAAACAGCAGGTTTTTTCTTTCAGAATTTGGAGATTTCCTATAAAACTGAAGTTTTCGAGGTTCAACATGCTCTGCTGTTTGGAGGTCAGAGGTTCCTAACCACGGGGGTTGTTCAAGTGAGCCGAGGTAAGGTGATTCTAAACCAGAACCAAAGCTTTGCACTAGTGCAGTATCTCCGGCAGTTCGAGACGTTCCAGCCTCCAGCTGTACTTGCTACAAAAGCCACTGTATATGCACAGGATCTAACAAAAAGTTTGCCCATTTGCCTCAAAATATTGTTGCCAAGGCTGTGTATTTGCCATGGAACAGTTCTTACAGTTAGCGAGATATTCTTTCCTACAGAGTGCAATATGCGTTTGAGGTTACAGACTGAGATAAAACATCGGTTCCTCTTCTACAAATTAAAAAAATGCTGCTGTAAGGAAATAGCTCCTAAAGGATTGCCAATAAAATAGCTTTGTTTTCTCATTTAATTTAATAAGTATGGTGTAAGTCAGCAAAAAAAAATCATGTATCTGAACTCTGAAATTAACGTCATGTGTTTTACACCCTAATAGCATGCTGATCCAACTTCACGTCACTGGCAACGAAATTATCTGGATTTGTAAAGTGAAGTACTCTTCATGTCCCAGAAATGGATTTCTACCAGCATGCTCACCAAGAACGTTTCATTTCACGCTGCTGTGCCGCTCACCAGCTGCGCCCGGGCTCCCCGAGCAGGGAAACCCGCAGAGAGGCAGCTGGACTGGGCTGAGGGATGCGGGGGACATGGGCCCTGGAGACCGACACCGAGCCACAATGGGAGACGGGGGAAAACCGTCCAGAAGCAGCCTGTAGGAAGCGGGCAGGCTGCGGTGGGGCTGCCCGGCACGGCAGCTCTGGAGGGGGCGGCCACAGCGACGCGGGGAGCGCGGGCTGGGGACAAAGGGCTCGGGCGAGCTCTGGAAGAATACAAGGATTTCGGTTCGTGTTTGGTTGGTTGGCTGGGCGGGAGATCCCGCACTGCCCTTGCAGCCAGCGCCGGTTTGCATCCCAGCAGGCACAAAGAGCGCCCCGGCTCCAGAGCGGGGGGTGCCCCGGGCTGCTCCTTCCCCGACAGCCCGTCCCTGCCTGGAGACTCCCCGGACACGGGCTGGGTACCGGGGCACGCTGGCCGTGCGCGGGAGCGCTGGAACCCGGTGCCCGTACCCGGAATGCAGCACGGCCGGGGAGCGGCCCTGCCCGCTGCCGCCCTGCCCGCTGCCCCCTGCCCGCTGCCCCCTGCCCACTGCCGCCCTGTCCGCTGCCCCTTGACGGCTGCCGCCCTGTCCGCTGCCCCCTGCCCGCTGCCCCCTGCCCGCTGCCCCCTGCCCGCTGCCATGGAGACGCGGCCCTGCCCGTTTGCCCGTTGCCATGGAGACGCGGCCCTGCCCGTTTGCCCGTTGCCATGGAGACGCGGCCCTGCCCGTTGCCATAGGGACGCGGCCCGGCGAGCGGCGCCTCCAGCCGCCCGCAGCCCGCGGCGGCCCGGCCTGCCCCAGGAGCTCACCGCGGCCCCGGGCCGCACGGGCGCTGTGCGGGGCCGGGGCGGCGCCTCCGTGCGAGGCCGCCGGGGCCGGGGCGAGCCCGCAGCCGCCGCCAGCCGGGGCGCCCCCCGCAGCCGCTCCCGCCCGGGCAGCCGGAGCCGCGGAGCCGCCGGGGGGGCTCGGTGGAGCGGTGTGTGCTCCCGGGCCTGCAGGCGAGCAGAACAGCCGAGCACCCGGGCTGCATCATATGAAAATGCTGGTCACCGGGGATAATCTGCAAATGTCTGATCTACACGAGAGGCTTGCTGTGTGCGTGTTCCCTTTCCAGAGCACACTGCCGTATTTCTCAGCTCCAGCCTGCAGCCCGCCGGCTGGAGTTCGGGCTGTTTGGGGGTGCTGAGCGATGGGTGACAGCGGCTCTGAGGGGCTCAGCGCCCACGGGGACAACTTCAGGGGTGAACACCTCGAGAAGGGAAACCCGCCGGGTTCCAGTTCACCAGGAGAGATCAGGAAAGCTGTTGCACAGTGTCTGTTGTCATCTTCAAGCACTCTCGATGTCAGCAGGAAAAATATTAAGCATCTTACTGAGGAAATCTATAGACAGCCCAGCATAAAGGTGAGGCACTTGTTCCGAGTGGTCCTGAGCACCGCGCCGGGCAGGGCGGGCTCGCTGCTCTGTCAGTGCGTGGAAAAGACACAGGTTCTCGGCTGTGAGCTTTCATCCCTGTTTGGTTTTTAAGAAAAACTTCAATAAATCACTTCCTTTTGTAATTTATGGAGTCGTGCTCCTTAATCCCCTTTAACAGTGTCCTCTCCACAAACACAGAGCAGTTTCCAGTGTTCACATCAGACATTTCGCACTGCAAGGAATGGCCCTTGTCTTTCTGGGTTTAGAAGACGTTTGTGTTTTTCTCTCTCAGTACTTTCATCTGGAAAGAAATGTCATATCAACGATTCCCAGGATTTATTTCAAAAGCTGCCGCATCTCGTCTGGCTGGATCTGCGGTATAACAAGATTACAGCTCTTCCTCCTGGAACGGGGCACCACAGGTAAGATCACTGCCCATGCAGATAATTTAATAACAATCGTATTTGTCTCCTATTTGTCTTACTGTAATTTCATTATAGCAGCGAGAGTTCTGTAAGCTTTTGTTTCATGTCGACCTCAGTGCAGGACAGAGGTAAATAAGCTTAGTTTTGTTTACTAGAGCTCAGATGAACCGAAAGTTCCAATTAATATTGCATGGCGAATTTCTGAACTCTCTCACACTTAGAGATGTAGGACCTGTTATTCTTTCCACGAGTTCCGCACCGTTTTGGGTGCAATGGCTGTAGATGACTTCTGCAGTGCTGTGGGTGAGGTGAAAGCGGGGACCTGCAGTTGCAAAGCTCCTGTCGCTCCTGCGTGACAACGGAGGGCGGTTTAGTCCAAGAACGTACCCGAATCGCTGTGACCCTGAGAGGGGCTCTGGCCACGATCACCAGAACCAACGTCTCACCAGGTTTTTTATTGCCCTTGGACAATTCCTTGCTTCTCACTCCGGAAGCCCAAGAATCACAATGCATGGTAATCAACAGCAACAAAGAAAAGGATTTTGTTACTGGGAGGAAAACCAGAGCAGCACGGGACAGTCTGCTGGTGGCTGTGGTTCTAGAAGAACCCTTTCCATGAGGAGGAAGAGGAGGCCGCCTTGAACGGCATAGGCGACAGGATTTTCCCCAATCAAAACAAGAACAACGTCATGGCATCGTGTGCTTGAACGAGGTACTTAAAGGTGTTTTAAGATCCCTTGTTTGTGAATCATGACATAGAAAAATACAGTAAATGAAGTTTATGCCTCTAAAAACAGCCAAAAAATGTCAAGTTTAATGATGTTCTCAAATCAAATCCGCAAATTATTTTTAAATTGGACAGGACCAATAGTATTTTAGTATGGTTTGTAACTATATGATCACCATTCTATAAGCGGTTGAAATCCCTCGAGATTGAGACATTCCCTGTGTGTATCTGCCTCAAAATGTGTCGGTCCTTAGTCCCTGCCTGTATTCTGCTTTATCTCGTTTGTGATTTTCCGCTTCAAACAGCAGCTCAGCTTTTGGAAAATGCCCATCAGAAATAGCCACTGAATACTACTTAGTTTAATTTTATCCTTATTACATGTCGGGGAATAAGCTGAATTTTATGATGGTTGGGAATTTTCTGGGTATTATTTTCTAGAAGCATCCGAAAGTGTCAGTTTTTATCGAAAGCAGAGACTCAATGAAGTACAGTGCTAGCTGGAGGGTAGATGGGGTGAGCAAGCCATTCATGAACCTCCACTGATTTTAATAGCTATTCTGATTAGAGCGTCTCCAGCTCAAACGAAAGCATTGCCTCAGTGTGGACACGGTGCGCGGGGAGCGGGGGTACCACTAATGCTTCTCTCTATAGGGAGCGAAGGTACCACTAATGCTACTCTCTATAGGGAGCGAAGGTACCACTAATGCTACTCTCTATAGGGAGCGAAGGTACCACTAATGCTTCTCTCTCTAGGGAGCGAAGGTACCACTAACGCTTCTCTCTATAGGGAGCGAAGGTACCACTAATGCTACTCTCTATAGGGAGCGAAGGTACCACTAACACTTCTCTGTACAGGGAGCGAAGGTACCACTAACGCTTCTCTCTATAGGGAGTGAAGGTACCACTAACGCTTCTCTCTATAGGGAGTGAAGGTACCACCAACGCTTCTCTCTATAGGGAGCGAAGGTACCACTAACACTTCTCCCTATAGGGAGCGAAGGTACCATTAACGCTTCTCTCTATAGGGAGTGAAGGTACCACCAACGCTTCTCTCTATAGGGAGTGAAGGTACCACTAACGCTTCTCCCTATAGGGAGCGAAGGTACCACTAACGCTTCTCTCTATAGGGAGTGAAGGTACCACCAACGCTTCTCTCTATAGGGAGCGAAGGTACCACTAACACTTCTCCCTATAGGGAGCGAAGGTACCACTAACGCTTCTCTCTATAGGGAGTGAAGGTACCACCAACGCTTCTCTCTATAGGGAGCGAAGGTACCACTAACACTTCTCCCTATAGGGAGCGAAGGTACCACTAACGCTTCTCTCTATAGGGAGTGAAGGTACCACCAACGCTTCTCTCTATAGGGAGCGAAGGTACCACTAACACTTCTCCCTATAGGGAGCGAAGGTACCATTAACGCTTCTCTCTATAGGGAGCGAAGGTACCACTAACGCTTCTCTCTATAGGAAGTGAAGGTACCACTAATGCTTCTCCCTATAGGGAGTGAAGGTACCACTAACGCTTCTCTCTATAGGAAGTGAAGGTACCACTAACGCTTCTCCCTATAGGGAGTGAAGGTACCACTAACGCTTCTCTCTATAGGGAGTGAAGGTACCACTAACGCTTCTCTCTATAGGGAGTGAAGGTACCACTAACGCTTCTCTCTATAGGGAGTGAAGGTATCACTAATGCTTCTCTCTATAGGGAGCGAAGGTACCACTAACGCTTCTCTCTATAGGGAGTGAAGGTACCACTAACGCTTCTCTCTATAGGGAGCGAAGGTACCACTAACACTTCTCCCTATAGGGAGCGAAGGTACCATTAACGCTTCTCTCTCTAGGGAGCGAAGGTACCACTAACGCTTCTCTCTATAGGGAGTGAAGGTACCACTAACGCTTCTCCCTATAGGGAGTGAAGGTACCACTAACGCTTCTCTCTATAGGGAGCGAAGGTACCACTAACACTTCTCCCTATAGGGAGTGAAGGTACCACTAACGCTTCTCTGCTGCAGACAGTGCATTGGGGCACAAGCTGGCAAGAACAAGCTTTTGCCTCTGACTTTCAGTTCGTTCTTTTTGCTCTAAATGCGATTCAATGCTCCACTTCGAAAATGGGAACATGAATACGCTGCTTTCAGTTTTTGACTGCATTGAAATGTTTTAGAATATTGCCACAAATGTTAATCCGGTGTTGAGCAGCTGCCAAAACGTTGAGTTTGTTTGCTTTCCTAGAGGTAGAGAAATATTATGACAGAAACCAACAAGCTTTCCCCTTGTTTGTTTGGGTTTTCTTTGAAATTTAACAGGAATCAAGTCAAATTGCAACACCAGTAAATAAAACCAGCACCTTATCTCTAGAATACCGTTTGACCTGGTGTGTTGCTGGATATTAAAAGCTATTTCAAAGACTGCCAGACAGTCAGACATTAGGAACCAGGTGAAGGGTGGTGGCTGCCTCGTCTCCATCTCAGAGCTGTGTGTGCAGTGGGGACACAGGAACCTCCCTGCGCTTGGGCAAAGTGTCCCCGATCCTGAACACAGAGCCCGGGGGTTCCCTGATCCTGAACACAGAGCCCGGAGGTTTCCTGATCCTGCACACAGAGCCCGGGGGTTCCCTGATCCTGCACACACAGCCTGGGGTTTCCCTGATCCTGCACACAGAGCCCGGGGGTTCGCTGATCCTGCACACACAGAGCCCAGGGGTTCCCTGATCCTGCACACACAGAGCCCGGGGGTTCCCTGATCCTGAACACAGAGCCCAGGGGTTCCCTCATCCTGCACACACAGAGCCGAGGGGTTCCCTGACCCTGCACACAGAGCCTGGGGGTTCCCTGACCCTGCACACAGAGCCCAGGGGTTCCCTGACCCTGCACACAGAGCCTGGGGGTTCCCTGACCCTGAACACAGAGCCCAGGGGTTCCCTGACCCTGCACACAGAGCCCGGGGGTTCCCTGACCCCGCACACAGAGCCCAGGGGTTCCCTGACCCTGCACACAGAGCCCGGGGGTTCCCTGACCCTGCACACAGAGCCTAGGGGTTCCCTGACCCTGAACACAGAGCCCGGGGGTTCCCTGACCCTGCACACACAGCCCGGTGGTTCCCACCAACAGCAGCACGTGCAGCGGCGCTGGGTGTTTTGCTCACTAACCAATGCCAGGGGTTTTCTGGCCATGGCCATACTGATATTTGCTCAGGAGCTTGCGATTTGTCTAAATGTTAGGAGATCTTCATATACATTGAAACAAATGATCTCCTATGTGACATAAATGTGGTGTGTGACCCATGCCAAGCTGCTGCGCTGCTTGCAATGGCAGGAACACTGGAGCTTTAAAAAAAACAGGTTGACAAAATTAAATACAAATAGGGTATGTTTCCTCCTCATCTCATTATCAAAAACGGCTGAGCAGTTTGAGCTCAAATTTAGTCTGAGGGATGTGCTCAACGACCCAAACAGCTGAAGCTCAGCAAAATTATAACCAGCTGAAGATGATGTGTTTATAATTGGAACAGTCCGTATCAGACTTTAAAGCGAGAGCAGGCTTTGCAAAGGAGATCAAACACTGACTGTTGATGCAGGGTACAATAAATGGCATAAATGCGAACTTCAGGCTGCCGTACCAGAAGCTCTGGGCTGTGCAGTTTCCCAGCGGCGGTGTTAGCGGTGGGAAGCGTGGGCTGGGCTGTGGGGTCTGTTCTGCAGCAGGAAACACGAGCAAGAAAAAGTATTCTTGTGTTTCTACTTGAATAAATGAACTTTGCTCGTACAGTTGCTACTCTTTTCTGTTTTATTGAAAAGGCAATTGAAAACACTGCTTTTAGAGAAGAATCCCGTAAAAGAGCTGCCCGCAGAGCTTGGTAAGTACTCGCTGCTTTTTTGAAGGTATCAAAGATATATTTTGGCTCTTACTGCTTACTTCTGTGGTTAGACTTTAAAATACCTTGATATTAATCTAAAGAACGGTTTTAATTTACCACAAATGTGCCATGACGGGGGGGAAAAATTACTTATATTATTTGATAAGAGGGGCAAATGTTATTAAAATGCCTGTAGCGTTCAATATGGTTCTGCTGAGTAAGGCTGAAGTAAAAAATACCTCTCAAATGTCAGATGTCTCAGGCATCTGCGCAGTAACACGTAAATAATGAACAATGATTAGAGCTGAGAACTTGTACAGCAGTTTCTTACAGTTGAGGTTGTCTTTGCAGTTTGTAACTTCATTTCGCTAACTCCTTTAGTATTTTGAAATAATATGTGTTTCCAAACCAAATGTTGCTGAGGAAGACACAGCAGGTAGAATGGATTCCTGGGATGCTTCAGTGTTGGGTTTTCAATCCCCGTTGGGTGTTGCCTGAGCTGCGAAGCTCCGTGCTGTGGTATCGCTGCACCGCAGCCGTGCCAGCTCTGAGCCGTGGCTCGGGTTTTGCAGAAAGCGTTGCTGCCATAACGCTGCCCCTCTTGCTCTCTGCCTAGCGGTTATTTTAGGGCAGCCTGGACTGGTCCCTGTGAGGCTCCCAGCAGCTCCCCATGCAGAGCTGCCCCCTCCAGCTCTCGGGGTCCCATGTTGCTCAGGCCAGGATCCCTGTGGCCTTTCCCAGCCCTGCGCTGGGTCACCTGCAGCCCGCGTGCCGTGCACCGCACGCCTGCGATGCCTTCGTACGTGCCAGGGAGGAAGAACCGCCTGCGGTCCAGGCGCTGCCAACTCAGCCTCAGTTCACCCGCGCTGCCAGCCCTGCCCTGCTCCTCAGCTCGTGGTTGCGTCCTGGCACGGGGCTCATTCACGGGGAGTCTATCTCCTAGGAAACTTATTTGAAGGAGAGCTTTGAACAGGGGATCAGAGCATGTAAAAGTGCAGGGAAGTGGCCTTGAACTGGAGCTGGGCTGGCGGCCCCGGCAGCCCCGCTGTTGCCTGTGCGGCTGCTGGAGAGGCATGGCTGGTGGCCCAGGCAGGGAAGGACAGAGGGCAGCAGTTGGTGCTTCACATAGGCAGCCTGCTCCTGGGATAACTCTGCTCTTCGTACCCCGAGCTCAGTGGTGACTGCATCAAAACAATATTGTGTGCTGATTTAAATATCCTTGTGTCTCTCGAAGCAGAGTGGGCCACTGGTGGCCTTCCTGCAGCAAAATGTGTTCAATCTGTTGCGGTTTTCTGGACAGATCAGGGCTCTCTTATACCATAATAGTTTGATTGTTACAGGTTTCCAGCTTGGTATTGAGATGAGGGAATTCCTGCCATATGTGACACTTATCCATTTCTCCTGGCTCTATGGATGACAGGTACCAAAAAAGGATGCCAGCGTTCCTGTAGTGCTGCAGGTCCTGTTCCAGCCGCAGGAGCGCGGCAGGGTCGTGGGATGGGTTTGCTGGGCAGCGCTGGTTCCTGCAGTGCTGCAGGTCCTGTTCCAGCCGCAGGAGCGCGGCAGGGTTGTGGGATGGGTTTGCTGGGCAGCGCTGGTTCCTGCAGTGCTGCAGGTCCTGTTCCAGCCGCAGGAGCGCGGCAGGGTTGTGGGATGGGTTTGCTGGGCAGCGCTGGTTCCTGCAGTGCTGCAGGTCCTGTTCCAGCCGCAGGAGCGCGGCAGGGTTGTGGGATGGGTTTGCTGGGCAGCGCTGGTTCCTGCAGTGCTGCAGGTCCTGTTCCAGCCGCAGGAGCGCGGCAGGGTTGTGGGATGGGTTTGCTGGGCAGCACTGGTTCCTGCAGTGCTGCGGGTCCTGTTGCAGCCGCAGCAGCAGGGCTGCGGGTGGGTTTGCTGGGCAGCACTGACAGATGGCCGGAGGCAGCGGCTGCCCGAGTCCTGCACGCGCTCGCCAGCGCGGCCGCAGCAATGCCCGGACTGCGGGGCTGGCCCGAGCCAGGCCCGTCGCTCCGCCAGCTCTGCTGCCGTGGCTCGCAGCGTTGTTTGCCTTCATCACTCACACGCATCCACTTCAGCGTTCCTAACAGTCGTAGGTATCCGGACGGGGCTGGCAGCGTGGTTGTGCTGGCGCGATGCTGTCCTGCCGTCTGCCCTACTTTGGATTGTCTGTTCCTTTGACACAGCCTGTATGTCCGTGACATTGCCACCTAGAGTTACATGTACACAATTGTGTAATAAATATAGACAGATGCGTGTGTGTATGTGTATATGTATACGTACACACATCTGATGTGCAGAGCCGTGCACAACTCTCTGCCTCACAGCAGCTGAGCTGCTTTGGACCTGACTCCCGCCATGGTGGACAGCGTGAGACTTGGACCAGCGCAGTGATTTGAGCTGTAGCTGCAGCACGCAGAGCCAACGCAGGGATTGCCTTAATCCAGGGTACCAGAGGCGTCTCCTTTCCCTGCGTGGAACCGTCCCTTGCATGTCCCAGGCAGCACAGGCTTCTCGGTCACGGGGACCTGGGGAGATGAGCGAGGGGTCCCCCCAGTAAGCCAGGAGAAAGCCTGGGAGTTGTGCTGTGACACAGCAAGGGGTTGTCAAAATCTCATATATCTTTACAAAACACTCATGTTTTGACAAGACAGCTTTTCCTGACAAAATCATGTTTCATGAGCTAATTCCCAGCCCACTCATCCTCCCACCCTTCCCCATCGCTCTCTCATCCATACACTTGCCATCCTGAGCACCTGCATCAAAAACCAGAGGAGAAGGTGATGCTGGCAGCGCCAGCACCACCGCGCGCTGGAGCCACCATCCTGCAGTGACCGCTCCAGCGTCCTTTGTCTGCTCTCCGCAGCGTTCATTAGAACACCAGGGTCGTGATGCCGGTATCACCAATACCAAACAGAAAGTTTGTCATGTAAACCGGGATGAGTTTGGAGGATGATCTGTGATAACTTGAGCTCAACTGTTGGTCTTCCTTTCTTGGGTGTGTTTTTCACTGAGGCCTGGAATGAATTTGCAGTGTTTGCCTTCATTCATGGATTTATTTTTTGTTGTTGTTAAAAGCTGCTTGTTCAATGAATGAAAAATCTTCGGAAGGGAAGCAGAAGTCTGAATGGTAACAAACCAGCTTTGTTATTCACCTGTGTCTGTTCCTGCGGTGTTTACACTGGTTCACCTGATCTGTGTACACTTATCGTGTGTGCTGAATTTCGTTACTGAAGATGAAGAGCTCCTTGCCAGTCGCCGTGTTTGCAGCAGTGCTCTCAGACTCAGCGTGCTGTGCGCTCGCTGCGGGGCCGTGGGACACGCTGTGTGCTGCCAGGGCTCAGTGTGGGTCACCCGGCTGCCCACGCCAGCCATTGCTGCACCTACCTAAGAGTGGTTTAGGAGCAGTGCTAAAGCCCGAGGGATCTCAGTGGCGATGTGGTTTGAACGTAAGCAAGCGATGCTGCGGAGGACGACCCCGGCGCGGTTGCTGTCCCCGGGCCGGCCGGCGCGGTGCCCGAGCTGCGTGCTTGGCTGGCTCCCCGCTGCCTCCGTCGGCTGCAAACCCCAGTGCTCTGCAGCGAGACAAAAAGAGATTTCATTTTGCCAGTCCTGAAGTCATCTGTGTGATTCATTTTGATCATTTCTGCTTAAAAATAGATTCCATTTCTTCACACTAAACTATTTTAAATCTAATTGTATTCCCAAATAGTTCTTTCCAAGGCGCATTTTCAAAGCCATTTCTTCTTGTTAATAATGTAGTCCTTCCATTTCTGCGTTTGCATTTTGCGATTGTGTGAAGTAATTTTCTGATTTGTGAATCACGACTGTATGAGAAGGCATTCTGGTAACTGTAGCAATGGTTTGGATTCGGATGGCTAGAACACAGACAGTTTGCTCCAGGTCTTGGGGTTCCTGCTCGTCAGGGCCGCGGTGCAGCCATCAGAGGGCGGTTCAGCGCGGGGCTGCTCTGCTCTGCTCTGCTTGGACGGACACCCGGTGTGGGGGAGCTGGCTGGACAGATTCCCCACAGAACCAGCAGCAATCGTTGCACAGCAGCACAGGTGGTCTCTGCGCATGGATTTTCAGTTTGATGCACATTTCTTAGTCCTACGTAGTTTGTCTGGGATGCTTCTGTTGATCCGTGGCACCACGTAACTCCTGTTTCTGATCTCAGAGCTCTCGTCCTTGCAGGCGCTGCTGCTGGGCTGGTTCCGCATTGCTCCCTCATACACTGAACTGCCAGCCAAACAAGGCCACGTCCGGTGTGCAGCCGGCGTGCGGCGCACGTGTGGCGCGGTTACGCTTTCATCTGGATGCGTCCCCAGGGCTTCCAGCACATCGTGGCTCCATCCCACCCCTGCTCAGTCTCTCTAAATCACCTCAGCTGCAATTCCAGTGCGATTTCAGAATAACGATCCCAGCAGTCCTGCCTTTCGTGGGTTCCCAGTCTGAGTTCAGCCTTAGCGGACTGCAAAGCAATAGTTCTGATTAAAACATCAGAGTGAGTTCCGGCCGTGGTCTGTGAGGAAAGAAGTGTAGAATGGTTCTGAGATTCGAGCTGAGTTTTCCTTATCTCGTGGGTGTTGGGATGGCAACACCCGATTTCCTGACCTGCTGATCAGTTATTTGTCAGCACTGCTGGAGCTGCGACTTCTAGACAAGCTACACCAAATGGAGTCATTAATCACATTGTAAGATTTGTTTAGTAACATTCCTTTCAGCTTTAATTCCTGGTAATTTAAAATCAAACAGCAGCTGTGCTATCAGTATTGTCTTTGCCATTTCTGCAGGTGGGGTTTGACAAGAACACGTTAAAGAGCAAGCACACCGTTTTCACACCGTGCTGCGTGAAGCAGGCGGACACAGGGAGGGAGATGAACCTGCACAGCCTGCACGGTCGGGCTGTGAGTGGAGGCTGAAATCTGACCCCAGCAGTACAACGCGACACATATATTCTGATTTACCAGCTTCTCCATGTGGTTTTCAGTGCTGCGCTTCTTCAATACGTTATTGCAAACCGTGTGTCAATCGAAAAGATGTGTTAGGACAAAATGTGATATTACCTTTCTTCTAGAGACTCGATATATTTATTTTTTGAGAGATTTAATGGATTTCAACCGTTGTGCTTTTGTTTGAATCAAAACTGACTGAAAGCATTGCTTAATTCTACAAATCTAGTTAGGAAGAGAAAATTGTAAATTTAATTTTTACTTCTATGAAACATAAATAATAAATATTTATAAATACAAATAACCACCATAAACCTGATTCCCGAAGCCGTCTGGGCTGCTCTGCGCTGCGTTCCCCTCTCAGCAGCGAGCGGGGGCTGCCAGCGAGTCCTGGCCTGGCAGGGTGTGCAGACTCAGCCCGAGCGGGGGGAGAAATACAAGAGTATAGAGTATTTGCGTATTTAATAATAGTAATTATCATAGAAATCAAGAACACACTAAATACCAGTCATTCACCTGACTCGGCTGCTCGATATCTCCGAAAATCCCCGCCTTTCAAAACGCTGGAGAGTTGGACTCGATGGCCTTTCAAGGTCCTTTCCAGCCTGGGCTGTTCTGTGGTTCTGTTTGCTAAATCATTAATGTGCTGTTTTCACAGGAAACGTAACTTCGCTGACCGCCTTGAACCTGAGACACTGTCCCCTTGAGTTTCCACCGAAAGCCGTGGTGCGGAGGGGACTCAGGCCCATCCTGCGGGGCGCTGGGCGCGGGAGGCTGCTCCGCGCGGCGCGGACGCCCCGGGTACGCTGGGGTCTGTTCCGAAACGGTGCGGGCCAAGGGCGGCTTTCCTGGCGAGCCTCTCACCAACAGGCTTGTCCAGCCGCGCGTCTGAAGGGGTAAACGAGGAGAAAGAAATGCTCCAGTGTAGTGATAGAAAATCAAACCGCGAACCTGAAACCGCCGAGTGGAGAAGAGGTTGTATTTGTGTGAGAGGAGCCTTAATTAGGCGTGATGTGGTTCGAGCAGAAGACGGAGTTTCAGCAGGGGCTGTTTAGGATGAGCGGAGCAGCAGCGTGAGCGGAAGGCTGGGCTGTTTCGTTAAGGGGAAACCGGCTCGTGGAGGGGCCGGACGCTTGTACGAGCAGTGGAGGGGTGAGCACCCAGGCAGATGAGGTTTTTTAAGGGATATTGGGGAAGCTGAGATGTTTGGGAAATGAAAGAGGACATTCAATTAGCAGAAGACTGTGGGCAAACAATGGAAACGCAGCACCAGGCTTGCAGGAAAAAAGCGGAGCTGAAACAAGTCCAGATGGTCAGCGAAGCTCCTGCCTGGGGCCACAGAGCGGTTCGGGTCTCACAGCGCTGCAGACACCGAGGAAACGGCACCGGGTACGGGGGGAGCTGCTTCTGCCTGCCCGTGGGGACCTCACCGGCCGGCTCGAGCACCCGAAGCACAGACCCGCTGCTTCTGATAGATTCAGCATGCTCTGGATACACCATACACCAGAGCTGAGTTCTGCAAGCTGCTCGATACTGTTCATCCGCCTACCCAAAGCATGACAGCGTTTGCTTGTGTTTCCATGTTGCGTTTGAGCTCTCGTTCTCCAAACACAATTTGCTCTTTATCACACTTTCTTCTTTTTTTTCCCACAGTATTGTAGTTATAAATTTACATTAAGAGGGTAAAATTAAGGAGTTGTCAGCAGAGGGGAAATGATGCAACACAACTTGCGTTACTTATGGTCCAATAGATCCAGAAGTCATTAATAACAGGAATACTGGGCACGCTCCCGCAGAAGAACTCTCCTCGTGCTTATGCTTTGCTGCAATGAAGGCGAATTAGCGTGGGTACCATGAGTATCAGACGGGGCCAGGGATGGCGAACGTGAGCTCATTAACGGGAACGCAGTAGATTCAGAGTACGAATGAGCCACACGCAATGCTGTATGGTGGAATGTGAAAATATCAGCTCAAGATGCCGTGACCCTGGAAATGAACTCAAAATATGGGTGTAAAGATAATGACTAGATTTTTTTAATTAATATCAGTTCCATGTATGATGTCCTTAAAGGGAACCATGCGTTTCCAGAACTTCATGCAATTATTATCTTCATGTTTTAAGGCCTTGTTTATAGTTTGTGACAAATTATATCCCAGTAGTGTTGTTTAATTACCGCTGTTTACCTTCCAATGTCACGTTTTGGCATGACTTGAGAGCGAGCAGTGCATTTTTCTATATAGCCAAGATTTAGCTGCATTACTAGTGCTTCATGTTTATATAATTGTTTCCATATTAGTGGACATTTATTTTAGCACACATAGTATGTGAAAATCTGCTTACTTAACGTTTTGAGTCATCAGGATCTCAGGCAGCGCCTGTGTTGTCCTCCCAGCTTGGCTTTCATACTTGCAAGAGAAATCTGTCTGTGCAATCTGCAGATTCGCACGATGCGTTAGAGAGATCGAGTAGCTCGGTGGGCTGGGGAGTTAAACTGTTCAGGATCCGCAGTCTTGAACATTTTGAGGATTTGGTCAGTATTCTGCAAAACCGCTAATCAAAAGCCTTTTCTCTGCTGATTTTTGTCTGCAGAAGAATGTGGGATTGCATTCTGTCCTGCTTAATTCAAACACAATAGATTGCATCAACAAAACCATTATAAATTATGCTCTGGAACAGTGTTGTAACTTAATCGTGTTGCCATGTTTAATGTTAATTTAGAGAGTGGTGTATTTAAAGAAAAATAATTCCATGGGCTTTAATATTTAGTATCTGTGGGCTTGCACGTGAAGTTTGGGAACCTTCTGTAACGCGCAGGAGCTCTGCGCTCCCTCCCCCGTGGCCCATCTGCTGTGCTGGGCAGAGCAGCGTGTCGGGAGCGCTGCGCACGCCACGCGGAGAGGATGACAGGATGTACCCTGGAATGATGTGGGGGTTTTTCTCATGTGTGAGAAGGGGGAAATGAAACCCAGTGCGTTTCTTCTGCAGGAGTCGGGGAACCTCCCGAATCTGTCGCTTATACGGAGCCAAACCCCTGTGCGTCTCACGGTCCGCACGCGGCGGAAGGTGAGCAGGGTGCACGTGTTCCCCGTGCTTCGCGCAAATACCAAAGTTCAGTTCCACGTGAAGATTAATACCTATAAAGATGTAATCTGAGCTAACACTAGGTGTGTTTAACCTAAGATGCCAGCTGGGATGAAACCCAAGGTGTGCTGAAGCTCTCATCAGTACTTCGGTCTTAGTCATCGCGTTACATTGCATATTTAGATTGATTATGTTAGAAGAGCTTTCCTGTTTTGACTCACAGATTGCGTTTGGGCACTTGTAGTATGTTAATGATTATTGTATCTCTTTGCTTTGGGTTTTTACTTCCTCCAATGTATGGCACATATTTTTAACTCCTATGCATCATGCAGAGAACTCTAATTCAGTCATATGCAGCTCATGTAATACTTATTTATACCCAAACGCACATTGGCAGGCTATAAAAATGAAGTGAGAGAAGAAGTGAGGGTTATATCCAGCCTTAACTCAATCCTTAGATGTGTGTGCGTTACGAGTCTGAATTTCCAATGTATTTTTTCCCTCGGAGCAGAGATCCCAGTCTGAGCCGGGATTTTCCACTGGCGTGTCCTGTTTCAGACCACCCTTGTTCCCCCAGCACTCGTCACGGCCGCGTCCAAACCTGCGCCACCGCGTGGACGCTGCGCTCAGCCGCTCGGTGCTGGGCCGGCGCCGCAGGGCTCGGTGGCCCCGGCAGCGGCACGGGGCCGCGCTCCTGGGTCCCTCCACCCGTGACAGGGACAGGGACCTTCAGAGAGCGAGGCCACGGGGGCTGCTGGCTGGCGAGGACGCGCGGCTCTCACGCTCGGGGTGCCTCCGAGGGACTGAGCGTGAGCAGGGGTGAGCGTAACGTTGAACTGGCTTCTGCATGGTGGAATTGATCAAAAGCTGGGTGGAGGGTGACCACATTATGAGATATGTGGATTATCAAACCGCTGTTGTGTTCATATTCATCAACAGACAGGTGGTTTCTTCCAGAACACAGATTGCTTAAAACTTGTGAAAAATCCTTGAGAATAAAACATGTATTAAAAGAAAAAGAGCCCAACAAATCCCACTCTGTTAGACTGATTGATCGATTGATGTTATCTAAATCCTGTTCTTTGCTTAGGAAAAAATCCAACTCAATTGGTGTGCAGGATGACAGAGTCTCCCTTCCCTCCCGTCCAACAGGAACGGCAGCTGTTGGACAGCTGAACTGGAGCGAGCTGCTGCAGTGCGGTTTGGATTTGTCGGGCGAGTGGCCCAACGAAGAGGAAGAGCCGAGCCTGGAGAGGCCGAGCGGAGCAGCGCTGCAGGGGACACGGCCCGCGGTGGGGACACGGCCCGCGGTGGGGACGGGACATGGCCCGTGGTGGGGACGCAGCGCGGGGAGCAGTGCAGCACCAGCCCGGCCCGGCCGCCCTGGTGACACCGGCACATGCTGCTTGCCGCACGGATGACACCGGCACATGCTGCTTGCCGCACGGATGACACCGGCACATGCTGCTTGCCGCACGGATGACACCAGCACATGCTGCTCGCCGCGGGGATGACACCGGCACACGCCGCTCGCCGCGGGGATGACACCGGCACACGCCACTCGCCACGGGGATGACACCGGCACACGCCGCTCACCGCGGGGATGACCGCGGCACACACCACTCGCCGCGGGGACCCCGCCGGGGCTGTGGGACCCAGCACTGCTGCAGGAAACCACAAATCGTCTCAGTGCGGATCATCGTCTTCGTTGGCGAACGCGTGTTTGATGGATAAATGGTGTTTTTGACATAAGTATATAGATCACAAAATAACCGTTGTATGTTCTATTGGTTTAAGTAGTTTTCTCCAAAATTAAAACGCACCATCAATCTTCTCTATTTTCTCATGTACTTACTTTTATATTCCTATTTTGATAATTGAATGCCCAGATTAATTCAACTGAAAACCAATGGAATTCTAGAATACAGAACAAGTAAGGACTGTAGAATTCTGCAGGTAACTTGGTTTTTCATTTCTAGTATATGCAATATGATAAAAAACTATTCTCTGCATTTTATGGAATATATTGCATAGGGTTTGATATTGATACTCTCACATTTGTTTGCTTTGGTTGTTTCGTTTGTTTGAATATAGAAATAAATCCTGTAGAATCCCTGGTTTATGCTTAGGTTTTGTCCTCACAAGACAGCCTTGGCTTGCAGTGGGTTTTGTGAAGTAATTCACTTGGTAAATTTAACGTGGTTTTTTCCTTGAAATATTTGAATACATTGAGATAAACCAGACTGCTCATATGCAGGATCATAGTTAATAGATTCTGAGTGTGTTCATCATTGAATGTGCTTAGTTTCCTATGTAGTATTTAATTAACAATATCAGAATGTCCGTTTTTAAAGGGGGATCTCTACACAGAAGCAGATGTAATGAGTTTCTATCCTATGATGGGACAATCCAGGCAAAGTGAGATGAAAAGTGCACATCAGCAGCAGCAAAGGAGCTGCGAGAGGAACAAGCTCTATTTGGAGAAAGGAAAGATCAGGTATTACAATGTCGTTGTCTTTTAGAAGTCGTTACTTAGCTTCTTATTAGATTGTCCAGTTTGTTGTTTATAAGGAAAGAAGTAGTTTCACACATTTTGCGCTACAAGAGGAAATACAAAGAGTGCTTTACTTCACAAAATCCAGTGATCCAAGGAAACGGGCAAGGTGAATTCCCACGCTGCTCACCGACTCGGCCATGGAACTGCATGAACTGAGCGGGAAATAAACCCTTTGCAGCTGGTTCATACCTCGTGTGCACACTTCGGTTTGCCTCCGCTGCCGGCAGTTCGCAGCTAGAGGGCAAACTGCACATGCCGTGAGCTGCGATGTGCGGTGGCAGTCACGCACTGACCCAGCCCTGCCCGCAGAAGGAGCCGCTGTCCGTGCCCGTTCTCGCGCGCGGTGACAGCGCGGCCCCGGGGCGCAGCCACCCTTCCGCACACCGGCACCGGGGACGGGGCTCTGAGTTGTGACGCCCCCATTCCCCGGTGAGACACCGAGACGTGTGCTCCGAGCGCTCTGTACCTGTGTGACCTGCTACGGAACGTAAAGAGCAGGAGGAAAACACTAGGAGACGTCAGGATAGTGTCCCCAACAGGAGACTGGGGACAATGCCTGTTGTTTATTAAAGCATTCATTTATTAGGCATCATTATTGCTGACAGGTATTCCTCAAGACTCAGTGGAAATGGAGAGCAGTGCTCTGTTTCTGTGCCAGACGAGGGCAGTGCAAGGAGAAATAGCCTGAAACTTGGGACCGAAGGAGAGAAGAGCTGGAGAATCACTGCAGACACTCAGAATCGGAGTGGATATCATCCCAATGTGAGCTCCATTGATGAACCTGAGACACGCAACAGGTCAGGTGATGTTATCCAGTGCGATGTGGCAGGGCTGTCCGATTCTTCGTGTTCACTCGCGTTGACTCAGTGTCTAAACGTGCTGAGTTTGAACTGCAGTCCCGAGGTGAACCATGGAGCTCATCACCAGTCCTCCCAGCAGCTTGATTACTCTGCTTGGCTTTTGGGTGAATCTGTGTCCGGCTCTTTGCTGCTGTTTCCCTGCACTGAAGTGGGAACCGAGTCTCTGCAGTTCTTGTCTTCCTTCGGTAAGTTCCTGTTTATGAAGAGGCCCCTGGTGGTTTGTTTCTCTTTATTAGCAGTTGCTGGGTTTGATGAGCATCACATCTGGTTCAGCTGCCAATGGCTGAACGTGTGAACAGGAGGGGTAACATTCACTTTTATTATGGCTGTGCTGAAATACGGGCTTTGGAATTATTGAGTGGCTCCAGTATGAGATGTGACCTCTGCCAAACCGAATCTGCAGTGGGCTGGATGTTCTGGGTCCTCCAGGGTTTGTAGGCGCTGGTGAGCGAAGGAGGGAGCTGGCTCCTGGGTCTCTTGGTGTGTGTGAGGCGCCCAGAAAGGGTTTTTCCCAAAGTACACACCCCTCGCAATGTGGAAGTAAACCCACTTTTGTCTGAAACCTCGGCCGCTTTTAAGTTGAATTATATCCTTCAGTGATAGAGAGGGAAATTGTCCAGGTTTACTGTTAAATTTCATTCGTAGCTGCTTGGCAACAGCTGGTGCTCTAACAATAAAGAAGGACCCTTGCATTACAGGTTACAGCTTTTCCAGAAATGCAGGAAAATGTGCAACTCAACATCTGACACAACCAAACAACTTCTTGTATCTATTTTAGAAACAAACCCAAAGCAGCCACGCTTCCACCTTAGTAGGTTTTTTGTTGTCGTGGGGTTTTGGTGGTGGGTTTTTTAACCTCAGATTTTTGGAATGAGGCCACATTGTGTTCCTAAACGCACCAGTGCTGGAGAAGCACCTTTCTGCCCTGCAGCCTGTCAAGCAGGGGTTGCACAGGTTTACAGCCCAGAGGCACTGCCGGGGGTGTCGGGGGTGACAGCGGCACCTCACATCAGGGGTCTGAACCACGTTCCGTGTCCCCTGGCCCTGCAGAGCCCAAACTGCTCACGCGGGCAGTTTGTTCCACTGATACAACCCTCTTTCTGGCTGATACAGCCCTCTTTCTGGCTGATACAACCCTCTTTCTGGCTGATATAGCCCTCTTTCTGGCTGATACAGCCCTCTTTCTGGCTGATACAACCCTCTTTCTGGCTGATACAGCCCTCTTTCTCCTTCCTGCTCACCTGAGTGGGACGTTTTCCACCAGTTCAATGGTATTTCTGGGCCTGACAGCAGAACTCTAATGGGGACAGTCCCTCTCCTCCCAGCCAGCGCCGTGCGAAACTCAGTTTGGTTGCTTTAGCAGAAGAGACAGTGTGATTTAAACAGATTTTTTTCTGTGCAATACTATATATGATGTGGAACCGACGGCTATCAAAGCGAAACATGCAGGATTTTATTCCACTTGTGCGTCTTCAGCAGAGTTGTTACCTGCACTTCAGCTCCCAGACTTTTAACTTGATTTTCTTAGGCTGTGAGTATTCATTGCTGGCCGGTATTGTCATGGAAGTTGAACAAATCCAGGAGTGCAATGCACTGCCGATGTGTGTGCAGACCCAGTGCAGCAGTGCAGTGGAGGTTGCCCAGTGCAGTGGAGGTTGCCCAGTGCAGTGGAGGTTGCTCAGTGCAGCAGAGATTGCTCGGTGCAGTGCAGGTTGCCTGGTGCAGCGGAGGTTGCTCGGTGTAGCAGAGGTTGCTCGGTGCAGCGGAGATTGCTCGATGTATGCAGGCTGTGTGGGCTGTGCGGGCTGTGTGGGCTGTGCGGGCTGTGTGGGCTGTGCGGGCTGTGCGGACTGTTTGGGCTGTGTGGAGGTTGCTCGGTGCAGCGGAGGTTGCTCAGTGCAGTGGAGATTGCTCGGTGCAGCAGAGGTTGCCTGGTGCAGCGGAGGTTCTGGTCAGTCTGTGCATCCCAGCGAGGTCTGTGGGCTGTGCGGGCTGTGCGGGCTGTGCGGGCTATGGGGGCTGTGGGGGCTGTGCGGGCTGTTTGGGCTGTGCGGGCTGTGCAGGCTGTGGGGGCTGTTTGGGCTGTGGGGGCTGTGGGGGCTGTGGGGGCTGTGGGGGCTGTGCGGGCTGTGCGGGCTGTGCTGTTTGAGCTGTGCGGGCTGTGCAGGCTGTGCAGGCTGTGCTGTTTGAGCTGTGCGGTCTGTGCGGGCTGTGCTGTTTGAGCTGTGTGGGCTGTGCAGGCTGTGCTGTTTGAGCTGTGCGGGCTGTGCAGGCTGTGAGCTGTGAGCTGGCACCTGACAGGAGGTGGCAGCCCAGCATCATGGGTGGCAGAGACAATACTCCTTTATTGAACCCTAAGGATTTTAGTTTTGAAATAGCTCTTGTTGGAAGGGGGAAAGGGGAGAGGGAAAACACAGGGCAGCTACCCTTCCTTAAGGGAATATTTTTCCTTAAATTCTGGGATTGTCTTCTATTTAGCACCGCCGTTTTGGCTGGCGCTGATAGAGGCACGGATAGGTGAGTAACGGCTGCTCGTGGTTGCCGTTGCACACCTGGCTTTCCCCAGAGCACACACTCGTCCTGTGCCGGTGCGCCAGGTCACCGTGCCGTGCCGTGTCACCTCTGCGCTGGGGGAGCGGCACCGGCACAGCCTGCGGATGGGATTGTTCCATGGTCCTCCTTCTGTTAGTCGATAAATTGGCTTTCTTTGCAGCAATGTGGTTACAGAAGCGTAGCCATAGGCAATACTATTAAAATGTAACAGGCAGTTTTATTGTAAGCCAGTTTGGACTTTTGCACCGAGAAAAATGAAGTGCCTGTAAAATATTTCAAATCTGCTGCAATAATTTTTCTTGGTGCAAAACCTTGGCAATGTATTAACTGGAAGCACAGGTAAGACGCTTTGTCTGGGAAACACTGCGGCTTCACAGGATACTTTTCAGTTTTTAAAGGCGTCCAACCTGGCAGAACAAAACCAACACTTTGCATGGCTTTTGGTGGAAGCTCTGAGAAAGGGCCCACGCCTGCCCCGGGTGCCAGGAGCAGGTCTGGGGAGCGAGCGGTGGGCGCGGAGCCGGGCTGTGTCTGCCCCTCGCAGGCGCCGGTCAGCGCGCCCACGGCTCAGCCGCCGTCCCCTCTCCGCTCTCTGCCGCCCGCTCTGCCAGGGCTCAAGTGACCGTGGGGCAGATCCACAACAGCAAAGTGCCTTAGAAATACGTTTCCTGAGGGCAGAGCAAGTGTGAACGGTCTGTGTGGGTGTTAGAATGCACGGCACATTGGGAAGGTATTGTGCATTCTCATGAAGCAAGAAATCACCTTCAATGAGGTGCTGAGGTACTGCTGATGGTACTAAACTCGGTAAAGCCTTTTCCCAGTAAAGAACTATGCTGTAGTGATAAACAAACCCCTTCTATAATGCAGAGGGAATATGAAATGGTTCCAAAACGCTTTGCTTGCTCAAAGAGGAGCAGCGGTCCATCGAACACCGTTCCCCTGCAGCTGCTCCCCGTGCGGTGGTGACAACGTGTGGCTGCTGCAGCCACCCACCCTGAGCCCGGACCCTGCCGGGGTCCTGGGGGTCCCGGCAGCCACACGTGGCTGTCGCTGTGTGAACTGACCGCGTCAACACTGTTCATTTCATGGCCTTATGTATTTGTGGTGTTTGCAGCACTTTACAGCACGGGTGCTTTCCAAGAAAAGAAACCCTGATTCCGCTCAAGCATCTTTTGCCCTCCAAACCGGAGTGATGCAATGTGCTGGAAGCACAACCCCTGCCATGGAGAGCAGGGCCACCAGGTGACACACGGACCCAAATGTCTGTCCCCGCGCCAGGGACGCGTGACACGGTTCTGACATGACCGTGTCCCCCTCGTTCCACAGCGTCGCGCTCAGCACCGTGCCAGCTGCGCTCCCCATGGAGCTGGTTCCTCGAGCCAGGTATGAGGGTCACGCATGACAATGTCACCCCACGTCCAGAGGGGACTCCCTGTGCTCTGTGTGTCTGTCCCACGTCACTCGGGGAGGGTGATGCTGCTGTCCCAGCCCCATCAGGATGGGCTGGGTGCCTCTTGCCTGCCCAAGCAGACGTTTGGGAGCCTTGGGGCTACCCAGGAGACCCCAAATGCCCCAAAGCTGAGTGAGTGCCAGCCGCGGTGTGCCGTGAGTGCACCGAGCCTCGAGCTGGCAGAGCCTGCCGGGCACACACCACACGCCGCCCATTCTATTGCCTGACTGTGCTCATTTCTGTCAGGTTGTTGTAGAACAGGCGGTGGGACGGGCTGTCAGGAGCCAGAGCCGGTGGAGATCACGGGCTGCACCGCGAGCTTTGCGTATGGAACGTGCCATGATGCCTTCCCGGTACCCTGGAACCCCCAGGGCTACTGTGTTTCGAACAAGACCGTATTGCGTTGCGTATACCGAATAACAAGAGAGAGAATGTTTTAAACTCTCTGGCTGTATTTTTAAAAAGCAGGATGTTTTCATGAAGACTGGAAGAGTTTTACTGAATTTACATCAGCTTTCAATTTAATACAACTTTGTGAAATACCTAAGTGAATGAACATGAGTTTTAATCTGGTAAAAAGTACATATATAGTTGAGACTATTCACAAATATATTTATTAGCAATAAGTTTAGCAGTACATGTAATTACTGTCTATTGCTTTCAAAAATCTGTGGAGCTTTAATGCTTCCGGACCTACAAACTGCTTGATGTGTGTGTTTGCAGTAATGGGATTAACCCCCCCGTTTTCAGGTATTTTAAACATACACGTATTTAAATGTCGGCACGTGCATGGCGCTGGGTTTAGTGAGCGCGTGTGGCAGCAGAAGCTGCCTCATTGATTTCCGCACAGTTCGGCAGGTACGCTTGCTGTGAAATGTTCCGGATGATGCTTCAAAAAGTCATTTTCCTTCTGAAAATTAGTGCCGATTTCTCTGTCCTTGATGACTCCAGAGCTTTACACTTACGTGTTCCTCTCAATGTATTTCCAAGGTTTTGCAGAAAGTCAAGGCTGCCTCTGAACTGCAGCTTGTCCCGTCCTCGAGACACTGCGATTGCAACATTAAAACTTTCCATCATAAATAATACCACATACCAATTCAGGGCTTTGGGGTTTACTTTTCTGTCCAGGTTAACAGAGAAAATAACAAGTAGTACTATTCATGTGAGTGAACATTTACTAGCCCTTTTTGGCAAGTCTCTACTTGAAACCAGCTCCCCTGTGTCCCTGTGTCCCCCAGCCCCCTGTGTCTCCCCTCAGCGTCTCCATGTCCCCCAGCCGCTCTGCCCTGCCATGTCCATTCCCCCCTTTCGGGCAACACAGCTCTTGGATGTGTCCTTAGTTCCACTTAGAGAGTGGTGTAGGGGAAAGGGACCTGGGGGTCCTGGGGACAGCAGGGTGACCATGAGCCAGCCCTTGTGGCCAGGAAGGCCAATGGTACCTGGGGTGGGTTAGAAAGGGGTGGTCAGTAGGTCAGAGAGGTTCTCCTGCCCCTCTGCTCTGCCCTGGGGAGACCATACCTGGAATATTGTGTCCAGCTGTGGCCCCTCAGCTCCAGAAGGACAGGGAACTGCTGGAGAGAGTCCAGCGCAGCCACCAAGATGCTGAAGGGAGTGGAGCATCTCCCGTGTGAGGAAAGGCTGAGGGAGCTGGGGCTCTGGAGCTGGAGAAGAGGAGACTGAGGGGGGACTCATTCATGGGGATCAATATGGAAAGGGGCAGTGTCAGGAGGATGGAGCCAGGCTCTTCTGGGTGACAACCAATGCTAGGACAAGGGGCAGTGGGTGCAAACTGGAACACAGGAGGTTCCACTTAAATTTGAGAAGAAACTTTTTCATGGTGAGGGTGTCAGAGCCTGGCCCAGGCTGCCCAGGGAGGTTGTGGAGTCTCCTTCTGTGCAGACATTCAAACCCGCCTGGACCCCTTCCTGTGGAACCTCAGCTGGGTGTTCCTGCTCCATGGGGGGATTGCACTGGATGAGCTTTCCAGGGCCCTCCAACCCTGACATCCTGGGATTACCAACCGCACCAATAACCTCCCACGCGTGTAACATTCCAGCGCCACTCCGCGCTAAACCGCGTTCGGGTTTAAAACCCAGCGCGGTGGGCGGGGCTTGGCGAAAGGGGCGTGGCCCGGCGAAAGGGGCGTGCCCACGGGGCTGCGCCCGGCGCGGCCGCCAGGGGGCGGACGGGGCGGGCTCGGCGCGTCGCGTCCGGTCCCGCGGGCCCCGCCCCGGTGCCGGTGGGGCGGGGCGGAGGGGGGGGCGGTGCCGTGACGTCACTTACCGACGGCGGCGGCGGCGGGCGCACGCTCCGTGAGGTCATCGCGCGGCGCGGCCCGGCGGGGGGCGGCGGCGGCGGCGGCAGCAGGAGCAGCATGGCCGAGGCGGCGGAGGAGTCGCCGCGGGTGGGAGCGTGGCTGCCGGTGCTGGTGGAGCAGATGGTGAACGACACGCTGGTGGTGACGCTGAGCTGCGGGGAGCGCCGCTTCACCGGCGTCCTGCTGGACTGCACCAAGAAGTACGGGGGGGGGTGAACGGGAGCGCGGCGGGGGCTCGCAGGGGGCAGCGGGGTCGGCCGGGGGGGCGCCGCGGCCCGGCCGGGCCGCGGCGCCCCCCCGGCCGACCCCGCTGCCCCCGCTCGCCCTTTGTTCGCCCGATGGGAACAAAGCGGCCCGGGGCGGGGGGGGGGCGGCACCGGTTCGGTCGCTTTTTCGGGTCCGTCCCGCCGCCGCAGCCCGGGGGGCATTGGGGATGTCGCTTCATTCGGTGTCCCGGGGGTGCGAGCGGCTCCGCAGAGGTCGCGGTCCCCTCTGATGAAGGGCATGAGAGGCCTGTTCTCAAGGGCAGGGGAGCGTCGGTGCCCCGAGCGCTTTGCTTCGGAGCGTTTTAAACTTTTAAGGCGTTTTTAAAGGCGCTGCTGGCGGGTTCTGCCCTCCCAGGACTAACAAAGCCGGCCGGCTGCTCTCTGCAGCTTAGAGTTGAGCGGGGTTTGGTTTCTGTCTGCTCAATAGGTGAATTGTCAGGTCAGAGCTGGGGAGCAGCGCAGGCAGCTTCACCTCTCTGGTTCTTCTTAGGAGACGTACGAAGCGAGACTTCTGAACTTAATTTTCGTCGTTTATTTAGTTTCACATGGCTACCCCAGAAAATTGGAGACAGATTTTCAGAAGTATTCAGGCATCTAACTCTATTAAGAGTCTATAAACCTCTCTTGGTGTCTAGTTCCAGCCAAAACAGTGAGCGGTCGGCATCTCTTCAGCCAGTTCAGAAAACCAGCTGTTCCTATCTTTTCACATTCCAGTTCTCTTCCTCATTAGTGACACCGTACACTTTTTTTACCCTTCTTTTTCCCCCCAGCCTTTCTCCATGACTTTTTGTCTCCCCTCCCCAGTGGATCATCATAGAAACAGCCAGACGGGTGTTTCCTCCCAGGCTTCTGGAGCCCATTGCTGCCCTGGCTCTGCTGCAGGTGACACTCATCTCTGCAGTGGCCCCGGTTGTCACCAGGGTTGGGTGCCCCTTCCGCTGCTGTCCCATCACCCGAGAGATCTGTGGCTGGGGATGCTGAGGCAGCGTCCTCCTCTCTGGCTTCACGTGCAGTGGGGAGGGCAGAAAGCAGGGGTTTGCTGGTGTGATGTAGCTGGTGAGTGGGACAGGTGCCCCTGTCTCCTCCCGTCTGCCCCAGCGTCTGTTGACTCTGGTGGTCAGGCTTTCCTGTGGCGGAAGGCAAGCCTTGGAATGGGCTCAGCTTTCCGCTGAGGTCACGCAGGGTGGCATTGCTGCTCCCTCTCGTTGCCTTAGAAGAGGCTCAGATCTGCGAGCAGGACAGGTCCGTAGCGCGTTGGTGGGGTGGCAGTGCTGCTTTGGGTGGGGAAACGCAAAGAAAAGCAGTTTGGCTTCCGTGTGCCACCTGGCAGAGCGCGGCAGGCCTGGCTGCGGGGAGCACGCCGCTGCAGGAGCCTGCAGGGGCCGGCTGGGCTCCTGGGGGCCAGCTGGGCTCCCGTGAGTCCCCACAGTGCGGGGGCCAGGGGGCTCCTCCTTCAGGTGCTGCGCAGAGCAACTGGGGCCCCATCCGCAGCGCAGGCTGGCCCACGGTGACCACAGGGAGCCTGTGACGTGGTGACCGACTCGTGGCTGGTCAAGAGGAAGGAAGTGTCACATGTGAGGGTAGCGCCTGGCTCCTGGTGGACCTTGGTGGCTTCAGGGAGCATGGGGAGCAGGCTGGAAGCACCCCCTCCGCTGCAGCCACCCCGAATGTGGGATGTAGAGGGAAGAGGGGATTTTCCCACCACGTTAACGGGAGTTGTTCTGCTGATGGTTGGAAGGTAAAGGCCGAGATGTGTCCCGAAGGCAGTAGGAATTTGTCAGCTTGGTGCTGAACTTTGAAGGCCTCAAACCAGAGACGTGGCAGATGTTTTCCTTGCTCCTCCCCATGTCCCTGCTGCTGTGATGGGACGGTGGTCACCGTGTGCTCTGAGTGTGCCAGCCCGCCGGAGAGGGGACATGCGGGGTGGTGGGATGGGACTGGCGGGAGAGGAGCAGCTGGAGGAGGTGATTGTGTCTGCACAGAAGGAGGGGGAACACTAAAAGGAAGGGAAGCCTGTATGGGTCTCTTCAGCTTTCTTTTGTGTGTTAAACTGGTTTTAGTGTTACCTACAGCACAACTCTGTTTTGCTTTTCCAAAACTGTAGCAGCTCCTGTGGGGCGCTGGGCAGGAGGCGGGCCAGGGGATCCCTTTGTCCACCTGCCACCCTTGGACTGATGTTACTCGAGGCACAAAGAAGCAGCCGCAGGTTTGAACCCAGACCCACCTGCCTGGGTTTGCAGGGGCTGGGCCTGCAGGCAGGAGTGGCTGGGGACAGGTGCTTGAGTGCCCCCTGCCTGCCCCTGCCTGCGGGAGCCGGGGATGTGGTCAGACACGTGCCCGTCTTTCCCAGCAGCCGTGGAAGGTCCGAAGGACGTGTTGCTGGGTTCCTGCAGCCGTCCCGCTCTGCCCGAGCACCAGCGCTGGGTGTCCAGTGACTGGCCGTTACTTGCTTCTAGTGAATTCACTCTCTGGGCAGTAAGCTACGTGGCATCCATGCTGATGAGGAGATTTAAATGCATTTTGACTGCAGTTACGGTGTTTTTGATAATAAGACTTGGCAATTTTGTTGCAGCTGAACTTATAATTAGTTGTTCTTTAATTATGCGTGAGCAGAAACCAGAGGATGGTGTCTTCTGTTCCAGACAGAGGCTGGATAGAGGTAACTTGGTCCATTTGGCTACATCTGCCCCAGAAAGGGGGATTACGAACAGGGTGAAATTTTATTCTGCAGTATTTCCTGATGCTTGTAATACCTGCGTATGGGCTCATGCCCCAGCCCAGGAGCTCCGGCACCTTCATCTTAGTTGCACGGGTTTAAATATGCAGAGTCAGTCCTGACAGTAAGTGGATAGAAGAAATAGATTAACTACATCCAGATTTGTGGAAAAAAGCCTGGGGGATGTGGGGAGGGCTGCTGAAATTGATCTCTCTCCTCATGGCAGAAGCGAGCTGCTCCTGGCGGTGCAGTGTGTCCGGTGGACATTTCTCCTGCTGCAGAGGGTGGAAAGACGGGAGCCAAATCCTCTTAGGAGGAGCTGCAGGCTGGGCGGGCGAGCACCGGGGTGGTTTTGCGGCACGTCTGAGCGCCGCTGGGTGCGTGGCTCCGCGGCCCCGGCGCTTGTCGGGAGCCCTGTCAGGAGCTGCCCCGTGTCCCTGCAGACGGTGTCCCCGGGGACGCTCCCGGTGACCCCGGCCCACATCTCACTGCATACGATAACCACAATTCATAGCCAGAGCTTTGGAAGTGATACCGCTTTGAGTTGTTCTGTGGATGATGCTGACGTCTTTGGCTGTACAGACTGTGCTGGCTTTGGTTGTCGTTCGAAAGACACCTACATCCTCAGTTGTCTGTTTAAAGTGAAAAAAATAACTCTTGGAACATAAACATTTTGTTCCAAATTATGTGGTTTCAGCAGCTTAATCCTCTTGACTCACTAACATTTGAACCTAGAGCTTCCCAGTTAAACTAAAGTGCCATCTGAACACCAAGTTCTTGCCCTCTTACTCTGAATAGCGGGAAAGGACTTTTCAGAGTCCAGGTAGCTCAGTGGCTCTTTTGATTTCAGAGAAGGGCAGGGACTTGGTACCAGAATCAGCCAAATTCCTTGCTTAGTTTTTGCAAGCTTTCCTTCTAAACTCGGTGGGAGCCTTCGTGGAAATGGGTAAGTGGGGTGCAGACTGGTTGTCTGAGATGAGGGGATGAAGCCGGTGGCTCAGAGCGTGTTAAATGACATCCGTGTTCCCCGTTCTCCTGTGAGATGCTCAGAAAGCTCCGTTCTTTCCTCTGTGTGGTCTCGGACGGTTCCTGAGCCCTGCACGAGGGTTCCTTGGGTCCTGCTCTGCAGCTCCACCAGCAAACTCCTCCCTCGCTCCAGCCTCCCCAGGCCTGGAGAGAGAACCGGGCTGCTGGGGAGGGCAATGGGGAATGCAGGATCCGAAACTAAAACTGGGGTTTGGTCTGTAACCACTCTGCATCTCTTTGTGGGTTCTTCACGGCTCACCCGTACAGCATTTTGTCATTACAAGCGCCGAGGCTTCACTGCTGGTGCGCTCTCCACAGAGGTGTCTCTGCAGAGTGAAGACAGCGAGCACCACGCGTTCTGAGTCACTGGTTCAGGGCAAATATTTGTCCAAGTGCTGTGTTAGCATAATATTTCTATGTCAGGCCAAGGGCATAAATTCTGGTGCAGAAACCCGGAGACGTGAATTGCAGTTGTGAGTTCCAGTGTTACGGTGGATCTGCTTTTGCCAATATCTCTGCAAGATACTGTGTGCAGACTTTGGTTGCCTGAGAGTTGGCACTGAGCAGTAGTACATCGTCATTCGTGATCCTGCTGTTCCCAAGTAGTGGTGTATTCCTTGTGCAGGGAGAGCCGAGGGGAGCAGAGCTGCGTACGGGTGACCCTGCGCTCAAACGTGGGGTTACCCGCCAGCTGGGGTCGTTGGGATGCAGAGGAGCCGCCGAGCGCTCAGCCGGGCCAGGCCAGGACAGCACACGGAAGGGCGGTTTCGCGGCTCCGGGAGGCTCGTGTGGCCCGTGTCGCAGCCCTCCTGCCTTTGCCAGCCTGTCAACAAAATAAAGTGCTTTGCGCGATAAAACTTAAAAGTTCTTAGAGCAAAACTTAGCGCACAGAGTTCATGGAAATAGAGGTTTTGATCTCTGTGCCTTTTCTGGCAGAAGAGTAGGACGCTTTTCGTCAGTTTTGAAATGCTACCTTGCCTTAGAAGTGAAGGGAAAACGTTGTGTTCTTAGTATGTGGCAGTTGTGGAAGTGGGGGGCGGGGGGCTGTTTAGTTTGGTTTTTTGGTTGTGTGTTTTGGGTTTTCTTTGTTTTGAAGAAACCAGCAGGTTTGTTGCACAGTGTCTTGCCAGAGAGGCTCCTTTCAAACCTCCTGACGTTCTCTTCCCTGTCCTTCTCGCCCCGTTACAGATCCGGGTTGTTCTGCCTCCCGCCCTCGCTCCCCAAGCACGAGGACCCTCCTGCCCAGGTCTGTGCCAACGGAGCTGCCGCCGCTGGAGCTGCCGCCGCTGGAGCTGCCGCCGCTGGAGCTGCCGCCGTGGGCGAGCCGGAGCTGCGCGGTGACCAGCCCGCCAAGGGACACGGCGACGAGCCCGTGCCGCCCCTGCTGCCGGCGCCCCCGCCCGGCAGCCTGCCCCCCTACCCCCCGTACTTCGAGGGCGCTCCCTTCCCGCAGCCGCTCTGGCTCCGGCACACCTACCACCAGTGGGTCCCGCAGCCGCCGCCACGGACTATAAAGAGGACGAGGAGGCGTCTGGCGCGGAACCGGGACCCGGGCAGGCTCATCATGAGCACCATCAGGCTGCGGCCGCGGCAGGTGCTCTGCGAGAAGTGTAAGAACACGCTGAACCCCGAGGATGCCGGCGCCGCTCGGCAGAACGCTAAAACCAGGAGGAAGCTGAGCATTCAGGACAAGGAGCAGAAAAAGCACAGCGACGCTGACTACGCAGAGAAGAGGAACAAAAGAGAAAAGAGAGAGGATGACAGGTTTGCTGGGGAACTAGTGCATCGAACGCCAGTTATAAAAATATCCTACAGTACTCCGCAGGGGAAGGGCGAAGTGGTAAAAATCCCTTCCCGGGTGCACGGCTCGGTCAAACCGTTCTGTGCGGAGCGAGCGCTGCAGAACGGAGGGGAGGACCAAGAGGAGGCCGGGGACTCGGAGCGCTGCCGGGAGCCCCGGTGTCCGCTGGACAAGTCCGCGGGCCCCCAGCTCGCCTCCATTCCCAAACTGAAGCTCACGCGGCCCCTGCATTCCAGCGCGGACGTCCCGCCCCCAAAGATACGGCTGAAGCCTCATCGCATAAACGATGGTCAGAGTGTTTCAATTTATAAGGCAGAACTTATTGATGAGATCAATGTCCTTCAGAACAGCAGGGAGCCCAATCCCGGCGCGTTTTACAATGACGAATCCACGGACAGAAGTTTAGCTGAGATATCTTCAGGGAGTTCAGGTGAAGATGAGGACTTTAAACGGTTTCCCCAAGGTAAAGATGGACATGATAACTTGGCTTTCCTTATGAATTATCGAAAAAGAAAAGCAGATTCTTCTAGTTTATCGGTGTGTAGTAATGACAGTCTAGACGAATCCAAGTCTTCTAGTTCAGAAGTAACATCACCAGAAATATGTGACTTTTTGCCTGGTGATGATGCGTCCGTCTCTTCGTCTTCAAAAGATGAGCGTAAAATTGTGCCACCGCTAACAGTTAGACTGCATACCCAGAGCGTGTCTAAGTGTGTCACGGAAGATGGAAGAACTGTTTCGGTGGGGGACATAGTTTGGGGTAAAATTCATGGTTTTCCGTGGTGGCCAGCACGCGTTCTTGACATAAACCTCAGCCAGAAGGAGAACGGGGAGCCTTCGTGGCGAGAAGCTAAAGTGTCCTGGTTTGGCTCTCCAACGACTTCGTTCTTGTCTGTTTCAAAACTCGCTCCTTTCTCTGAATTTTTCAAACTGAGGTTTAATCGCAAGAAGAAAGGGATGTATCGGAAAGCGATCACAGAAGCTGCAAAGGCAGTAGAGCACCTGACTCCAGAAATAAGAGATCTCTTAACGCAGTTTGAGACATAACTTTGCCTCCGGTATCAGGTGAGTGCTTGCTGGACTAATGCTTCCCATGAGAAAACTCCTTGTGCTTTTTAAGCTACAATCCACTGCTTGTTTGCATTTGTTTTTCCACAAAAGCAAAGTCGCTGGCTGGTGGTGGTGGTGGTAATTTCGGAGGTGGTGAGAACCTTTATTTCCAGATCTCGGCGGGCACCATGGGAATGGAGCCTCTGCTCCCAGGGGAGTACAAAGCAGTTGACATCGTGAGGAAACAAGCCCCACTTGTTCCAAGAGCTAATAAAATGGTAGTTGCGTATTTGCGCCGTTTACAGCGAGGATGTGGCAAGTGTTGAGGGCACTTCGCTTGCGTCAAAGCTGATCCTGTGTGACTGCAGAGCTAATGGCTCCTAGACTTCGAGTTACTTTGAGATATCTTTTGTTTCGGAGAACTAAAACTTTTCTTGGAACTGAGATTGTTGTATCTGGGTGCCGATGGCCAGCAGTCACCCATGGCAGCGAAGGGCTTTGGAGGACCTTTGCCCCCCTGCAGTTCCTCTGACCCCTCTGCTACGGATTTCTTAGAAAGTCACTTGCAAAATGATGGTATCAAAAACTGACTTTAACTGGGGACCCGTGTTGCGACATTCCTCCCAGCGCTCGGGGCTTGGCGCGTGTCCGAGGTGTCAGTGTGATGCTGGGGAATGGCCTGGCTCATCAAATGAAATGATTCTGGGTTTCACCCGCAACCCCTTTGTTGGAAGACAGGTGGGAACATAAACGTGGGAGCTGGTTCTTTGTAACTCCTCCACATTTTGCTTTTGCTGGTTGCAAACAACTTTGCCCAGGAGGAAAGTTTAGTACCTAAAAATACAGGATGTGGTGTGGCTGGGAAGAGCAATTGCACCTGCAATTTCAGCTGGTGCTTCCCACCCCACTGCCCTCAGCTGAGTCCATGGGAAAGTCCAGCAGCTGGAATAAGCTGTAGAACCATTTCCCAACCTTCCAGCCAACACCACTGCTGCAGACGGGCTGTTCCCCTCCGTCCGAGCGGTTCTGCACAGGCCGGCGATGCTCGGTGCCCGTGTGATGCTTTCTGTGCCCTCTGTCACGGGACTTGCCGGTGGCTGCAGCGTGCCAAAGGGCTCGCTTTGCTGGGCTGCTCCATCTCAGCAAGCCTGGCTGGAGGCACTAATGGAGCATGGCATGTTTGCCCTGGTGCTCGGGGTGTCTGCATGGCCAGACGCTTGTTCAAGTAGAAACATAAAACTGCAGCAGCAGCATTTAAGCTTCATCCTTGATCTCGCCCCTTCAAATGCTACTTAACCCTGGCTAAAGACTTTAGTATGTCAAGAGCATTTGGATTGGACCCAAATTTCTGTTAGCTAGATCTGAGTATAAATAAACCTGGTGCCCAGAATACGCAGTGGAAGAGCCGTGGTCACCATTCGTCGCTCCTGGACCAAGTGTGTTCTATTTAGAGGAGCAGCAGAGCTTCCTCCCCGCCGTGCGCGGTGTTGTGTGCGCGGTGTTGTGTGCGCGGTGTTGTGTGCGCGGTGTTGTGTGCGCGGTGTTGTGTGCACAGCCCGGGGCGGCTGTAGCGCAGGCTGCCGCAGACCTGCTGGTGTCTGAACTGCACATACAGATGGGATGGAGCAGGCCTGGAAACCGGGGGAAAGAAGGAACTGTTGAGAATGAGAAGAAGAAAATGATGGGACAGGCTGGATTAGGTCAGACCCTTCCTTCCCTCTGCACTCCCTGGCCAGACCTCTGCGTGTGTGTATGGCTGTATAGATATATTTAGGTGTATGGCCATTCCATTGACCTTCAGCTGGCTGTCCCCGGGTGATTGTCTGCCTTAGGTGTTTAAGCTGAGCTGCCAGCCCCGCCCGCCCGACTGGACGTGTTATAATAGCTGGATAAACAACTGCGCTTGCCCAAAACTTCCCGTGTTCCTTGTGTCACATTTACTGAGATTCCCTGGCAGACCAGCATGTCTGGTGTTTTGGTACGGCCTTTCTAAAACAATTTGTTGTTTCAGAGACTTGCCCTGTATCTAATGCTCTCAGGAGGAATTAATTGTATTGCTTTCCTTGAATTCTCCTAAGGTGGAACCGAAACATTGTGAGCGGTTGCTCATGGACCGTTCTTTCCTGAAGGGTGCAACTCAAGTTTTCACTCATGTTCGTGATTCCCGAGTCCTAGGGCCACAGTGGCACTTGAGCTGTAGCTAAATACCTGAAAGCTTGGAGGCCTTTTCGAGGCAGAACAACCTTCTATCTGTTGGAGCAGTTTGTAAGAGCAGGCGCTGGTAGCGCTGCCGCTGTGAAACCCCGGTGCGGTGACTTCGCGGGGAGCCGCACGAGGGCTCGTTGTCACCCGCAGACCCAGAGCAGAGCCCAGGAGGTGCCGGCAGCGGCAGCACTTGGCTGTGCTGGTCCTGGGCACAGCAGCAGGATGTGACCGTTGTCCCTTTCTGTTTCCTGGCAAGTGACACTGTTCTGCAAAGCATGGAGGGGAGTTACTGGAAAAACGGTGCAAACAATTCAGGTAATTTGTGAATGTATGTGAAACTGGAAGCAATTGCATTTAAAAAAACCAGCTTGGTTTGGGCTGGAAAAGCTACCATGAGCATTTTATGGTTTTATTATTCTGTCCTTATATGTTTTTTTTTAGCAATGAAAATACTTTATTAAAACCCCGTCATTAACTGCTTGGTAAAACGAGGTTTCTGGAAAAACAACAGGCAGACCAGAAGTAACATTTGTAAGATGCTTGGTTTAGAGGAGTGTCAGGAGAATGACGCCCACCGAGCATCGTCTTCCTCTGCTTTGCGGCTGTGTCCCGCACGGAGCCTGCGCACGCTGCCGTGCCTGCGCACGCTGCCGTGCCTGCACACGCTGCCATGCCTGCACACGCTGCCATGCCGCGCCGGTGATGCCCACCTGGTGTTACAGCACCAGACGCTGTCTCACCTTCGCTCGCGGTGCTGTTGTGGTTCTGCTGCTGGCAGCAGGAGCTGTGACCAGCCGCGGCCCCACATTGGGTTCTGGGGGTTTGCTGCCCCTCGTCCTGCAGTGTCCCGTGCCCGGGTACCAACGCTCATCGTCCGTCACCCGCCGTGGCCTCAGGTCCCCTGTCTGCAGGCGGCTCCGGGGTCAGCAGCGTGTCCCAGCACGGGCTGCCCGCGATGCCACCGGCGTCTGGGCAGGGCCAGGAGCTGCGCACAGGGCCTGTCCCCAGCAGCGTGTCCCAGCGCGGGCTGCCCGCGATGCCACCGGCGTCTGGGCAGGGCCAGGAGCTGCGCACAGGGCCTGTCCCCAGCAGCGTGGCCCAGCGCCAGCTGCCCGTGGTGCCACCGGTGTCTGGGCAGGGCCAGGAGCTGCGCACATGGCCTGTCCCCAGCAGCGTGTCCCAGTGCGGGCTACCCGCGGTGCCACAGGTATCTGGGCAGGGCCAGGAGCCGTGTGCAGGGCCTGTCCCCAGCATTGGTCCCGTCCCCAGTGCTGGTCCCGCAGTGTCCCGTGCTCCCACCCTATCTTTTGTTCTTGGGAACAAGAACATCTCAGGTGCTTTTGCATTTTGCTTTGTGTTCACTTCCATGATCGTGTCATATTTAAACTTGAAGCTGCATGAACTTAAAACTCCTGGAGCCAAGCAACTACTCTTCCCTCGTCCCTTGCAGCGAGGGGCACCCCAGCTCATTTCTGGTTTTGTGGCAGGGTCTCTGGCACACCCGGGCGTTGCGTGCGGCTGCCGGAGGTGCCGTGGAAGGGTGAGCGATGCGGCGTGCTGAGTGTGCTGCTGGTCCGGAGGGGACCCCGCACAGGGCTGGTGTCACACACGGGGCGCTGGGGAGAAGCGGGACAGGGCTGCAGCTCCAGTGCTGGAGGGAAGGACAGCTGTGTTCGCCAGGCTGCCCTGTCCCTGCTCCAGGAGCACAGCGCATGGCGGGATGGGGCATTTTCAGCGGCGCTGCTGCATGCTGAGCGCCGTGTGTGCGGGGCCGGGCCCTGGGCAGGCTGGCGAGCCCCGCGCTGCCGGGGACGGGTCTGTTCTGCTCTCCGATCCTGCTGGATGGCTCCTCATGGCACATTGCCCCTCCATGCCCACAGCCCTTCCATGCACTAAAACTTCCTATAAAAACTGCTCGTACATTTTCATATACGTCCCTGCATGAAACAAGTTTACAATATGTATATTCATTTGCTTTTTCAGTCTGGAAAATCCTTTCGTCTTCTCTCTCTTTATCCCATCTACCTCCAAGCCGTGGCTGCAGAGCCATTAAACTTGAAAATGCTGGCTTTTGAAGGTTTAATTTTACTGCTGTTAGCTTAATAGCCCCTCAGTATCAGTACACTTAGCCATTCATCACAAAAAGCACACTGCTACTATGTACAGCAAAATCAAAGCTTATTGCTTGCTTGCTATATATAGTAAGCTCTAACGTAAAACCTGGAACACCGGGTTATGACTTCATCTCCAAAGATGTTCAGGGCTTTGTATGTGCATGTAGCCGGTACCGCTTGCCAGCAGTTTATGAAGCAACATAAATCACTCTTCTTTTTCCTTTTACCTCTTGTACCAGTGGCACAAAGACGTTATATAACTTTATATGAAGTTGTGGTGTTGATTGCTGTGATAGCTAAATCTTTAAAAACACCTGCCAGGTCACGTGAACTATGTCAGCCCAGGAGATGAATGCTTGAGATTTTTCTTGGCGTGGTTTCTAGATGGTTCAGTCAACTAAAACCAAGCATCCAGCTTAATTACTGTTTCTCAGTCTTCCTCCAAACAGCTTGGAGTCAGCGTCTCTGCATACGAATGCAAAGTGGGAGAACGAGTCCAAAGCAGACGGCGCTGCATGCTTGTGTGCCCCAGCGCTGGGCGCTGGAACTGCACTGGGGCATCTCCCTGTCCCCGAGGACGCCTGCGCTTTTGGCTTGTGACCGCTGCGACTGCCTTTGGAGACACCTCGATCCGCGCCGTTTCTCCCTGTTTGTGCTGTATGTTGTCTCTCTGTTCCCTGGCGTGTTTTTTGGAAATGCCAGCAGGCCATACATTGTGCTATTTCTAACTGCACACGAGCTGCGCAGATGCCCAAGAACGCAATCTGCTTACGTGAGCTGTAACTTCAGCTGCCGAAGGAGATTTGTGTGAGCCGAGGGGCTTAGCAGCTCCCTGGGAAGCACAGCGAGCTGCTCTGCGGCCTGGCGGTGTCCCAGCCCCACCTGCTGCCATGGGCATCTGCAGGTTGTGCTGGCCCAGCGTGCCCACGCCGAGCAGGGCTGGCCTGTCCCCCTGCGCCGAGCAGGGCTGGCTGTCCCTGGCTTGTCCCCCTGTGCCGAGCAGGGCTTGGTGTCCCCCTGTGCCGAGCAGGGCTGGCTGTCCCCCTGTGCCGAGCAGGGCTTGGTGTCCCCCTGTGCCGAGCAGGGCTTGGTGTCCCCCTGTGCCGAGCAGGGCTGGCTGTCCCCCTGTGCCGAGCAGGGCTGGCTGTCCCCCTGTGCCGAGCAGGGCTTGGTGTCCCCCTGTGCCGAGCAGGGCTGGCTGTCCCCCTGTGCTGAGCAGGGCTGGCTGTCCCTGGCTTGTCCCCCTGCGCTGAGCAGGGCTGGCTGTCCCTGGCTTGTCCCCCTGCGCTGAGCAGGGCTGGCTGTACCTGGCTGTCCCCCTGCGCTGAGCAGGGCTGGCTGTACCTGGCTGTCCCCCTGTGCTGAGCAGGGCTGGCTGTACCTGGCTGTCCCCCTGTGCTGAGCAGGGCTGGCTGTACCTGGCTGTCCCCCTGCGCTGAGCAGGGCTGGCTGTCCCTGGCTTGTTCCCCTGTGCTGAGCAGGGCTGGCTGTACCTGGCTGTCCCCTGCAGTGTCCCCACCACTGTGGCTCGGCGGTGGCTGGAGCTGTGCCGGAGCAGGGTCCGTGCCGGGGCAGGGTCCGTGCCGGGGTGGGTGCTTTCGGAGCAGCCTGCGGGGTGCAGGCTCTGCAGAACAGCCCTGTCCCCAGCGCCGCTGGCTGGGCCAGGAGAGACGGGCTGCGTGCTGAGGAGCGGTGCCTGGAAACTTGTTTTGTTGAAAACTTACAAATAATGTAAAAATGAGCCTTCTGTAGCTTTTCCTGGATTGCATTTATTTGTTTAATTTGTAAGCTGAAATGAGGTGTCTGAAACTGCAGCTGCAGTTCCCCTTTGCACGCCAAGCAGGGTGCAGGGCAGGGCCCTGGAGAGCACTGGGCAGCACTGGGGCAGCACTGGGCAGTGAAGGGTGAACCCTTCCCGGGGGAATCCTCTTGCCTCTCTGGGTAACGCTCCAAAGCTCTTCCTGTTTCTCTTGCGGTGAAGCACATCTTTGCAGCATTGAGCACGGACAGAAAGGCCACTCTGGGCCAAGAAGGAGCAGGGACTTTTGGGAGCTTGGGGGGAGCTCTGTGTACAGAAGGGTGGTTGTTACTCTGGAAGAGGGGGACGAACAAGGTCCTCGTGCAGTAGCCACGTGCTAATGGCACATGCAGCTGCTGGGCTCCTGAGGCCTGGTGACACAGCGGGTGACACAGGTGTTTCCCGTGATAATGCTTAGGTATGAAAAGCAGGGCTTTGGACCCAAAAATCGATGTGAAGATTTTTAAGTGTTGAAAAGCTTGCAAACTGTTGTCTTTCAGCCTTTGTACGTGTTTTGTTTTATCCATAAGTACCCATTGCTGGCACTGGGATCGAGGTGAATGGGGGTGTGCGGGCTGAGTGACGAACTCCTGACTTCTGCCCAGTGGAAGACTTAAGGAAGCTGTTTGCCTGTATCTGACAAACTGGATTAGGATGAGCTGGTGTCTTGTTGAGTGTTTTTAAATCTGCTTGATGTATGTGTTTTGCACTCTGTATATAGCTTTACAGCATATATGGGGT
Organism: Patagioenas fasciata; assembly: GCF_037038585.1. NCBI lineage: Eukaryota > Metazoa > Chordata > Aves > Columbiformes > Columbidae > Patagioenas > Patagioenas fasciata. Next base: position 42,703,787 of record NC_092527.1, read on the forward strand.
TTGCATTAGCTAGGTTAGGAACTGACGCATCCTGAGATTACGTATATCTGGAACAGGCTTCTCATGTCCAGCAGTGATAACAGAGATGGGGCTTCATGCCTCTAGTTCTGGAGCGCTTGTGCTTTTCATTCCTGCGGTCTCTGCACCCAAGGGCTGTGTCCCAGTGTCCCCAGTGTCCCGGTGCCCTGGCCCCCACAGACGTGCAGGGGTGGAAGGTCTGAGCGGTACCTGCTCTGGCCTCCGCGGAGGGTCACGAACGCTCCGCACCTGGTGCCCCAGCCCTCCCCACGCGCACCCGCCGGCCGCCCTGCCATAGTCATCGGCTCTCGGGCGCGAGGCGTGCGTGTCTCTCTGCGAGGGAGGAGCAGGGCATTTTTAATGAAGGCTTTTTTCATTAGCTTGATTAGTTTTTGAAGTAGTGAATGCCTTTAACTGAAGTACCAGTTCCTGTTTAATCTGCATTAGGTTATTGCTATTGTTGGATCAGACAGACTTGTTTTCTTTATGAAGCATATTTCCTCTGTGCTCTCTGCAGACAAAGAAATGAGCTGTAGCAAAATTACTAGTTTAACTTCCCTTGTGAATGATGTCTTGCTCTATTTTGACTCAAGCCAATAACTTGAGCCTTTTCATGCAGCAGGAAACCCTTTGTCAAAGCAGAAAACCCTCGAACCTGGTGCAGGATTTTTCATGTAGGTGCTGGGATGACCCCATTTTCTGTTGGAGAGCGTAGCGGGCAACCCGTTCCCGTCAGCTGGGTGCCGATGCCTCGGGAGCTGGAGACAGCTCCCAGACCCCGCCGTGGGTCTTGGGTGGAGAAAATGAGCATGCTTCTCGCTGCCCTCGCTGCCCGACCTGCTGGGACACGCGGGGTAAGGGGGTTTCAGCTCCGGGCGCTCCAGAGGGACCATCTGCAGGAGGTGGGTTCCTCTGCTTCGGGCACGTGTGTCCCTGGGCCTTCACCTGGGGCTGCTCTGAGCCGTACTGGGGGAGGCACAGCCCTGCACACCCTGGAGCCCCCTCCGTGCAGCCCTAAAGGCACAGGGTCAGGGTGCTCCCCGTGCCGCAGAGCAGTGCTGGGCATGTCCTGCGCTTGTCCCACCTGAAGGTTCAAGGCACAATACCCTGAGCGGGGTCCCTACACATCAACGCATTGGGATGCAGTCATCTCTGCAGAAAGCTGATTTATCTTCCCTCTGCAGCTGCTAAATCTGAATTTCTGAATGACTTTATTTGATCCAAAGCTTCATTTTTTTGTTATGAATAAGCGCCTGGCTTGAGGAGATGTTTCTTGGCTTTCCTTTCGACATACAGCTCCGCACACAGGCTGCGAGATCACGCTGTTGTCCTGAGTCAGTCTGCTCTGTGTGCATTACTCATGTGTATCGAGGCCACAGCCATGTCCAGAATGTGATGTTCGAGCTGCTGCGCCATCTGGAAGATTTTCGTGTTTGTTTTTTTTCTTAACAGAAATCTCTGAAGTTTTCCAGTGACAAAGTGAGTGACTGTCGCTGTGTTTGCTCCTCTCAAGCACACGTATAAAGCTCCTGGGTCTGCTGAGGGGTGTGTAAAACAGCCACCAAGCTGTGGCAGGAGGTGGCCCTGTCCCCATCGCTGCAGAGCTGCGTGTGTCCAGCCCTGATCCCGTCCCCATGGCTGCGGAGCTGTGTGTCCAGCCCGGGTCCCATCCCATAGCCGTGTATGTCCAGCCCTGCTCCCGTCCCATAGCCGTGTGTCCAGCCCTGCTCCCGTCCCATAGCCGTGTGTCCAGCCCTGCTCCCGTCCCATAGCCGTGTGTCCAGCCCTGCTCCCGTCCCATAGCCGTGTGTCCAGCCCTGCTCCCGTCCCATAGCCGTGTGTCCAGCCCTGCTCCCGTCCGATAGCCGTGTGTCCAGCCCTGCTCCCGTCCCATAGCCGTGCGTCCAGCCCTGCTCCCGTCCCATAGCCGTGTGTCCAGCCCTGCTCCCGTCCGATAGCCGTGTGTCCAGCCCTGCTCCCGTCCCATAGCCGTGTGTCCAGCCCTGCTCCCGTCCCGTAGCCGTGTGTCCAGCCCTGCTCCCGTCCCGTAGCCGTGTGTCCAGCCCTGCTCCCGTCCCCTGGCCGGGCAGCAGCCGTCACTGGGAGGTGTTCTGGCTTTTTGCTACCGCCATGCTTCCTTCCTCCCAGAGTGAAAATGGCAGAGAATCAGGCCGGCCTGGGGCTTGCTCTGACCTCCCCAACCAGGAAATGCATGTTTTCCTGTTTAGACCAAGTATTGTCAGTCTGTAATCTGTCTCTAAAGGGTCGGTTTTTTGCAAGAACCATTTGAGGGATGTTTTGCCAAGTCTGTGGGTTTGGTAGGTGTAAGATAATAAACCTGCAAATGAGTTTGTTCTGTTCTCTTGAAAATCTCAACATTCGTCAGAAAGCGACTGAATAGATTGTCCTGCAGGTGAAGTGCAAACACTGCTGACTGCGGGTGACTGGGCCTCGTCGTGAGACATCGCAGTTTGTTTGGAGCAGGGTGATTCCTGCTAAACACTGCGTGAGTTCATGAAACCCGAGTGTAGTCCTGTGGAGTGCAGGTTTGAGGGCAGATGTTCGTGGTGTGCTGGGTCGACTCTTTGAAGCCTCCGTGGTTCGGGCAGTGCTGAGGACCGTCCTGGATGCCAGGTCCGGACAGCCCCCGTCACCGTGGGTTCCGTGCCCGCACAAGAGGCGCTGCTGCCTTTCCAGCAGCGCTGGGAATGGGATCATCCTCCTGCGCTCAGGGACGGTGTTCTTGGATTGTTCTGCCCTGTCCTTGTTAAGTCACAAACCTCAGCTGCGAGGGGTTTTTAAAGGTCTTTGATCTTTTGCTTTGTAGCATTAATCCTGTTTGCCAGGAACAGGGATGCAAGCATGCGTGCCCTGTGATTTTCACTGTTCCACGTTAGCTGATTTGGCACGGACATGTGTTAGGGCTGGTCCCAACCTGAATTGTGTTTGAAGTGTGGGGCAGGGATGCTTTTGCGATTGGAACGCGTAAGGGTAGCTCTCCGTGCCTTTTCTTCATTTCCGTATCACTGAGTTGTTCCGCACGTCTTCTGGTTTCTTCACTTGATCTTGAAGACAAATGGCTGCTGCCTTTGAACTCTTTCAAGGCTTCCACTCGGTACCCTGGCTTACAGGGCCAGTGCAAGTCCCTCTTGCACGTGGGGGTACAGGTGAGGACTCCTCTCTTCGGGAGCTGTTGGTTTTGACAGGCACGTCCATCTCCAGTGGCTGTGTCTGGTCAGGCCTGTCATCCGCCCCCAGCCGCGGCGGCTGCCGAGAGCAGCAGCGTAACACGTGGAGCGCGGGCAGCTCCGTGGCCTCTTGGCAGCTCCATTTTGCAGTGCGCTGGTTTGCTCTCCTGAACTCGGAGCGAGCATCCCGTGTGCTCTGGTTGCCCAGAGGCTGCTCGGCTGCGGCTCGGTGCGCTCCGTCACAGCGCCCGCGGTCGACTGCGTGGTGCTGGGGGACAGGCCGTCCCAGGGCTCTGCAGCGCGGCCAGGACACGACCTCGCTGCCGGGACCGGGGCTGGGGCAGAGAGCCCGCGGGGTCCCGGGGCTCTGGGGGCTGAGCCAGAAGGTGGGTGGCTGCTCTGCTCCCTCGTTGGTGCGGGACAGGCACTGCGGTGGTGGTCGTTGTCTGAGCAGCTTCAGGACTCAGGAAAGCTGTATGGCTTGCTCTCTAGGGGAAAATAATCCCATTTTATAGATGGCATTTGAAAAGTAGAGGCAGATGTTCTTCACGTGGTGCTCTCCACAGGGACTCGTGGCAGATTAACCTACAGTAACCCACCTCGAACGGGGACTTAAAGTCTTTAAGCCAGAGACCAAAGATTTATCATTGTCACTGAAATTCATGGCATGTGTCTATCCTGGAGAAAATTCCGGCTCTCACTTTGGGTCTGTAAACTCGACGAGTTTCCTCCCAAGCCATAGCTGCTGCCGCTGGTTCCCCCGCCGGGAGCAGGAGGATTCCTGGCTCTGTCCAGGGGAGCGCGGGGCGTGCGCCTCGCCACTCGTGCCAGCCCGTCCCTGCTGCCTGCTGTAACCTCTCCCTCTCTCGCTTCCTTCAAGGTAACCGAAGAGAAGAGCGCAGCTGTTGTGGAGGTCCCGGAGGCGGCAGCCACCCCGACGTCTCCCCGCGGCACAGCGGGACAGCGAGTTTCCTTGTCAGCTTGCACTGCTTTCCATCTGGGACAGGTGACGGGCACCGGGACGCGGAGTTAGGAGGCTCTTCTGGCGTGAGGCTGGCAGGAAGGTCTTAACGATACCTTACCCTAGAACGAGAATTTGACAAGTCATACAGCAATGAACTAGGAGAACAGCAAACCCACAACTTGGAATGTATTTATTACTTAAAAGTTAGCTATTCTTGATAAAATCTCAAAAATTATTGCTGCTGCTTATTTTACTTACAGATTTCACACACTTGTTAATTTTAAAGCTACCAAACTTTTACTCAGTACTGTACTCTGAGAAATGTAATTGGAGCAAGACATGCAATAGGATGAAGTCATTGTAGTGTCTTAAGTACAATGGACTCACTTTTGTGTCTATTAAAACTTGGAAAATGTGCAACACACAGCTACGTGGCCATCATTGCGTGTGTTAAAGCTTGCTCATGCTTTCCATGAACAAGCGGTCACCTGGTGACTCGGGTGGGTTTGTGTCCCGAGCGGGTGTCCTGAGCTCGCCGGAAGAGCCGGGTCTCGCTGGTGCAGCCTGCGCAGAGGTGGGTGCTGAGCCCAGCTGCTCCGGCTGCAGAGACAGTTCACATTTTGGACTATTGTGTTCACATCTAGTCAACCAGCGTAATTTAAGGCCCCTTGAACACATGTTGTTGGATAGAAAGGGTCTTCATCCTCACACATGAGCAGCAGTCTTTAGAAAGCAGAAAACAGCCTACAGCTTTTGTGCCAAATTGAGAGTGCAAATGGTTTACAAACTAAAGGGGCCTACGGACAAGCTTTTCAAAGTGTACGGGTTGATTTTTTTGGTTTTGCATTATTTTGGCATTCCCTCGGTCCAGAAACATTAATTTGTGATGGTCTGTTAGTTCTGATGCTGGAGAGGACGGTCCGGAGCTGTCCCTGGCGGTGAAGGGCCCTCGTGTGGGAGATCAGCTTCGAGCCGCAGGGTGGGCGGCGGGCTCCGCACCCTGTGCGCTCCCATCCGCCGCAGCCGGCAGTGCCGGGAGCTCTCGTCAGATTAGGCGAACAAGTGGACTGGAAAACATAAAGCTTGTGTTTTCCTGGCTCATGCTGGTTCGTGTTGTGGTCTTTTGAATGTCAGCAAGAGGGGCCAGAGCTTTCCTTTTCTGTTTAAAAACGACAAAGTTGAAAAAGAAGAGTTCAACCCCAAAAAACCCTCCTGCTGAGTCTCAGCATACAATGAGTCAAATATGTTCCCCTTCAAATAACTGGAAGACTGTGGTATAAAACATGCAGACCAAAATGCAGTGCTGAAATAGGACATCTGTCTCCCAGGACCAATTTTGGCCACCTCTGCAAACAAATCAATAGGGTTCCTGTTTTCCAAAAATAAGTGTAAGAAGGACAGCAGTATGCGGCAGAGGGCTGTGTCCTGCACCTTGTGTGAAGCCGTTGTGAAGCAGTTGTTTACCTGGGCTCCGCTGTGCAGGGAACAGTTCTGCCTTTCTCAGCCCCTCTGTCCGTCTGCGGGAGTTTCCTGGCGGGTTGTTTTCTTCTAGCATCTTCTTGAGCGAGCCCTTAGGTGAGCTGGTGGCCGTGTGAGGTGGTTTCTGTGTTTTCTGCTCACAGAGTTCTTTATTGTAAAAAATCCCTGTGGGAAAGCGCTGCCAGCTTTTTGGCTCTAGCTTTACAGCAATTGGCTGAAAGGAGGTACAAGCAGCCTTCTGTTCATTTAAGAAACTAAAAAAGAGCAAAACAAAAATACCCACGGCCCTGCTCCCCCCAGTGCCAGGAGGAGCGCCTGTGCGCCCCCGTCCGCAGCCAGGGCTGCTGGGGTGAGGGGCTGCCAGGACCTGCAGGTGGGTCCCGGCTGTCCCTGGGCTGCCGGGTGCCGCTCGGTCCCTGAAGGGGCAGAAGCCGCCTGCAAACCAGGCGCTCGGTCTGGGGCTGAGAGTCCTGGGACCTCTCACCCGGGCCATGATGTGCTCCAGGCGTGGGCCGAGGAGGTAAGCTCAGGTCCAGCGTCTGGCCTAGTGCTGGCTGCGGTCCCCACCATGCCATGTTGCAGAGGGGACGTCCAGGAGCTTTCCCATGATAATTTGACTCTGCAGTAAAACCCCTGGTGCGCATCAGCGTGCTCGGCCAGCTGTGTGACTGCGGCGTGGAAACCTGTCTGCCCCTGTCACCCGGTGTCCCTGCGAGAAACCTGCCCATCCCCAGGGACAGGCTGCTGTGTCCTGTAGTCCCTGTCCCCAAGAGTGCAGTACCTGCTGTGTCCTGCAGCCCCTGTCCCCAAGGGCACAGTTCCTGCTGTGTCCTGCAGCCCCTGCTGTCCTTACACCTGGATGCGTGACATTCCTGACATTGCTGGGCCTTTCAGAAAGCAATCAATGGGCTGTTACTGCGCGATGCCCCTTGCCGATGTGGAGGTGAAATGTTCCTTGCCAATGTGGAGATGAAAGGAAAAATGTCACTCAGGTCCTGCGCAGGTCCCGTACCAGCAGCAGGATGGTTGCAAGAACTGATTTGCTGCTGTGTTCTGCTGGGAGGACCCTCCTGCCGAGAGAACTGGAAGGTTCCACCTGCTGGGACTCTGGTTGCTTTACCCTTGTGATGCCCGTGGCCTGGCACATGTATCTGTGTTAATCCCAGCTTAAAGCACGACAAGTGGGGTTCAGGCGCTGCAGGTGAGTTACCAAGTTTTTGCCACTTTACTAAGAACTGCTACAGAGCGTGTTGGTAAAGCAGTGATTACACAGTGCCCGTATGGCAGAGCATGTTGGTAGAGCCGTGATTACACAGTGCCCGTATGGCAGAGCGTGTTGGTGAAGCCGTGATTACACAGTGCCCGTATGGCAGAGCGTGTTGGTAAAGCCGTGATTACACAGTGCCCGTATGGCAGAGCATGTTGGTAAAGCCGTGATTACACAGTGCCCGTATGGCAGAGCGTGTTGGTGAAGCCGTGATTACACAGTGCCCGTATGGCAGAGCATGTTGGTAGAGCCGTGATTACACAGTGCCCGTATGGCAGAGCGTGTTGGTGAAGCCGTGATTACACAGTGCCCGTATGGCAGAGCGTGTTGGTGAAGCCGTGATTACACAGTGCCCGTATGGCAGAGCGTGTTGGTAAAGCCGTGATTACACAGTGCCCGTATGGCAGAGCATGTTGGTAGAGCCGTGATTACACAGTGCCCGTATGGCAGAGCGTGTTGGTGAAGCCGTGATTACACAGTGCCCGTATGGCAGAGCGTGTTGGTAAAGCCGTGATTACACAGTGCCCGTATGGCAGAGCGTGTTGGTGAAGCCGTGATTACACAGTGCCCGTATGGCAGAGCGTGTTGGTAGAGCCGTGATTACACAGTGCCCGTATGGCAGAGCGTGTTGGTAAAGCCGTGATTACACAGTGCCCGTATGGCAGAGCGTGTTGGTGAAGCCGTGATTACACAGTGCCCGTATGGCAGAGCGTGTTGGTGAAGCCGTGATTACACAGTGCCCGTATGGCAGAGCGTGTTGGTGAAGCCGTGATTACACAGTGCCCGTATGGCAGAGCGTGTTGGTGAAGCAGTGATTACACAGTGCCCGTATGGCAGAGCGTGTTGGTGAAGCCGTGATTAGACAGTGCCCGTATGGCAGAGCGTGTTGGTAAAGCCGTGATTACACAGTGCCCGTATGGCAGAGCGTGTTGGTGAAGCCGTGATTACACAGTGCCCGTATGGCAGAGCGTGTTGGTAAAGCCGTGATTACACAGTGCCCGTATGGCAGAGCGTGTTGGTGAAGCCGTGATTACACAGTGCCCGTATGGCAGAGCGTGTTGGTAAAGCCGTGATTACACAGTGCCCGTATGGCAGAGCGTGTTGGTGAAGCAGTGATTACACAGTGCCCGTATGGCAGAGCGTGTTGGTGAAGCCGTGATTACACAGTGCCCGTATGGCAGAGCGTGTTGGTAAAGCCGTGATTACACAGTGCGCGTATGGCAGAACGTGTTGGTGAAGCCGTGATTACACAGTGCCCGTATGGCAGAGCGTGTTGGTGAAGCCGTGATTACACAGTGCTCAGGGGGCACGCGGGGGGTTGGACGCTGGATCCAGCTCTGATGGGCGGCTCAGTGCCAGGGCTGGGTTTAAACGCCAGCCTAGACCAGCATCCCAACAGAGAGCACAGCTTCGCATCCGCGCTTGGGAGCAGGCGAAGCCGGCTCACTTCACCTGCGTGACAGGATCATTTCTCGGTTTTGGCAAGGCTTAAAGCAAAAATCTTGTAGCAAATGGCTTTTTTTGCCTCGGCCATTATGCAGATAAATGAAAATAATTTCTCAGCAAATGCAAGAGCATAAACCAAGAGCACAGCGACGTTTCATTTGTTAAGTGGTTTTAAAAAGCGAATGTAGAAGTTTCTAAATGTCATTTTTAATAATGTGAAGTTTGAATGGCTTACTTTAGTCCTTTATTCTGTCAGAGGAAAAGCTCCATTGGGTTAAACCCTAAATGGCGATGTTCAGGAGTGGTAAATGGTCTTTAGTATTCCTTGTAATATGTTCTGCGCTGCCATTGAGTGTCATTAACTGATTCCTGTGTGCTGTGAAATTTCACTTTTTGTTCGATTTTTGGGGTTTCCCTCCTTGTTCCGTCAAACCGGGGCAGGGTGGGCCCCTCTCGGCCGTTTCATGTCATGCCCCCCGGGGGCTCGTTCAGCCTGCGCTGCTGGGTGCTGCGGATTTGGAGGATTCCTCCCGAGCCCTCAGCTCTGCCTCAGCTCCCACTGACCTCCCGCGCCCCAGCCCTGCAGAGTCCAGCTGTGGTTGTAAAGCGAATGGGGTGAAAATCCATTTCCAAACAACCTTTTCGTTCGCGACAGGCCCGTGAGGCTGCACCGGGGAGAGGATTCTCAACAACTGGTGGCAGTGTCTGTAAGTGCGTCATTTTTAACTGTTTCTCCTCACTTCTCCTTTCCTGACAAAGCTATAGCATGAAGAATATTGACATCGCAAACCACTTGAACCACACCGATGCCGGTGTGTGTTTTAGGGGCAGTGGTAGCATTAATTGGAGCAACAGCAGCACGATGGGCACAGAAAGCTGTGGGGGGGGCAGCGGCCCCCGCCTGGCCCGGAACAGCCGCTGTGCCCCTGCCCAGCTGGAGGGCGCAGGGGGATGGCTGGAGCGCCAGCCCCGCTCCCGGTCCCCTGTGCTGGAACAAGCTGGTAAAATGTTAGGCTGAAAACCTAACAACCAGCAGGGAACACAGCTGTGATTCTTCTCCTGAAATGAGCGTTGGACGCTCAGTTCTCCAGCACCCTGGCGTGCTCCCTGCGTTGGCGTTTTGGAAACCCGACGGTCGGTTGTTGATGTTGCTGCTCCTAAGCTCCGTGTTCACTGGCTGGCCCAGGGCATCCCGACAGCAGGTGCAGGATGCGGCCTTGGAGCCAGCGGGATCCCTGGGGACAAGAGAGGGCTCAGCAGGGAGCTGCCCTCGCACACCCCCCCTCCAGCGCGTCCTCTGCTGCGGTGCGAGGCCGGGGGGGTGTGCAGGACGGGCGGTGGGAGCAAGGCCCCGCTGGGTGGGTTAGGGCAGAGCAGCCCCGGGGAGTCACCCAGAAATCCAGCGTTGATCGAAGCTCCTTCTCCGGTCAGGGGCAGCTGGGTCGGCAGCGTCACCCTTTGTCACCCTTGGTGCGCTTCAGTCGCTGCTGGCGCCACTCTGGTTCTCGTGGGGTTTTCAGTCGCCCCTGTGGGAAGAACTGTCCTTAGAGCCAAACGTGCTGGATTTTGGCCGTAGTCAGGTTCGACGTTGATCTGTCCTGGCTTGGCTGCAGCCTTACCACGGTGACCCTCCCGGGCTCCGGTGTCCCTTAGGAAGAGGGAGAAATTGGGAAGTGGAACTGTCGGAGATGAAAGCAGCTTTACGCTGGCAAAAGAAATCTCTGCTGTTCTCATAGGTAGTAATTTTCTTATTTTGCTAGGTCTTAAGATTACTAATACTATCCTTTTTTCTTACTGCTCGTAGCAGAGGGCTTCTGAGCAGCCTTGATGTGGTTTTTTGTTTCTATGTCTAGGGCTTAACAGCTCTGCAGTGAGAGCGGGGATGGACCCCAAGTGTTGGTAGCTCGGGGGACCTGGGGTCTCCCTGTGCAGCCCATCCCTCGGCAGGGACCCCGAGCATCGCTCCAAGCATCCTGCGGGGCCACGACCGACGGCTGCTGCGGCCCCAGCTCTGGGCTACCCGAGTTTCTGCGCTCCCAGACGAACTCTGGCACATGCAGGAGGGACCGGCCTGAGTAAGTAACGGGGTCGTGGGGCTGACGGGCTCAGGAGGGACTGGCCCGAGCAGGTAGCGGGGTCATGGGGCTGATGGGCTCAGGAGGGACCACTGAGCAGGTAGCAGGGTGGTGGGTCTGGTGGGCTCAGGAGGGACCACTGAGCAGGTAGCGGGGTCGTGGGGCTGATGCGCTCAGGAGGGACCACTGAGCAGGTAGCGGGGTCATGGGGCTGATGGGCTCAGGAGGGACCACCGAGCAGGTAGCGGGGTGGTGGGGCTGATGGGCTCAGGAGGGACCACTGAGCAGGTAGCGGGGTCATGGGGCTGATGGGCTCAGGAGGGACCACCGAGCAGGTAGCGGGGTGGTGGGGCTGATGGGCTCAGGAGGGACCACTGAGCAGGTAGCGGGGTCATGGGGCTGATGGGCTCAGGAGGGACCACTGAGCAGGTAGCGAGGTCGTGGGGCTGGTGGGCTCAGGAGGGACCACTGAGCAGGTAGCGGGGTGGTGGGGCTGATGGGCTCAGGAGGGACCACTGAGCAGGTAGCGGGGTGGTGGGGCTGGTGGGCTCAGGAGGGACCACTGAGCAGGTAGCGGGGTGGTGGGGCTGATGGGCTCAGGAGGGACCACTGAGCAGGTAGCGGGGTCATGGGGCTGGTGGGCTCAGGAGGGACCACTGAGCAGGTAGCGGGGTCGTGGGGCTGATGGGCTCAGGAGGGACCACTGAGCAGGTAGCGGGGTCATGGGGCTGATGGGCTCAGGAGGGACCACTGAGCAGGTAGCGGGGTCGTGGGGCTGATGGGCTCAGGAGGGACCACTGAGCAGGTAGCGGGGTCGTGGGGCTGATGGGCTCAGGAGGGACCACTGAGCAGGTAGCGGGGTGGTGGGGGTGGTGGGCTCAGGAGGGACCACCGAGCAGGTAGCGGGGTGGTGGGGGTGGTGGGCTCAGGAGGGACCACCGAGCAGGTAGCGGGGTCGTGGGGCTGATGGGCTCAGGAGGGACCACTGAGCAGGTAGCGGGGTCATGGGGCTGGTGGGCTCAGGAGGGACCACCGAGCAGGTAGCGGGGTGGTGGGGCTGACGGGCTCAGGAGGGACCACTGAGCAGGTAGCGGGGTGGTGGGGCTGACGGGCATCGCGCAGAGCCGGACCCGGGCACCTGCCCTGCAGCACACTCTGGCCGGCCTAATTAAAAGTGAAGCTTGCTTTAATCCCATCAAACATCTGCCTTGTATGGAAAATATTTTGTTTCCCCTAAACTCGTTTTTTTTTTTTTGAAGTGCATATTATAAAACACAAAGTTGGGCAAGTTGTTTTTAAAACTAATTTCTCAGGAAAAAACACATAAATTGCAAACTGTTTTTCATTAGACACCAAAACCTGAAGCATTTGGCTTTGATAACCAAAGCCTAACGTGGCTTGAAACAGGATCTAGTTGAAGCGGGGACCCTGAGCGCAGCTGGGCTGGGTATGGACGGGCTCGGGGGGGAGGAGGGTGGGTTCTTGGCTGGAGCTCCTCGGTGTCGGTGTCACCCGTGGGGGCCGTGCTGGGGCTGGGGCTGCTGCTCCCCATGGCCCAGCCTGGAGCGGGACCGATCCGGCCCCAGAGCACAGGTTGACCCCGGGACTGGGATCTGGGCTGATCCTGTAACCGGTGTGGGAGTGGGGATCCTCTGCTTTGGTTCCGTGTGTGACTTTTCCTCCACCCCATCATTTTGCTCAGCAACGCTGTTTGCAGAAGCCTGTAATGGTTCGGCATGGTTTTAATTTGCTGACGGGCGTGAGCTAATGAGCGGTTTGGAATGAGGCCGTGCTGGTCCGCGCGTTGTCACCGCGTGCCCTGTCCCGCACGCCGCGGCTTTGCCGCAGTCCCGGGCGCTGGGCACGGGTGAGCAATTAGCACAAGGGCACCATAGGCACAAGTACGTGTATCAGAGCGTGTTAAGTGAGAATCCCCGTGTTGCTGTAGCCTCTCCAATCCATATTATTTATAATTTTCACAGCTGAAGCTCGGTTGCTAATGAAAAATTGAATTTTCCCAGCGGCGCGGAGGCTTGGCTGATGAGTCACTGCGCTTCGTTAGCTAATCTTAGATCTGCTGCGCATTACTCAGTGACTGCTGACACAAAGTGGGCCGAGAAAATGCTCATTTTGGGTGGATAATTTTAGCGTTTGGGTCTGTTCCCTGGCGGGGAGGCGTGGGGCTCGGGGCTTCCTGCGTGGGTGCGTGCGGCTCCCCGAGCGCGTCCTAAAGCACGAAGACAAACTGGAGAGCCTGTGCTGCTTTCCCGAGTTAGATCCATATGGAATTTCAGCTGTGTGAAGGTGCTTTTAGCTGGGGGAATAGCTCGGTGTAAGCGCGTGTGCGCTGGATCGGGTGGCGGTGGCTGCAGGGAGAGGCAGCGGAGCGCAGGGCTGGGCGAGCGCGTCTGCGGCGGGTCTGGTGCCGCACAGAGTGCGTCGGCAGATCCTGCTCTGCCCGCGGTTACTTCTGTGTCTGCACCAAACCTATATCGGCACTTTCCCAAGCAGCGCTTTCCGCTGTGGCTTGAACTAATGAGCTTTATTGTCATATATTAATACAAGTAATTTCTTCTCCCTGGTGCTGGGTGTTGCCAGCTGCTCATAAATGCAGCCCGGCTCAGCCCCGCTGGTTTGTCCCTGACATATGAAACACTTCTTGGTATGATAATTGCAGCAATTTCAAGAAATAGGAGTAGGGGTCTAGACAGGAATTGCCTTTGGAAACATCTGTTTCACCTTTCTATCTGTGACCTCTTCCTGAAAAAGTCTTTTAAATTAAAAAAAAAAGTTGTTCAATATAATACAGTCCCTGGGGTGACTTACAAAGGGCTGTAAAACTGCACTAATGGAACTTCACCCTTAAAAATTGACACCCGGTGGGAAGAAAACTTCACGGCCTCCGTCTGTGAACGTCTCCCCCCAGAGAAGTGAGTTTGTAACACCAGGGTTTCTGAGCTTTGTCTTCCCTGCCGCTGCCATTCCCTCCATTTCGGTCTGTCCCCGGCACCGCGTCCTGGCCGCAGGGCTCTGCAGGTTGGGGACAGCGGCCAGGGCCACGTGCCAGCGGCTCTGTGGCACCTGGGAGCGGGGGGATGTTCCCGGTGACAAACCACGGGTGGGGGTGTCCCCAGAGCTCCCCCCCCAGCAAACGTGTGGGATGGGACCACGGGCTGTGGGGGGAGCGTGTCCCCAGCTGCGGTGGCAGCACGGCTGGGGCTGCCTGGGCGGGGAGGGGAGGGGGACGATTGCCCCTGGGATGGACGGAGAACGCGGTGTCCGCCGGAGCCCTGTGCGGTGAGCCCGCGGTGTCCCAGCAGGCGGGGGGTGCTGTCCCCAGGGTGATGGGGGTGACCCAGACAGGGTCTGGCTGCGGGAGAACCAAAGCCTGCGTTTGGGACCGGGCTGCAGGAGCTCTGGTGCGTTCAGAGACGCGGAAAGCAGAACCTCCCCCAGAGAAACTGTTCGTGGGGCGAGCGGGCCCTGGCTCAGCCGCTGCTGCGCTGCGCTGCTCACCGGGCTGTGCGGCACGCTCTGCGCCGGGCGGAACCAGCACGGCATTTTCCACAGGAGCTGGTTTTGGCGGTGTGGTGCCGCAGAGAGGGGTGACGCGAGGCCCCGGTCGCGGAGCGGGACAGCGGTCCTGCCGCCGCGGGTCAGCGCCGCTGCAGCGCCCGCCTGTCGCCGAGCCGCAGCCGGCAGGTCGCTGAGGGGCACGCCGACACCTCTGCTCTGCAGGAAAGCTGCCGCTCGCTTGGCTTAGCTAAACCTGCCCTCTCATTGCGGTATCTTTGCTGCTTGCTGTGCCCGGTCGCAGTGCCACCTCCGGGGCGGGGTCTGTGACAGGTTCCTGCCGCTGCTCTCCCCTGGACGGCTCTGCGCATCTAATTAATTCATCCTTATTTCAAGGTTAAACTGTTCTTCCCATCACAGATGTTAATTACAGCTGTAGTTAACGTTTTTCCCGCTCCCATTACAGATCCCCGTTATGATCCGTGGCGTGCGCGCGGCGATGGCTGCGGCACGCTCTCTGTTGGGTGGTGTCAGTAGTGTTTCCTTCGTTACGAACCACCGATGTCTCTCTGGGAAGCACGGAAAGCATTCTGTTTAGAAAAGCATTTTTTTGTGCAGGGCTTTGGGATTTTCCGTTTGCTACAAGTCAGCAAACAGCGTTGATGTTTACCAGTGCTGCCCGCACACGCCGTCGGCCGCTGCAGAACGGGGTCTGTAATTCCCTGCGTGGGGGCTGAGCGGCGTGGCCGGGAGTCGGGGCTTCCACCCCTTGAGAATCCATGGGTACAATGGCCATTCATTTTAGGAGTGCTCTGCATCCGCTGCAGAAGGAGAATCCAGGTGTGTGTCAGCCTGAACCAGGTCGCCCAGGTGCTGTTCCTGCTGGTTGGCGCTGGAGCTGGGCCTGGCCGGCGCGGCGGGACGTGCCGCAGGGCAGTCGGCACCTGTCCCCTTCCCCAGCTCAGATGAAGCTCCCCAGGCCGGTGCTGGGCGCTGGCTGGAGGGCAGGATGTGGCTCTGCGGGACGGCCCAGCTGCAGGCAGCGCGAACTGG
This sequence comes from Patagioenas fasciata, assembly GCF_037038585.1. Taxonomy (NCBI): domain Eukaryota; kingdom Metazoa; phylum Chordata; class Aves; order Columbiformes; family Columbidae; genus Patagioenas; species Patagioenas fasciata. Next base: position 42,718,790 of record NC_092527.1, read on the forward strand.
GCAGGGCTGCTGACCTGCGGTAACCCAGGGTGCAGAGGGGGCTGGGGAACCGAAAATAAAGAGGAGTGAGGTCATGCAGTGGGGACAAAATAAGAAACGCATTCCTGGCCAATTGTGCTGTTTTCCTGTCTAGAAAACACGCTCTGAGCGCTCCCATCCGCCTCTGGGGCTGGCGGAGCCGTGTGCGGGCCAGGCCGCGCGGCGCGGGGCTGGGCTCGTGCCTCCCCGTGCTGCTGCCCACCGCCGGCAAGGGCTGCCCGGCTTTGTCAGGGATCTCTTAATAAACCACTTGGCCCTATGAGACTTGAAAGCAGTTCTGCAGTCTTGCAAAAATTGTATTAATGTCTGCTGTAGCAATTCGCCACTCATCTCGATTGACTTAGAGTGTAGCAGTGTGTAATCACATCGCTAATGCGCTGCTGCAGAAATGCTGAAAGAAGAAGGTGCCACTTATGTCAATGGACATTTTTTGTGCAGCAGAAGTTAAAAGACAAACATAGGGAGCCTGTTATTCCAGTAATTCAGATCTTCTAGTCAAAGCAGGTAAACAAATTGTTTATCTGCTAGAAATTTGGGATTTCAGGCACTTTGTTTTGGCTTTTTAATTGCGTTTATTAGGTCTTACTAACATAATTGCAAGCAGCAGCAGTAACCTTGTCACTGTTATTGGCAGTTACCTTGGTCAGGGTGCTCCCGCCGGCCTGGTGCTGCAGGTCGGTGCTCCAGGGAGCCCCTGCCCGTCCTGCCGCACCGGAGCCTGGCACTTGCAGTGTGACACCTGGAACAGCCGGCCCTGCGGTGACTGCGTGGGGCTGTTCTGTGTGCCCTGTGTCACGGGCCTGCCAGCTGGCACACGGGAATGGGTCTCGTTGTGCCCAGCTGAAGCCGCTTGTTTCTGGCTTTGCTCATTTGCTGATGAAGCGGCAGCAGCAGCAGTTTGGGGGTGCTGGAGCAGATCAGCCCCGTGTCTCTGGTGGAGCTGGGATTTGGGGGTGCTGGAGCAGATCAGCCCCGTGTCTCTGGTGGAGCTGGGATTGGGGGTGCTGGAGCAGATCAGCCCCGTGTCTCTGGTGGAGCTGGGATTTGGGGGTGCTGTGGAGCGGGTCAGCCCCGTGTCTCTGGTGGAGCTGGGATTTGGGGGTGCTGGGGAGCAGGTCAGCCCCGTGTCTCTGGTGGAGCTGGGATTTGGGGGTGCTGGAGAGCAGGTCAGCCCCGTGTCTCTGGTGGAGCTGGGATTGGGAGTGCTGGAGCAGATCAGCCCCGTGTCTCTGGTGGAGCTGGGATTTGGGGGTGCTGTGGAGCGGGTCAGCCCTGTGTCTCTGGTGGAGCTGGGATTTGGGGGTGCTGTGGAGCAGGTCAGCCCCGTGTCCAGCAGCTCTGCGGGACAGAGCCGACGCACCGGCCGCAGTCGGGCTGGTTTGCAGGACCCGCAGGTTCGCAGCAGTTGCCGCTTTGCCTGATGTGTTCCTGTGGGTGCTGGAGATCCCGGCAGGCAAAGGGGAGGAAGAACAGGGACGGAGGGCCGGGGGCAGGGAAGGGGTCTGCGCCTCTCCCGGGAGGAGGCTGGGAGGAGGGTGTCACAGAGCCAGCTCCCCGGCTGTCCCACACGGGGCTTGGGCAGCGCCAGGGCTGGTCCCAGCGGGACACCCCACAGCTCCAGGTTCTTGTCTCCTCTGCCCAGCCATTCTAATGACCTCATCCTCTGGCAGCCCAGTTGCCAGCTGTGATTTGATTATCCGAGATCACAGAAAAGGAAAAAGAAATTGCTCCCTACGAAGCAATGACCTCGTTTATTCACAGTAGGAATAAATCACTCCTCAATCGACTCCTAATTACAGCAGCCAGTGTAACCTTGCTCGTATTTACAGCCGATACTCCAGAAGCGTGAGGGCAGCAGCGCGGCCCCGTGCGGTCCCACCGGTGCAGCCCGTGCCGTGCTGCGGCTCAGCGAGCCCTGCGGGGTGCCCGGGGTGGTTCCGCGGCGGTGTCCGTGTGCTGCTCCCCGTGCAGCCCAGGGCGCGGAACCTGGGCCCTGCACACCTCAGCTCCTGGCCATGGGGAGGCTCACCAGGGAGGCTCGGGCGGCGCTGTCCTTCCTGCCCGCCGCTCGGGGCGTGATCCGAGGTGCTTTTGGTTTTAAGTCCTCGGTGGCAATAAGGCTGTGAAATGCTGCGTGTGCCTGTGAGGGCGGCTGGCGTGGGGCGGCACGGGGCTGGGACACGGGCTCCGTGTCCCCTCCCGACACCACGTCCTGGTGCGGCAGCACAGCACCGGCGTGCTGCCCAGGGCCATCTCCAGAGCTGCCACCGCGCTGCCCCAGCACCGCCAGTGCCAAAGCCATGAGCTCTGGGGTTCACTGACTGAATAGTGTGCATTTGGCTTGGTTGTGCCCTTCAGGTTTCTCTTTGGTGGGCTCGAGTCCCTTTTGCTTCTCCTCAGATACAAAGCCCAGCTGTCGACTTCTCTCTTTGAGGCAGACATTTTCACTACATGGTTTTGCCTGGGGTGCTGGGACTGACAGGAAAATTCCAGCAAGATACTGAAATTATGAGCATCAGCAGCAGCAGTGCTGTTCTCGTGACCGCATTTTGAGGCAGAGGGGGAGCCCCTCCCATGGCACAAGCTGTGCTGCAGAAATCCTGTCTGCGTTGTGCTGTTCAAGCCGCCCTGTTTGCAGGAGGGGGTTCCTCGGGGCACCAGCCTGGCTTCCTGCTGCACCTCTGATTATCTGGTGGGATCTCAGCAGCTGCAGCAGTGAACCCCCTTCCCCGAGAGCTGTAGCTGGGCCGTGACAAGCCATGGGGCGGGCGCTGGGGTCAGTAGCTGCGGCCGGCCCCGGAGCGAGCAGCCAGCCTGCTGGCACCGCGGCCGGTGGAAAATTGGCGCTTCCTCCAAAGAGGGTATTAGATGCAGAACTAAATTTAGATGCTGTTGCTTGGCGAGCGCAGTAAATGGAGGCTGCAAGCTGCTCGCCACGTGCAGCGCGGTCCCAGCTCCTCCGGGGCAGCTCTCGCACCAGGACGGGGCCGGCGGGGAAACCTGGCCGCAGGCCATCCCTGGGTAACGCGAGCGAGAGCGCGTGTGGAGTTTCCATCAATCAGAGGTTTTTAAGACACGGTTCCTGAAGAGAACAGTCGTGTTCAGTGGATCGGTCGGAGGAGCGAGCTGGGAGCCGTTGTCTCTGCGGTGCGGGGCAGCTGCCAGGTCTCCCAGACGCCAGGCGTGAGCGCGGTGACAGGCAGCGATCCACGGGCGGCAGCCTCTGACCGGCAGGGACGGGTGGCACGGTGACCTGGGTCATCTCCCAGGGCCCTGGAAAATGCGCGTGCACAATATAGACGTACCTGTAGTTTCAGGAGGCGAATAATGAGGCTGTGGCAGCTGGCTGTGCATCAAAACAGCCAGAAGCTCTTCCTTAGTTCTGAAATTTTGGAGGTTCCAATCAGGAAACTTTGCTACCTTGAGTGAAATGTTCCCTGCCCTTCTTCGTGGGCTTCTGGGGTTTTTTGCCCGGTTTCTTTCAGGGCGATGAGCCAAGGGAGCGAAGGCTGGGCTGGGTTCGGCAGTCAAACGCTAACCCAGGGGGGGCGCACACAGGGGCTGGTTTGTGACCACGTTGTCTTTTATCATTTGCAGCTGCAGCGGGGGTGCCGTGGCTCTCCTGCAGCGACTTGTGCTGCACCTCCAGCTGGAGCACCCCACGGTACCCAGGACACTGCACTGTCCGCGACGGAGTGGTGGCTGCAGGTGGTGAAGGGTAGTGCAAAGGCGTCATATTTGAACAGAAAAGATGTCGTCTTCCTGCTCCTGCCCGCCTCAGGACTGCCCTGATTGTAATTAGGTGGGGCATGCTGACGAGCTAGGCAGATTAGAGGTGGATAAGCTGCGGGCAGGACATCCTGCATGACGTGCCTTGATTGGAAATCCTCTTGCTTTGGTGTAATCTGGCTTTGCAAGCTCCCAAGGGCTCCTCCAAGAGCCACAGAATGAGCTCTGCACACAGCGAACGGGATGACCTGGGAATTTGTACCTGGGACAGCCCCAGCTATTGCTCTGCAGTTTACTGAGGCTCGGCCTTTGCTTTACGTTTAAGATCTGTGTTCGTTTTATCTTGCTGTAAGTACTTTATGGCCCCACTCTTGGCGATAGGTGGGAAAACCACTCAATAAATAGGCATCACCCTGCAGCTGCCAGGGCAGGTCAGTGTCACCCTGCAGCCCCGTGTGCTCCCTGTGCAGGAACCAGGGGCACGCACATTCCCTAACGAGCTCTGGTAGCCACGTTTAACGAGCACATAGTCACTGTGCTGAGTGTAGCGGAGAACTGAGGTGTTTGTGGGATGTCGGAAGGGGCGGTGTGGCAAGGAGCGGTGCTGGCGGCACGGCGCTGCGGCGCGCTGGCTGGCCCAGCTGGCGGCGTGGAGCAGGAGCAGGTTTTCTGACGCTGACCTGGTTTGCAGCCTGAGAGCTGAGGAAATGAGTGTGTTTTCCTGATCAGGTGGAGGTGCCCACCCATCGTGTGCCACCCGGTAGCCGGCTCTTTGGGCACTGGCTCGTCTGCCTCAGTCCAAGACCCTGGGGCGATGGTTTGTGGGGTCCCCGGGACGCCTGCGTGCTCTAAACCCCCTGAGGCGTGGGGGGCTCCACGGGAGGCCAGAGTGGCCGTGCTGCCTTGCAGCCCCGCGGGAGCCCCGTTACCGCTACAGCTGGCTCTGATACTGCAGCACACCGTGCAAAACAAAGACAAAAACAAAGGGTCGCACAGCTTTCCAGATGTGCAAGGAGCATCTTTATTAGCAAGGGTTGTGCTTGAAAAAGCAGTTTACACCTCCAGCAGAACAAAATCTACTGGCCGCAGAGCTTTAAAAATGCATTTTAAACTCTGGACAGACCAGATAAACTCCTTCTCCAGCTTTCTTAATAGTTTTCTTTCATGGTTTCTGTTCATGCTATAACAGATGATAGGGAAGGGAACGGACAGTGTCTGTCGCACAGCACGGTCTGTGTCCCCGCGCCTGGCACAAGCAGCCGCCCGTGTCTCGGGGTGGGCTGCAGCGCTGCGGGGCGTTGTGGCCGGAGGGGAGGGGGCGTTCTCCTTACAGACACGTTTGGTGTTGTAGGCAGGAACCGAGGGGTGCGGGTGCCGGCCCCAGCGCTCGTCCCTCCCGAGGACGGGGAGGGGGAACACGCGCAGCGCAGTGCGGTATGTGCAGCGCTAGAGCCCGAACCATGGAGAACGGGCTGTGGGCTCCAGCACGGGCTGCCGGTGCTTCGCTCATAAACAAACTGCGGCCACTGAGTTAATAGAGGACTCGGTAGAGACATGCATCTGATATAGAAAAGGAAATAATATCTGAAAATGTGATATTTATGGCTGATGTTTAAAAACACAGACTGTGTTTGACGTGCAGTTCAGGGGTGAGTCAACAACATGAAATGCTTCCTTGAAGCAGTCGTCAGGAGCACCGGATCTGCCGAGGCCCAGGGCCCATCCTGCTGCTTTGGGCTCGACCCTGGGAGTCTGTAATTCTTTGCTGGGGTATTTCCAAGGGGGGAATTGCGCTCTCTTTGGTTCTTTGAGCTAATAAAGGAGAATTTCACTTAGTTTAGGAGGAAGGGTAGGGACCAGGCTCCCCTGGAGCTGAGTCTGATGAGTGCTCTGTGCCTGGCGATTAACACATGGTTATCCCTGTCAGTGCTGATAAGTACATTTCTTAGGCTTGAGAAAAGGACTTGGGGAAGGGGAAGACATTTCTGTGCATCGACACCTGAAAGATTTACTTTGAAAGAGTGCGAGCAGTGGCTTATGGACTCCTTTGAGAGGAGGATGTTGTTCTTCAGGAAAGCAGCGGTTGGAGTCTCGCTGCCCTCCCCTCGCTGAGCGGACCCCTGGCCCTCACGAACGGGCAGCTGTGGATGGGAAGCCCCGGTCTGTGGGCACTGTTACCTCGTGGGCTCTCAGCACTGGGTGTGCTCCGGGCTGACTCACCCCTGCCTTTGCAAGACAAGGCATTGCACTCACCCCTGCCTTTGCAAGACAAGGCATTGCACTCACCCCTGCCTTTGCAAGACAAGGCATTGCACTCACCCCTGCCTTTGCAAGACAAGGCATTGCAAGCCAGAGGCAGGGGCTGGGAAGGCAGGAGCTGGGAAGGTAGGGGATGGAATGGAGGGGTTGGGAAGGTAGGGGCTGGGAAGGCAGGGGCTGGGAAGGCAGGGGGTGGGAAGGCAGGGGCTGGGAAGGCAGGGGTTGAGCAGGCAGGGGTTGAGCAGCGAGCAGGGGACAGCATTGCTGGGACTCGAGCAGGTTGCTGGCAGGGCACGGTGACTTGCCGGGGCCACGAGAATGGGCATACACTTGTTTTCCTTCTGGATGATGCGTATTGAGGATTCAAGGATTTTTTTTTATTTTCTGCTGCCTTTTTTTGTTTCCCTGCTTGTTTTTTTCCATTAGGTGCCGAGGTTTTGTCTGTCCAGGAACTCAGCATAGAAAACCATAAATAATTATGACAGGGGATGAAAGCTGAACAATTGAAAGCAAAAGAAATTTATAGTCAGATTGTTTAAACACTTTGCTTTTTGTTAGCACCTATTATACTCCAGTGCCTTAGAACCATTTGGGAGGAGCGAGCATTTTGTGCAAGATTTGACGGCTCTGAGAGCTCGGTTGGGTGAAAAGCTCCGGCCCGTGTGCCGGGCTGGCTGGGGAAGGGGCTGCCCGAGCCAGGCCCCCCCTCCACCGCCCTCCCCGGCCCTTTGTCGTTCATCCCAGGGTGTTTCTGAAATGAGGGTGCATGGTGGGGGTTGTGGGGGGGACACAGACACCTAGAGCTTGGCCATGACTTGGTTTAGTGCCAGATTTAGGTTATGGTTGAGCTCAATGAGCTCGAGGGTCTCTTCCAACCGAAAACATTCTGTGATCCTATGAGCGTGCGTGGCTGGTTTCTTCTTGCGTGGACGTGAGCTCCCCGAGGCAGATGCTTGTTTGCAGTGAGTTTGGTGGTTATGTTGTGTGTGTGCGCTACACCTGTGATGTTGAACTACCCCATCCAGCTGGCAGAGCCGCCCCCGCACCACAGCAAACCCTCCCGATGGGCAGCACTGAAACAGAGACGCTGGTTTGCTGGGGGGGTCCTGGCTGGTGCTCAGAGCTCCGCACAGGGACCGGGTGCTGTGGTCTTTGGTGACGGGTGCTCTGTAAGCGCCACCGCCAGCTCTGCTCCCGGTGCTGGTGGTCACTGAATGTCCCTGTGCCCAGCTGCCTCTGGCCAAGTGTTCATGGTGTGGGGTGAGGGAGGGTGCTGGGCCCCCCTGCAGAGGAGGGGGATGCTGAGGGGTGCTGCCTTGAGCTCACTGTGGGTGCCGTCCGCAGCAGGTGAGCTTGAAACGGGCTTAGGGTACCAGGACGTGCGTGTTCCCAGTGCGCCAGATGCGTGGCAACAGGGGAGATCTGCGTGTCCCCCCTGCCAGGGGTGCTGGGCGAGTGTCCTGTGAGGGACCAGGGCTGCCGGCTGCCCCCCAACCCAGCCGTCCCTCAAACCTGGCTGCTCCCCAACCCGGCTGTGCCCTGCGCGGGGCAGGACGAGTGTCACTGGTGATGCACAGACACCTGGAGGCTGCCCCGTGCGTCGCTGGCTGTTACTGCTCGCTCTCTCTTGAACTCCTGCTCAGAAAAGCAGAGGAAAAGCGGTGTTGGTGCTGGCCGTGCTGGCCCTGCCCCGTGTCCCCATGCTGAGCACGATGACGTGGCCGCACTGGCTCTCCTGCCACACAGCCCGGCCATGGGGACAGAGCGGCTCTGTGACAGCGCAGAGGGCTGCAGAGCCCGGCCATGGGGACAGAGCAGCTCTGTGACAGCGCAGAGGGCTGCAGAGCCTGGCCATGGGGACAGAGCGGCTCTGTGACAGCGCAGAGGGCTGCAGAGCCTGGCCATGGGGACAGAGCGGCTCTAGGGCTGCAGAGCCCGGCCATGGGGACAGAGCGGCTCTAGGGCTGCAGAGCCCGGCCATGGGGACAGAGCGGCTCTAGGGCTGCAGAGCCTGGCCATGGGGACAGAGCGGCTCTAGGGCTGCAGAGTCCGGCCATGCGGACAGAGCGGCTCTAGGGCTGCAGAGCCCGGCCATGGGGACAGAGCGGCTCTAGGGCTGCAGAGCCCGGCTATGGGGACAGAGCGGCTCTAGGGCTGCAGAGCCCGGCTATGGGGACAGAGCGGCTCTAGGGCTGCAGAGCCCGGCCATGGGGACAGAGCGGCTCTAGGGCTGCAAAGCCCGGCCATGGGGACAGAGCGGCTCTAGGGCTGCAGAGCCCGGCCATGGGGACAGAGCGGCTCTAGGGCTGCAGAGCCCGGCCATTGGGACAGAGTGGCTCGAGGGCTGCAGAGCCCAGCCATGGGGACAGAGCGGCTCTAGGGCTGCAGAGCCCGGCCATGGGGACAGAGTGGCTCTAGGGCTGCAGAGCCCAGCCATGGGGACAGAGCGGCTCTAGGGCTGCAGAGCCCAGCCATGGGGACAGAGCGGCTCTAGGGCTGCAGATCCCGGCCACGGGGACAGAGCGGCTCTAGGGCTGCAGATCCCGGCCACGGGGACAGAGCGGCTCTAGGGCTGCAGAACTCGACCGTGGTGAACCTGCACCTCTGCAGAGCAGCTGGCTTAACAGCTGAGCTATTTTCTCTGTGAATTCTGCAGTCACTCACAGAAATACCTATTCTGGAGCAGTCTGTGGGAACTTGGTAAAGGAAAGTGGCAGCCTTTTATTTGCTTGCTTATTTATTTATGGATAAGGTTTTATTGCTGTTTTCCATCGGTGTTATGTTTAGCTGCGTGTATGTTATGGACAAATACACTGTGGTTTTTATTTTCAGTGGCAGCAACAGCTATTTCTAAATATTGCCGATCTGCTGAGATGTATGAGGGTATTGAAAACCTAAGGGGAAAATTGCAGATCTTGATTTTCATTCTGTAGTTTCCAGGTATATCTTGCTTAAAGCACATCAATTTGCAATGGAATTTTCCCTCGAAGCTTGAAATGAAATGTCCGATTTCTCAGCTGTTGGCAGTGCGATCGGTGGTGGTAGCGACAGCGCCGCAGTGCAAAGGACATCAAAAGAGACTTTTCTAGCAACAACAGCCAGAGTAACCATCGCACTCAGCAGCGCGGGGAACGCAAGGCCGGAGCGTTTGCTTTCCGGATGGTTGATTTCTACTGGTGATGCGTGTGAACGAGCGGGAAAGGCGCCGGGTCGCCACACGTGTGCGTGACCGTCCCCGCACGCTCCGCTCGGCACACGCGTGTTTGCACCGCCCGGCGGGGCAGCCTCCCAGCGCCAGGTCCTGAGCACGCGTGAGGTGCTGAGCACTCCAACAGCAACGGGCGGTTGGCGCTTTGGAGCCCGAGCCGGCTGAGCCGCGGCCGACGCTGCTGCAGCGCCATCCCGGGCCTGGGCGTCGGGAGCTCGGCCTCCGGTCAGCGCCATCACGGCACCGGGGTGCTCAGCACCCTCTGGGGAGCTCCGGGTGGTTTGCTTGTGTTTCTCGTGGTACCCGAAGTCCTGGCGCTGCCAGCCGTGCGTGGGGGTGGGTCCGGCGGGCGGGCTGTGTTGCTGGGCTGTGGGTGACAGGTGACAGATGATGTGCTGTGTGTCGGGAGGCCACAGGGACACCGACCCGCCTCTCGCAGCTCTCGTGTGCGTGGCTCCGGCGCCAGAAAGGGTTAAACATAACAGAAGTGAGTTTCTCCTGTATCCGAATGCATCTGATCCTCCAGCTTTCACTGCAGAGATAAAACAGACCCAGTTTTCCACCTGGCTGGTGCTCTTCATAATTATTTTTATTAACATGTTCTGCATTAGATGTGGAAAATAGAAATGTGTTTTCTTTGTGGTCTATTGATTTCCCAGGACTAAACAATTAAATTGAAAGACGAGAACAAGCTTTTAAGTAGATGTTTTGAATGAGTCCTTAAAGAGTTGCACTGGAGATCCATGGAGTTTTCCAAGGTTGTGACTTAGTCTTCTTTCTCGGTTAAATTTAATGGTTCAAATTCAAGACTTTTTGTATGATCCAGTAATGATAATAATTACCAGCAGTATTTTGCAAGAGGCCAAGTACAAATGGAGGGGTCGGTACATTTAGAACCCATAGAAGAAATGTTCTTCCCGCAGAGCGTTGCATCTCTCTGGAATTCACTGGTGCAGAGGATCCAAACAAGTAGGTTGGCCAGCATAAAAAGAAAAGCTTTGGCTGGATCATTTTATGTCCATTTATAAAGAACATCTGTGCTCTGCAGCGCTGCCCGCCGTGCCTGAGTGACCAGACCCCCACGCTGGGACGGGCCCATTCCGTGAATCTGTGCTGCGATCCTAAGATGTGGTTTGGGCTTTTTGAAAAGAATGCGGTTTCACTCAGATGCATTTTTGTGATGGTCTTGAGTTTATTGCGATGAATGGGCTGAGGAGCCAAAGCCGCCGGGGCAGCTCTGCGGGGTCAGCTCTGCGGGGTCAGCTCTGCCGGGGCAGCTCTGCGGGGTCAGCTCTGCGGGGTCAGCTCTGCGGGGTCAACTCTACCGGGGCAGCTCTGCGGGGTCAGCTCTGTGGGGTCAGCTCTACCGGGGCAGCTCTGCGGGGTCAGCTCTGCGGGATCAGCTCTACCGGGTCAGCTCTGCGGGGTCAGCTCTGCGGGATCAGCTCTACCGGGGCAGCTCTACCGGGGCAGCTCTGCGGGGTCAGCTCTGCGGGGTCAGCTCTGCGGGATCAGCTCTGCGGGGTCAGCTCTGCGGGGTCAGCTCTGCCGGGGCAGCTCTGCGGGGTCAGCTCTGCGGGGTCAGCTCTGCTGGGGCAGCTCTGCGGGGTCAGCTCTGCCGGGGCAGCTCTACCGGGGCAGCTCTGCGGGGTCAGCTCTGCGGGGTCAGCTCTGCCGGGGCAGCTCTGCGGGGTCAGCTCTGCCGGGGCAGCTCTGCGGGGTCAGCTCTGCGGGGTCAGCTCTGCCGGGGCAGCTCTGCGGGGTCAGCTCTGCTGGGGCAGCTCTGCTGGGGCAGCTCTGCCGGGGCAGCTCTGCGGGGTCAGCTCTGCGGGGGCAGCTCTGCCGGGGCAGCTCTGCGGGGTCAGCTCTGCCGGGGCAGCTCTGTGGGGTCAGCTCTGCCGGGGCAGCTCTGCGGGGTCAGCTCTGCGGGGTCAGCTCTGCCGGGGCAGCTCTGCGGGGTCAGCTCTGCGGGGTCAGCTCTGCCGGGGCAGCTCTGCGGGGTCAGCTCTGCGGGGTCAGCTCTGCCGGGGCAGCTCTGCGGGGTCAGCTCTGCGGGGGCAGCTCTGCCGGGGCAGCTCTGCCCGCGCAGGTGGCTCCGATCACAGTCACTTGGAACAGCTGCTCCTTGGAGAGCGGCTTAGAGACCAGGGAAAATGGCTGTGATGCTGCTTGTGGATGTGAGCGAAATGAGAAAAGGGAGGAGAAGAACACCGACTTGGCTGTTTGCGGCCGCTGGGCTCTGTGGTGTTTACCGGCGGGAGCCGCGGCGCTGCCCAGCGCACCATGGGCGGAACGGCCGCTCCGCTCGGCACGGCTGTTTTCGCTTACTCAGGAAGTAGCTGGAGCCTGCACGGTGCTTCCCAACGGAGGAGAAGATGGCGCATTGTACTTCTAGTGAAGTCATTGTTTTTGTTACGAAAAAAGAACGGACTTGCTGTGTGTTTTTGAGTGTGCAGTCCGTCCCATTCCCCGGGCGGCTATAAAAGCGTCCAGCTGGTGGATAGGAAATTGTAGCTTAGTGTGTCCAAACCTGTGACACATCAGGCACCTTTCGGGAAAGCGAATGTGCGTTTCTGGTGGCCGGAGCTGCTGTTCCAGTGAACCCGCAGTGCCGAGGCCGCGGCAGGAGGGCGGTGCCACCGCCGGGGACCGCGGCGCCGGTGCCACCCAGGGCTGTGCTGGCACAACACGGGCAGAGCTGTCGCGTCAAACGTTTCTGAGGCTGAAGCAGAGACGTGGAGCTGCGGAACTGCTTCAGAGGGCGTCCCTGCCCCGTGCCACCGAGGCAGCTTTGTGTGGCCGCGTACCAGTGTCCCCAGTGTCCCCACGCAGCATTGCCTGCCCCTCGGGCAGTGACACCAACGCTCAACCGTGCCTGGCTGCTGACACCAACGCTCAACCATGGCCTGGCTGGTGACACCAACGCTCAACCGTGGTCTGACTGGTGACACCGACGCTCAGCCATGGCCTGGTTGGTGACACTGATGCTCAACCATGGCCTGGCTGGTGACAGCAACACTCAGCCATGGCCTGGCTGGTGACACCGATGCTCAGCCATGGCCTGGTTGGTGACACTGATGCTCAACCATGGCCTGGTTGGTGACACCAACGCTCAGCCATGGCCTGGCTGGTGATACCGACGCTCAGCTGTGCTGGCCTGGCTGCTCCAGCAGCTCCTGTCACGATTCGGGGTGCTGGGTGGAGATTTGGAGCCGGCAGCGGGGGCTGTGACCCCCACCCAGCCCGGCCCTGCTGCTGCCCATGGCTGGCAGACACCCAGTTAGTGACTTCCAGGCTTCTCTTCATTCATTTTGGGTTTTCTTTTCCTTTTTCTACCTTTTGCCCTCTCTCCCCATGCCCACCCTCCCATGCCCAGGGCCCCCGGTGCGTCGTTAGCACGGGGAAGGGTTCATTAGCACAGCGTCATAACCTCCAGGGAGACAATGGCTTTCAAAGCCATCAGCTTAAGAGGAGCGTGTTTGAGAGGACATCACACGACCCTGTCAGCAGTTTGGCTCCTTGGGTTATTTTAGCAGGGCACTGTTATTATCTGGTGTGATGGGTGAGAGGCACCTGGGCAGGTGCAGCTCGCCGGGGCGGTTTGGTGGGCGCAGGGAGGCTGTGAACCCAGCAGCCCTGCCCCGGCCCCCGAAACCCGCGGTGCCGAGGTCCCTTCAGGGTGGCGCTGGCAGCGTCCCGTGATGTTTCCAATTTGCAGGATTTCTTGTGTAATTATTTCCTTGGCCACCCCTCGCTGTTAACAGTTTTTCTCGTGAGTCACTAAATAATGTGTAATCTATACAGCTGTATTTTTTGTTTGGAATAAGCATTCAGCTTAGCAAATATTGCAAATAAATTTTAGGATTTATGCAGCAATCAGTCTCAAAGCCCATCGAAAGCAGCAGAGACAATATTGCTGTAAGATGAGCAGAAACGAATGTCACCTTTGCGTAATTAACCACACAGTGCTATGCAGGTGAGCCTCCTGCTTTAGGAGAGTTCTAACTCACTATTAAATGTGGTGTGACTTTCCTGCGAGCATCGTGCCCTTGTCCTTTGCAGTTTAGGTTACTAGCAGCACCTTTCTGCCCACTGATTTCAATTAGGCAGCTCCCCGTAGTCTTTGAAAACTGGTGTCACACCAGGAGAGGTGAATGTCACGTCGTGGCAGCTCTGACTGGCGGTGGTGGTGCTGGCGGCGGTGGCGGTGCTGGCAGTGGTGGTGCTGGCGGTGGCGGTGCTGGCAGTGGCGGTGCCGGTGGTGGTGGTGCTGGCAGTGGCGGTGCTGGCAGTGATGGTGCTGGCAGTGGCGGTGCCGGTGCTGGCGGTGGCGGTGCTGGCGGTGGCGGTGCTGGCGGTGGCGGTGCTGGCAGTGGCAGTGGCGGTGCTGGCAGTGGCGGTGCTGGCGGTGGCGGTGCTGGTGGCGGCGGTGCCGGTGGCGGTGCCAGTGGTGGCGGTGCTGGCAGTGGCGGTGCAGCCGGCAGCTGCCGTGCCGTGGGTGAGTCAGTCTGGTGATTCACTGCTGCGCCCAGGGATGCCGCTGCAGGAACCCGGGGCTCAAGGTGACATTTGGGGACATTTGGGGACAGGTGGTGTTTGTGCTGTGCTGAGGAGCACCGATTCCTCCTGGGGTGCACAGCCCCGTGATAAAACCCAGCACCACCCAGGCGGAGCGGGTGGTCGTGGAGGGTGCGGGTCCAGGGGAAAAGTGCCGTTTAAAACTCCAGTTTGTCTGTGGTGCTGCAGGCGTTTGTGCCAGGCCGAAATGTGTCCCAGCAGCTTTCGGAGCAGCGTGCCCGGGTGTCACAGCCGTGTGGGCTGGGCAGGGGACCGGCGTTCCTGGGTGCCACGTCCCTGTGCCCATCACTGCCCACGCGCAGGCGGGCTGTGTCCTCAGCAGCCAGCTCGGGAAGCTGCAGTAGCTTTTAGAATGGATTGGATAAAACCCGAGGGCATAAACCACAATGTGGAAATGGGCTCGTGCGACCCCTGGGAAATGGCACCGGCTGTGCTGTTTGTCCCGGGGCAGGAGCGGCCGCAGAGCTGCTCCCGCTCCCCTCGGCTCTGCCAGCGCACGCGGTGACGTGTCCCTCGGCCACAGGGCTTCGCTTGTCTTTCCGGGGACTGTGATGAGAGCTTTAGCTTGGGCTAAAATTCAGGTTTTGGACTACGTCTGAAATCTTCTGGCTGTCCCCGGAGTCATAGTATATCTGGGCAAAATTTGTTGGATAATCGCAAGAAGACCCAACAACAAGTAGCTGGAATATTATGCCCATAGCAAGAGGCAGATGTTCGTTAGCAGGGAAATGGCCTTATACAGATCTACTATATACACTTCATTAATCATTTATTATGTAACAAAGCTGCGGTTCCGCTGGAGGCTCCTCTGGCCAGCGCTCTGCTGTGTGCTGCAGGCAGCTCTCGTGTGAGCCGTGGGATCCTGCGGGTCCGAACTGGGCTTTCCTTGGAGCTGGGGAGTCCAAAGAATGTTCAGAGGCCCTGTAGAACCTGCAGGGCTGACTCCGTGCTCAGGAGATTCAATCTAAGGCTTGGCTCTTGGCTTCTTCCTGGCTTCCTTCCTCCTCTCCCAATCAATAATGTAAAATATGTTGAACAAGGAAAAGATGTTACAGTTCACCTCATCTCATCGATGTTCTCGTTTATAGGTACGGAGAACAAGATGACTACACACAAAGGTCCCAAGCCTCCATTTCTTTGTGATAAAAGTAGATTTTAGAGGACTCATTCTTTAAAGTGGTTTTTCGTAGCTATAAAAAGAATATGGCAATGTTTCCCTTTGGTATGTCTGTATCCTTCCGCCCAAAGAAGCGATTTCCGTTTTTCCTTGCTGAGTAGGGAGTTCTCCACTGCAGGTTCAGCTTTGATGTCTCGGGAAAAGAAAAATCAAATTAGCAAATCTACAGGAAGGGGTCAGCACAGCGCTGCTGCCTGGGCCCGCGGGCCAGGGGTCAACCCCGGGGTTCGCGTTGGCGTGGCGCGGCTGGGCGGACGGCACCGCGCGGCTGGGCGGTCCCTGCGAGCCCCCGAGGGCAGAGCTGTGCCGTGCCGTGCTGTGCCATGCTGTGCCGTGCTGTGCTGTGCCGTGCCGTGCCATACCATGCTGTGTCGTGCCATACCATGCTGTGCCGTGCCATACCATGCTGTGCCATGCTATGCCGTGCTGTGCCGTGCCATGCTATGCTGTGCCGTGCTGTGCTATGCCATGCTGTGCTGTGCTATGCCATGCTATGCCGTGCCGTGCTGTGCCGTGCCGTGCTGTGCCGTGCCGTGCTGTGCCGTGCCGTGCTGTGCCATGCTGTGCCGTGCCACGCCATGCTGTGCCATGCCATGCTGTGCCGTGCCATGCTGTGCCGTGCTGTGCTGTGCCACGCGATGCTGTGCCATGCCATGCTGTGCCGTGCCATGTCATGCTGTGCCGTGCCATGCTGTGCCGTGCCATGTCATGCTGTGCCGTGCCATGTCATGCTGTGCCGTGCCATGGGGCTGCCCTCACCACGGCCCCGCTCGGCAGCCCCGCTGTGCTGCCGCAGCTGGCCCCAGCTGGGCCTCTGATGCAAAACAGGCTCAAATAAAACCCTGAACGCCTCAAGTCTCTGGGCGCAGAAGCCGAGGGAAACCCCTGGCTGAGATGCATTTGCTGTGTGTTCCTTCTCCCGGGAAAACTCAGCTGGACTGATTTAATTTACTGTGTTTGGGGTTGTTGGAAGGTGGGTGACACAGAGCTGCGTTCTCTATGTTTCACCTTGTGAACAAACCCCTTTTCTCCCGCCGCTCTGACCCGTGTCCCGGCGTCCTGCCCCGGGTGCCCCCAGGCCGGTCGGAGCCCCCTGTTCCCCGCGGGGCGGCAGGACAGCGTCCCCTCGCCCAGCCGCCGTTAGTGCAGAGCCGAAATCCACGCTCGGTGTTGGTGCGGAGCCAGAAGAGCCCTCACAGCCCAGAGCACTGCTGGTGCCCAGCACTGCCGGCCCGGTCCCGGTCCCTGTCCCTGTCCCTGTCGGCAGGGACCGCGGGCACCCACAGCCTCCCCAGCCCGGCAGGGGCAGCGCGTTCAAGGTCTGTGTCTGAGCGCTGTTTTTCCATTTCCTTTCGTTGAGCAAAACCTCTGCCTTGTTTATCTGAGCTATAAATAGCTTCCTCGTGTCTGCTTCATCTCGCTGTGGTCGAAGACGCCGTGTTGGGGGTTGGAGACGGGCTTTTTTAAAGCTGGTTATTTTTTTGCTTATCACTAGTATCAGAATGGAGTGCAAAACCAGATTAAACAGGGAGAGATCAAAGTGAGAGATCTAGAAATGACTCCAAAAATAACCCCTGGGCTCCTTAGGCCAGCGTGGGTCTGTTACGCGGTGCAGCTCGGTGCCTGTAGAAGTGAGGAGTCCCTTGGTTTCTGTGAATCCTCTGACAGCAGAGCTCGGCTCTGTGTGTAGGGCTGGGGAAGGGGCTGAATAAGCTGTTTCAGTGGCTTTTACCAGTTCTGATGGAGCTGGTTTCCAGGCCACCTACAGAACACTTATATGGACTACTTCTGGGCTCAGTTGTGCTGACTTTATTTAAGTTTTTATCTGTTTAAACCACCAGTAACTCTCACAGAGAGAGATGAATTTTCATTGTCTCCCTGCTGCTGTACACCTCCTAACCAGAGCAAAAGCCCTTGGACCTCTGCATCTGCTTGTTTCCCCCTCTTGCTACGCTAAGTGCACCGAGAGGACCTGGAGAAGCGCCCAGCGTGTGAGCACAGTGTCCGCAGTGCCGCGATGCGCAGCGTCCCCCCGTGCCGCGGCCGGGAGGGGAGGTGGCTGGGGACCCACCGTGCCCCGCCGGGCGCTGGGTGAGCGCGCAGGGCACGGCCAGGGCTGGCACCTTTGCCAAAATGATTTTAACCTGGTGTTTGTTCCTTAAATAGCACTCGTTCTTCCTTAGGGTGACGCAAAGCCTGGTTCCTTCAGCCGCGTGCTGCTGGGCTCCCTGTGCACCCGGACGCACGGTGCAGGGACAGCGCTGGTCACTGGCTACGCTGCAGTGCAGAAGTCACAACTGTTTTCAACACCCTCTCATGCAAGGGGTGTCAGAGTGGTGCCAAACCCCACCAGCAATCCAGGAGTTGGGGCTTTCGTGGTTCCTGACCTGTGTTTTGCGTTCCTGGCCAGGATGGCCGGTGCTGGGGCAGGAGCTGGCACTGGGGATGGCAGCGCTGGTCCCTGCCCCGCGGAACGTCCCCAGCCTGGGGACACCGCTGGTCCTGGGGATGGCAGTGCTGGTCCCTGCCCCGCGGAACGTCCCCAGCCTGGGGACACCGCTGGTCCTGGGGATGGCAGCGCTGGTCCCTGCCCCGCGGAACGTCCCCAGCCTGGGGACACCGCTGGTCCTGGGGATGGCAGCGCTGGTCCCTGCCCCGCGGAACGTCCCCAGCCTGGGGACACCGCTGGTCCTGGGGATGGCAGTGCTGGTCCCTGCCCTGTGGAATGTCCCCAGCCTGGGGACACCAGCTGATCCTGGCTCCAGGGGCAAGTGCCATGGCAGGGATGGAGCCACACCGGGATCACGGAGCAGGACCTGCCAGGGAAAATGGGAAATCCAGCTCAGGGAGGCTGCAGCTGGTGTCCGAGCGGGAGGTCACGCCTGGGGACGGGAGGAACCATCGCTGCCGTGCTGGTGCAGCCCGGCGGGACGGGACCCACACAGACAGGCCCGGCGCCGTGATTAGCGTGTCTGTAATTGCCTATCGGAGGCATTAGCAATACGTCAGGTCTGGAGTAATGGAAAATGTGGAAAGCTGGCACACTGGCTTGAAAACTAGCTAGACAAGAAATAACCTTGTGCTTCTGTAGGTGTATAATTGGGAAGTGTCAATTATATACAGTTGGCGCATAAGAGGATTACTGCGCCACAGAACAGACTTCTTTGTCTGGAAAAATTACGAGTTGATAATGGAGCTATTCCCCTCCCTTCTCTATTGTGTAAACAGTGTTGGTGTATTTGCACTGCGTCTCTCTTGTGAAAGCAGAAATGCATTTGCACGGCCTATGTGTCCCCACGCTGCCGGGACGGTAACCGCTGCACTGTGGCACCTCGCGGCTCCTGCTGCTGCACCTCAAACTGCTTCTGCCACACCTCGCTGCTCCTGCTGCTGCTGCACCTCAAACTGCTTCTGCCGCACCGCGCTGCTCCTGCTGCTGCACCTCAAACTGCTTCTGCCACACCTCGCTGCTCCTGCTGCTGCTGCACCTCAAACTGCTTCTGCCACACCTCGCTGCTCCTGCTGCTGCTGCACCTCAAACTGCTTCTGCCGCACCGCGCTGCTCCTGCTGCTGCACCTCAAACTGCTTCTGCCGCACCGCGCTGCTCCTGCTGCTGCACCTCAAACTGCTTCTGCCGCACCGCGCTGCTCCTGCTGCTGCTGCACCTCAAACTGCTTCTGCCGCACCGCGCTGCTCCTGCTGCTGCTGCACCTCAAACTGCTTCTGCCGCACCGCGCTGCTCCTGCTGCTGCACCTCAAACTGCTTCTGCCGCACCGCGCTGCTCCTGCTGCTGCACCTCAAACTGCTTCTGCCGCACCTCGCTGCTCCTGCTGCTGCTGCACCTCAAACTGCTTCTGCCGCACCTCGCTGCTCCTGCTGCTGCTGCACCTCAAACTGCTTCTGCCGCACCTCGCTGCTCCTGCTGCTGCTGCACCTCAAACTGCTTCTGCCGCACCGCGCTGCTCCTGCTGCTGCACCTCAAACTGCTTCTGCCGCACCTCGCTGCTCCTGCTGCTGCTGCACCTCAAACTGCTTCTGCCGCACCGCGCTGCTCCTGCTGCTGCTGCACCTCAAACTGCTTCTGCCGCACCTCGCTGCTCCTGCTGCTGCACCTCAAACTGCTTCTGCCGCACCGCGCTGCTCCTGCTGCTGCACCTCAAACTGCTTCTGCCGCACCGCGCTGCTCCTGCTGCTGCACCTCAAACTGCTTCTGCCGCACCGCGCTGCTCCTGCTGCTGCACCTCAAACTGCTTCTGCCGCACCGCGCTGCTCCTGCTGCTGCTGCACCTCAAACTGCTTCTGCCACACCTCGCTGCTCCTGCTGCTGCACCTCAAACTGCTTCTGCCGCACCGCGCTGCTCCTGCTGCTGCACCTCAAACTGCTTCTGCCGCACCGCGCTGCTCCTGCTGCTGCTGCACCTCAAACTGCTTCTGCCGCACCTCGCTGCTCCTGCTGCTGCTGCACCTCAAACTGCTTCTGCCGCACCGCGCTGCTCCTGCTGCTGCTGCACCTCAAACTGCTTCTGCCGCACCGCGCTGCTCCTGCTGCTGCACCTCAAACTGCTTCTGCCGCACCTCGCTGCTCCTGCTGCTGCTGCACCTCAAACTGCTTCTGCCGCACCGCGCTGCTCCTGCTGCTGCACCTCAAACTGCTTCTGCCGCACCTCGCTGCTCCTGCTGCTGCTGCACCTCAAACTGCTTCTGCCACACCTCGCTGCTCCTGCTGCTGCACCTCAAACTGCTTCTGCCGCACCTCGCTGCTCCTGCTGCTGCTGCACCTCAAACTGCTTCTGCCGCACCTCGCTGCTCCTGCTGCTGCACCTCAAACTGCTTCTGCCGCACCTCGCTGCTCCTGCTGCTGCTGCACCTCAAACTGCTTCTGCCGCACCGCGCTGCTCCTGCTGCTGCTGCACCTCAAACTGCTTCTGCCGCACCGCGCTGCTCCTGCTGCTGCACCTCAAACTGCTTCTGCCGCACCTCGCTGCTCCTGCTGCTGCTGCACCTCAAACTGCTTCTGCCGCACCGCGCTGCTCCTGCTGCTGCTGCACCTCAAACTGCTTCTGCCGCACCTCGCTGCTCCTGCTGCTGCTGCACCTCAAACTGCTTCTGCCGCACCGCGCTGCTCCTGCTGCTGCACCTCAAACTGCTTCTGCCGCACCTCGCTGCTCCTGCTGCTGCACCTCAAACTGCTTCTGCCGCACCGCGCTGCTCCTCCTGCTGCTGCACCTCAAACTGCTTCTGCCGCACCGCGCTGCTCCTGCTGCTGCTGCACCTCAAACTGCTTCTGCCGCACCGCGCTGCTCCTGCTGCTGCACCTCAAACTGCTTCTGCCGCACCTCGCTGCTCCTGCTGCTGCTGCACCTCAAACTGCTTCTGCCACACCTCGCTGCTCCTGCTGCTGCACCTCAAACTGCTTCTGCCGCACCTCGCTGCTCCTGCTGCTGCTGCACCTCAAACTGCTTCTGCCACACCTCGCTGCTCCTGCTGCTGCACCTCAAACTGCTTCTGCCGCACCTCGCTGCTCCTGCTGCTGCTGCACCTCAAACTGCTTCTGCCGCACCGCGCTGCTCCTGCTGCTGCTGCACCTCAAACTGCTTCTGCCGCACCTCGCTGCTCCTGCTGCTGCACCTCAAACTGCTTCTGCCGCACCGCGCTGCTCCTGCTGCTGCACCTCAAACTGCTTCTGCCGCACCGCGCTGCTCCTGCTGCTGCTGCACCTCAAACTGCTTCTGCCGCACCGCGCTGCTCCTGCTGCTGCACCTCAAACTGCTTCTGCCGCACCGCGCTGCTCCACTCCTGCTGCTGCATGTCAAAAACTGGCTTTGCGCATCCCAGCGGCAGAACGAAGGAGAGAACCAAAGAGCCCACGTGGTCCTACGTGTTTCATTTAACACGCAGCATCAAACACTTGGTATTAGTTACCGTGAGAAGCTTTCAGTTCCCACTTTTGTTTGCAGAAAAAAAGATGATTGGTTTGGCTATAGACTTTGCATAAGTTTGTTAGTACTTATTGACATTCAGGGGTTTGTTCAAGGACAAAACGTGACATTTGAGGAAATGGAGATCTTTAAATGTAGTGAATCTTAGGAAAACTAAGATGTATCCTGAATTAATTTTCAGGTCGCTAAATCTAAGCTGGCACCTACCAGTTGACTCAATGCCCTCTGCCCCACAGATTAGAAGCTGTGGCTGGAAATCATCTGAACTGCAGACGCCTGATGTATGTGTGTGCCATACCTGCAGCACCAGCTGCCAGCTGGGTTAGTGGCCTAAGAGGGCATTTGGGTTTGTGTGACATAAGTTGTGTCTAACCTGTAAAACCAAGCTCTGTGTGAGCCATAAGCTGAAGAGTGAGGGCTTTTCCCAGCTCTGGGTTGAAACCCTTGCAGCTTTCTCCGTAACGGCTGTTTTTCCTTGTAGACGGGTTGGCTTGGCGTGAAGCTGTACCTGATGGTGCAGAAGACGAGATGAAAGGAGGTAGAAAACCCGCGTCACCGAACCCTGCGAGGACAGCGGTGACCCCTCACTGGAGCCCGTGTGCAGGTTCTCAGCTCTGAGTCTCCGTTCCAGCACATTTTTGTACGAGTTTATCTTTCTACATCAGATGACAGTTTGATAACAACGCCTCATTAGAAGTATGCAGTGAGTTCTCTTGATTAAACAGTTATGACTATTCCATCCTCCCGTGCTGTGTCCGACACCGGAGCAGAGCCGCCGTTGCCGTTACCGCGGCTGATGCTCCTGGACAAGTCCCCGGACCTGGAGCCACCGGGCACCCACTTGCAAGGGCACTTGGTCCTGGACGGGGACGTCATGGCCGTGCGACAGCCCCACACAGACCTTCACCTGCAAGTGCTGTATTTTGAGTTAATAACTCTAATTTGATTCTTGATGTCTGATCTGGGGTGAGTCTGAACCACATTTTCTGGTGACACCTTGAGTTTTTCTTTAATAGTTGAATTTTTACCTTCAGATTTGCCCAATTTCTGCTCACAACCAGGTGTTCTCTGATACCCTCTGCTTCAAAATGTGGAATATCTCTGGCTTTGCTTCCTATGTAGCCAAAGAACAGACTCAATCACTCTGGACGCCACAACTGTCCGTGAAGCACAGTGAATCGTAGTGGCAGTGTCACAGTTCTGCGTGGCAGAGTAATGTACACCAGGCTGGTACGCCAGGGCTATTGTTAGTGAGCTGTCGTGATCTGAAATGGAGCCTTGGAACGGGCCCTCCTGGGGCTGGTGCGGCGGCAGCGCCGCGCGCGTCCCCGGGCACCGGCTCCTGCCGTGCTCCCCGTGTCCCGTCGGAACTGGGGGAACGGGGATGTACATCTGCAAAATACTCTTTAGCTTCTACATCTTTGGTGCACGTTTCTTTAAAACTTTCTGTTCAGTCAGGCTAACCCTATCACCTTTTCTCTGATCTGATGTAATCCCAGGTTTGCGTTGTGTTGAGCAGTGATCTCAAGCGCAGTGCGATGCCGGGAGGAGCGCGCCACGTGCAGCAGCGGGAGCCGCCCTGCCCTGCCCGAGTGTCCCAGCGGGGGCCACCGACCCTGCCCTGGGACGGACACAGTGTCACCCCGATTCTCAGGTTTTCCTGCTGGCTAAACCAGCTAGAGGTGAACATCCTCTTCGGAGAGGAAGAAAAAGAAGAGCTCTGTAGGCCATGTGTGTAAGTCAGGGATGGAGTTTCAAAGGCTGGATTTCAAAATGAGAGTCAAAGGCTCTGCCTGTGTAATCTGTGGCTGAAACCATGCCGGTAAATGAGAAAATCCTGAATCATTCCTCAAGTCAGAAAATGTTTTGTAACTTCCCTGACTGCAGGATAAACCCTCTGCATCCTGTTTGCTGCCGACCTTTGTTCCCGGCCTCTGCCTTACTCACCCATTCGGGAGGTTTCCCCAAAAACGCGGTGCCTTGAAACTTGTCTTGGAGAAAACGGAGCAGAGAGGGATGCGGTTCTGAGCAGAATGTACGTGTGTATGTGCACGGATGCTTCTCCGTCGTTCTCCCGTGAGGAAGGGGAACACCTGCGTTCCCTCATTTCCCCAGTGCTCACCGGACACTGTCCCGGGGACCCCGCCACCGCGCTGGGCCGTGCCAGAGCGGGACACGGTGCTGCCGCGGCACCCTGAGCGTGCCCTGCCTGCAGAGCACACACAATGGCAGCGGATGATATTTTTAAAAACAGAAGGTTTGTGTGTGTATGCGTATATATATACACACATATATAGCTTGCTGTGGTTTCACAGAGAAATATGAGAGATTCTGGCCCTGGTTAGTTTGCAGTTTTGAATATGGCTGTTCGCAGACTTGAGGAAGTACCTTCTGGCTCACTGGATGGCAGCCGAAGGGGACTTCAGTTTTCCGCAGTCTCGTAGCAGTCAGGCGCTGCTCAGTGGATCTTCCTCCCACCAGCAATGGCCCATCGCAGTGATTCGGACCTGGGACACCGAGATCCCCACTGGGAACACCTGCACCGACCCATTTCCTTCCCTGTCCGCGAGCAATGGTCTGCAGCATAAAATAACCCTTGCAGCAAAGGCACCGCTCTTGTGTTGGCTTCGGTCTTGTCTCTCCTCGTGCAGGTCCCCAGAAGTTCTCCATCGGCGGCCGGTGGATCCCAGTCTGCTGAGAACAGTCCTGCCTTTTCGGTTGCGTTTGGTGGCCCCCCGGACCTGCAGGGCTCTGGGAACCCCAGCCCAAAACCCAGCTCCCCTGCAGGTAAAGCTCTTGGATTTTGCACGGCCCGGCTGAGGGGAACCGCGGCTGCTCCGGGTTCCCCATCTTCAGATGCCATTATTTTACAAATGCTGAGGAGCAAATATGAATTATTGAATTATGCTTTAGGAGAGACGTTAGGGGACGTGATTAGCACCTTGCCTTTCAGGCTGAAAAATAATTGCTTTACATAATAGATCCTCCCCTGGGAGCCCCTCATGCGCTTCCATTTGCTGCAGCTGTAGGAAAATCAGCAGCCTCCCAGCAAGGCTGTTTGTCCTGCCGGTGCGGGAGCTGCCGCTGCAGCGGCTGCCGTGCCGTCCCAGCGAGAGCCTGCGTCCCAACCCGCTTGCACCGGCCCCAAAACCACCCCTTTCCCTCTGCTCCCCTCACCAGCCTGGCCCATGGCCTCGGCTAAAACCCAGAGAGCCCCCACCCCCTTTTAGGGGTGACTCAGGGGTGATGGGGTGGCACGTGTGGGGTGACAATAGAGCCCCTGTGTGCACAGGGACAGCAGGCACAGAGCCCGGGGTGTGTGACACGTGGGGTCTGCCCCTGGGGACACCCACCGCAGAACACGCCGGAGCACCCCATCCCCACCGGGGACACCAGCGTCGTGCCGTGACAAATATGAACAAAACTCGTAATTATACATTGCTGCAGGGCGAAATGTCTTTCTGGGGAATTAATTAGAGGAAATGTGGGGGCAGCGACCATGATATGCAAATGGCATGAATCATGGTGACTGGGTGGCAGTTCCGGTGCGCCTGGTGCGGGAGAGCCGGGTCGGCGCTGGCCGGGCCGCGCTGAGTCGGGGTCGCGGAGCCGCTCTCGATGGGCTGCACTGCAGGCCCGGCCGCAGGGTCCGCGTGCCCGTGTGTCAGAAAGGGGCGTTTCTGCCCCGCACACCAGCTTTGCTCCCACGTTTTGCTGTCACGCAAGGTGCCCTTTCCCAAAGTGGATTTCCACACCAGAAAATGCAAATTTCATTCCTTGTGGAAGACAGTTAATGAATGCTCCTCAACACTTAGCCTTATTAATAGCTCCTTAATTCTCTAATGAATATTTATGAGCAGTTGCCTGAGAGCAGTGAACCTTGGACTGTGCGGACTGATGTTTCCTATTGATTGTGTTAGAGATGAAAAGAATGGTTTGGGTTTGTTTTTTATGTGAAAAGTGCAGTGAAACAGCCGAACAGGATGAGGATAGCTACCAGTTCTTCTGTTTTTTTTCAATTTATGGCAGTCAGTGAATGATTGAGGGGTCCCTTGCCAGGAGCGCGTTGGGGAGGGTGGTTGGGTGCCAGCAGCAGGGTGCGCAGACCCAGCCCCGGCTGCCGGCGCAGCCAGAACCAGGGACCCAGTTCGGTTCCAGCCCCACGCCGTGGGCCGGGGTCCGGCAGAGGCTGCAGTCCCCGAGGTTCCCGCTGCAAAGCGGCAGCTGAAGGTGACATTTTGTGACCACGGCAGATTGTAGGGATTGGTTTGTCTGGGCACCTTTTTGGTCTGATTTTCTTGTTCTGGGTTGGAGTATAAAGCAAGCGAGCGATGTGTTTGAGAGAACTGTCAAACACACCTGATGCTGCTTACCCCGGGGAAGCTGGGTGGGCTCATCTGCAGGGGAACTTCAGCCTACGTGCCGTGCTGGCTGCAAACCCAGGGTGGGGAGAGCCAGGCCCCCGCTTACCCAAGAGCAGCCGCGGTGCTGCTGGGGACACGGGCACCCTGGGGACAGCACCCCTGGGGCAGGGACAGCACCCCTGGGGCAGGGACAGCATCCTGGGGCAGGGACAGCATCCTGGGGCGAGTACAGCACCACCGGGGCAGGGACAGCATCCTGGGGTAAGGACAGCACCCCGGGGCAGGGACAGCATCCTGGGGCAAGGACAGCACCACCGGGGCAGGGACAGCATCCTGGGGCAGGGACAGCATCCTGGGGCAAGGACAGCACCACCGGGGCAGGGACAGCCCTGGTGGCCCTGCACCCCCACCCACCAACAGCGTCCCCCAGCGTGTTGCGGTCCAGGCGCTTCAGCCCTCGCTCTCCCGGGCCCCTGAGCATCCTCTGGATGCCACGAGTGAGAGCCGATGGCAGAGTTTTGTCACCAGAGGTTTAAAACAGTGGTAGAAAAGCTCGTGCCAGGGGGTTATTGACTTCCTTGCTGTGTTAGCTTTAAAAAAGTAGTAATTTAAAATGCCAGTAAATGCCAGAAGCTGCAGGTTTTGGTTCTCTCTCCGAAAGCAAGGCAGGAGGGGTGTGGGTAGGACAGGAGTAGCGGGCAAGGAGGTGGAAAACCAAATAGAAAATCTGAGCTGGAAACCACAGAAACACGGATCTGAGTGTGAGCTGGGGGTGGGAGCGTGGCAGGAGCAGGGACCTGGCGAAGGTCTGGCAAAGCACCTGGCAAAGGTCTGGCAAAGGCCTGGCAAAGCACCTGGCAAAGTCTGGCAAAGCACCTGGCGCCAGGCGCGTTCTGGGACCCGCTGCGCTGGTGCTGGGGTGTGCGAAGCGCTGGGGCCTCATCTGCAAACCCCCGGCCGTCCCGCACACCAGGGACAGGGGGTGTGACACCCACAGTCACCAGCTCATTAAGATGTCGTGAGGGGCCCATGGAGCACTCGGCCCCCCAGCCCCCTCCTGCCTTCCTCACCAGCTGCATCACAGGCAGAGTCCGGCCACAGCCTATTCGTGCCAGTCCTTCCTGCCAGAATGTTCTGGAATATCCCATGTATCAGAATACTCCAGTTCCAAATATTTTTTTACCCTTGAGGACTTAAAGTCCCCCGATTTGTGAGTGAAAAGCAGCTGTTTGCAAACAAGAGCAGCACAGTTTGGAGTCACTGGCTGATGTCAATCTCCAGCCTTAGACGGTCCTGATCAATACAAATTAACTGAGCAACAGAAGTTGATTAAAAAGCACACAGTCAGTGTTTGTGAGCATTCATTTGAATTTCAGATGGGGTTTCTCTGATAGCACCCATCCACATTTCCCTGCAATTTACTTTTTCTACACAGAACTTCATGGAAGAGAGATGAGAAATAGCTGCTCTTCAGACACAGAAGAGCACACTTGTGCACAGGCTAATTAGTTATTGCGTATTTAGCTCTTGCATAATCAGGATTCGAGTCAGTTGAGACATCTCTCCCTGGGATTGTTTCAGCGGGAGGGTACAGCTTTCCCTAAATTGTGCTTCTAAAATGGTATTTTGAAATGAAAGGTTTTGAATTAGAATTTCACGCTGAGATTTCAGAATGCCGAGACAGCTCATTTAGCTATTGCCTGAGCAGAAATCTTGTGAAACTACTCAGTGTCTCCACTTCTCACCCTAATTTTGGATAAAATCAAATGTCAGAGTGATGGCATTTCCCACAGCAAATGCCTCTGTTGCCTGGGTGAATTCATCCCTCGCCACGCGTTGCTGGAGCCCAGGGCAGGTCCCTGCGTGCCGGGAGAAGGAAGCAGCAATCCTTGCGGGGCCGGGGCGGGCGCAGGGGAAACTGAGGCGGGAGCAGCGCGGTGCTGTGCGCGCGGCGGACAGAGTCACCGGCTCGCCCCACGCTGGGTCGGAGGAGGAGAGGCTTTGCCAGGACCAAGTCAGGGCTTAGGCAGGCTGAGCCTGGCTTTGAAAGCGCCTTTCTGTCCAGCAGCAGTGGGGCCAGCAAAGGACCTGGCCTGGGCTCACCAGTGGCCACTGAGTCCTGGGCGGGCCAGTTGAACAGGGTGACGGGAGCGGCAGGAATGCGGCTCTGGCGCTGCCGGTGCCTCTGCCGCGGGCCCAGCGGCGTCTCCGTGCTCGGGGCAGGAGCTGCCCCAGGGACGGCAGCGCCAGCGGAGGCAGCCGGGAGGTGGGAAGCTGCCCCTTTTCTCTCAGTGTTGAGCAGGAGACCCCCGTGGCACCGCTCTGCAGAGCAGCCTGCGGGGGGGAGCTCATCCGCAGCTTGCACGGCTTGCAATGCACAACCTGAGCAGCTCTGGCAAACACGGAGCTGCCGAACGACCCCGCAAGGAGGGACTTTTCCCTGGAATATTAGCAAGCTTGTTAACTTTAGCGATGGAAATGGAAGATAATGATGGGCTTTTAAGTGGACTCGGCCTACCCTAGTGCTTTACAGGGAGGGGAAGAACAGCACCTGTGGTTGCAGTAGCTAAACTAATGACTAGTAACGTAACAACAACAGTGGATCCTCCTGATGTGTGCTGAGAACCACTCACCAAACCTGAGGTGGGATCCCAGAGCTTGACAAAGCACAGGCAAAGAACTTGGCCAAAATCCGCTGTTGTTGGAGCGTTATGAAGTTGATGCGGGACGTTGCTGTGCTGGGCAGATGCTGGGGCTGGGGCACCCGCAGCAGGGGGCGCGGGGGCTGCGGTGCGGGCAGGGGCTGCGGTGCGGGCAGGGGCTGCGGTGTGGGCAGGGGCTGCTGTGGGGGCAGGGGCTGCAGTGAGGGTGGGCTCTGCAGTGCGGGCAGGGGCTGCGGTGTGGGCAGGGGCTGCGGTGTGGGCAGGGGCTGCGGTGTGGGCAGGGGCTGCTGTGGGGGCAGGGGCTGCAGTGAGGGTGGGCTCTGCAGTGCGGGCAGGGGCTGCTGTGGGGGCAGGGGCTGCGGGCAGGGGCTGCCGTGCGGGCAGGGGCTGCTGGCGCTGCCGGGATGGAAAGGTCTCTGCCCTGTTGTCAGCTGGGCAGGACGCTGCGTTACAGCCCAGGGTGGTCTGTGTGCGCAGCTGCGAGGGTGCGGGGGCAGCGCGGGGTCTGCGGGAGGACGGGCAGAGCCGTGGTCCCCGTCCCGTTATCACTGCGGCAACCGCTGACCGCACCTTGCAGTTTGTGGAGGGCACGTTTCTAAGAATAACAACTGATAATTTCGGTAACAATGCCTGGCACCGTATCACTGCCGGTGGAAATGCCACACGGTGCAACGATGGCGTGTGACAGGGGTTATCTGCCTGCCCGAGGGGACGGCGGTGCTACCGGGCACATCGAGCTGCTCCTCCGGGAACCGATGGCTCCCGCAGCCCAAACGTGCGGAGCAGCCGGTGCCATGGTCAGAATAGCGATCGGTCCGCACGTTAACAGCGGCTCATCAGGCACTGATGCGTTGCTGGGTGCTGGGGGCACTGGGCTCCCGGTCCTCCCCGTCTCTGCTCCGGTGCTGCAGCCGGGAGATGAGCGCTCCCGGAAACCACCGTCCTGTTGCGAAATGGACTTTGTCTGCATTTATTGTATTTGCGTGTTCCCGGCTTCCTCCGCTGCCCAGCGAGAGGATTTCCTTCTCACACGTCACCGCAATGAACACCTGCACAGTATTCACTGCCTGTGGTTTTAACTCTTGTGTGGCTGCTTTCATTTCACGCAGGAACTGACCCACGCTGCCCGTTCTCTATCCATCCTGCAACGTCCGAGTCAAACCATGACACGGAGACCTGCCGGGGCGATGCCATCTCTTTGTGCTTTTGTTTTCCAGCCCCGGCTACCGAGGCTCGGTCTGAAATGACAGAGTCTGTTCTCCCAGAAAAGTCTGAAGTACTGTGACGCTCAGCAGCGTTTTCTCACGTCATCCCAAACGAGGTGGGCTGAGATCGGTGACACCAGGGACGCATCTGCTTTAAACGTTCGGAGAGCTTTGGGTCAGAGGCATTTCTGAGGGTGAGCTGCATGTGCCACCGGCCACTGCCACCGCGGTGGGACCGTGCGGGACCCTGCCATTGACATTTAGGGAAAAACAAACCCAAACAGAAATCAAAGAAGAGATTACTGATAACGAGGAGTGAGCAGAGGCAGAGGAGCGGCTGTCAGGCTGGACAATGAATGCTGCACAAAAGCAACAACAAATCTGCTGAAAATAATGCCCAGGAAGTTAAAGCTGCATCACTGGTGTGTGGGTAGAATTGTGAATTTTGTGTTTTCTGAAGCAAATGTATAAGCTGTTTGGAAACATCTGATACTTAAAACCAGAATACATAAACCCTATTTCATTGAGCTTTTGGAACACGCTGCATTAATGTAGTGGTTTATCACATTAAACTGGGACATTGGTGTGTTCTGCAGGACCACATGTTTACACCTCGTATCTCCTCAGGAGAAGGTGCCCCTGCCTGACGGTGCCAGGTGGTTTTGGTGCCTTTCCCTGCTGGCAGAACCCCTGGGAGGTGTCGTGGGACGGGCACAGCATGGGACCCTGCGGATGGACACGCGGCCGCAGAACTGATCTGCACGCGCCAGCTGCCGAGGAAGCGGTCAGTGATCCGCAGAGCCTGTCCCAGGCACCGTGCCGCCCTGGCGGCTGCGCTGACGTGCGGTGTGACCGGCCCCAGACCGGCCGCACAGCTCCGTGGCCTGGCCCAGTGCTGCGCTTGTGTGGGCAATGCCTGGTTTGTGTGGGCAATGCCGGGTTTGTGTGGGCAATGCGTGGTTTGTGTGGGCAATGCTGGGTTTGTGTGGGCAATGCTGGGTTTGCGTGAGCAATGCCGGGTTTGTGTGGGAAATGCCGGGTTTGTGTGGGAAATGCTGGGTTTGTGTGGGAAATGCTGGGTTTGTGCGGGCAATGCCAAGTTGGTGTGGGCAATACCGGGTTTGCATGGGCAATGCTGAGTTTGTGTAGGCAGTGCCCCTTTGCGTGGCCGGTGCCCGGTTTGTGTGGCCGATGCCTGGTTTGTGTGGCCAGTGCCCGGTTTGTGTGGCCAGTGCCCGGTTTGTATGGCCGATGCCCGGTTTGTGTGGCCAGAGCCCGGTTTGCGTGGCCGATGCCCAGTTTGCGTGGCCGATGCCTGGTTTGTGTGGCCAGTGCCCGGTTTGTGTGGCCGGTGCCCGGTTTGTATGGCCGATGCCCGGTTTGTGTGGCCAGAGCCCGGTTTGCGTGGCCGATGCCCGGTTTGTGTGGCCGATGCCCGGTTTGTGTGGCCAGTGCCCGGTTTGTGTGGCCGATGCCTGGTTTGTGTGGCCAGTGCCCGGTTTGTGTGGCCGATGCCCGGTTTGTGTGGCCAGTGCCCGGTTTGTGTGGCCAGTGCCCGGTTTTTGCAGCCGATGCCCGGTTTGTGTGGCTGACACCCGGTTTGTGTGGCCAGTGCCCGGTTTGTGTGGCCGATGCCCGTTTTTTGCGGCCGGTGCCCGGTTTGTGTCGCCGTTTGGGCACAGGAGCGGTGCCCCCACATCCACAGCACCTCGGTGCCGCAGCCGCCCTGCGCCCTGCCCGGCCTGCAGCGCTGGCGCTGGAGTGCTGCTGTCTGCACGTCCTCCTGTCACAGGAAAACCCAAATGTGCTGATGAGCTGGATCAGAAGATCTGGCCGGTTTCCCGGCGAGCGGCCATGTGTCTCTGCGTGACCCAGATGTCCCCTGCTCAGCTCCTGAGCAGCAAACACCATCTCCCCTTAGCGCCGGGACAGCTCTGCTCTGCTGTGCAGTACTGACAGTGGCCATCGGTGGGTCCTGGCACTCCAGTTCTCGTGAGGGCAGGGAGACACGTCGGGGGGAGGAAAACAAACAGGCAAAAAAACATGTGTGAGCAGCAGTTGGTAAAATAGTGCTGATGGTAGGAGCAGTTACATTTACACAGCCCTAAAATTACATTTGGCCCTTTGAAGGCAACCACAAGGCTGATGTGGCCCTGGTGGAAATGAGCCTGACAGCCCTGCTGTAAAAGCAACAAGGAAATGATACCAGGCTGTATTCTCACAGCAGAGTGAGGAACCCTGCCTCTTCACTGCCTGTTCTGCTGCTGTTCGCCTTCTGACAACGTCGGAAATCACGGAACTGTGACAAAGGAACTCAGCTGATTGTTACAGGACTTTGATCGCTCGCGAAAGTATCTGTAGAGGGAGAACTTGCTCACGGAATGCACCGAGCTGTTTGTGGGGGAAGGAAGGGCCAGCCCTCGGGATGAGAACCCGGATCAAAATGTGCTCCCTCTGCATTGTGGCATAGTAAAACGCTAAATATATCAACAGGCCCTTTATCCAGAAACACATTACAAACTCCTTCAGCCCCATTGGCCACGCCATCACCGTCACGACTTCCCAGAGCTGGTTTGGGTGGGTGAGAGGCTCCTGGTGCGGGAAAGCATCCTGTTAGTCCTTTCAGCCTGTTCACGGGGGCTTTCCAGCCTGCCCGGGCGCTGTGTGGCTGGAAAAGCTGGGTTATGCTGCTTGGGCTCTTCGTGGTGCTGGAACCAGGGCGGGCTGATCAGCTCCAGGTTTAAACTGAAGGCTTAAATCAAAGCGTTCCAGGTGCCCGGCTGCCGCAGTGGCTCCAGCGGGCTCGGAGGTGTGAAGCTGCCTGACTCCGCTGTTCCGCGGGTCGATGCACAGCGGCGTGAAGCTGCCGCCGCAGCAGCAGCGTGGCTCCCGTGGGGACCTCGGGGGTCCCTCGGGTTTCAGCTCTGGTCCCTCTGGGCACGGGTTCCCGCTGCGCTCGGGCTGTGTTGCACCTGCAGCAGCTGCCAAATGCTGCTCCGCTCCAAGTGCTCGTTAGAAGCCAACTCTGTGCTCAGATATGTGCTATTCTGAGAGTCGTGGTTCCTCCCAAGGTGGTTACAAAGCATCTCAAACCCACACACCAAAGTGCTCCCAGCAGTGAACACGAATGCCAAAGATTTTGGCTTAAGAGCTGTTCAGTTGCAATGATTTTGGTGGCGGTGCAGATGGAAGTGGATGGGGGAACAGCACAAGCAGGACAAATAATCCTGTGCTGCAGTGAGCCTGGGATCCCTGGAACAGATCCTGGGATCTGCTCATGCTGTGAGCTCTGGGCTAGGCGCTTCTACAGGGGAAGGGTTTTGGAACAGTGTTAGTTTGACCTTGTAGCAAGACAGCAGTGGTGCCAAGCACCAGCTGGCGGGGTCCAGGCGGGGGGCAGATCACAACAGCCGCTCTGTGCCCCAGATTTCGCACCCCAGCCCCAGAGACCCCGCAGCTTTCGCCCAGCACAAGGAGCTGCGCTGCCGAGGGGCTCACAGCCTGGCTGGGGGTCAGCGGGCGGCAGGACAAACCCTCTGCTTTCGCCCCAGAACAGGTCCCCCTTCCCAGGACGTGCCAGGGCCGTGCAGGCAGAGCCCCGAGCACCAGGCTGCGGAGGGCAGTTAATCACTGCGGCTGTTTTCCCAGCTGAAGCAGAACCACCTCCCAGCTCACAGCATCCCCTGGACACACAGGCGCAAGCGGGGTGTCCCCGGGGACACCCTGTGGGGACAGGTGCTGGTGATGCTCCACCGAGGCCACGTCCCCCTCCCCTGGTCCTCGCCGTGCTGCGCTCCAGCAGAACTGAGTTATCCGGGTGATTTCTGTGTAACCTGGTCGTTGTTCAGCATGTTTCCCTCAGTCCCCTCGGCACCACCATCCTCACCAGCCCGCACCGGTGCAGCCATAGCGGTCCGAGCACCCTCACCGCTGTCCCCGGTGACCTGCGGCCCCGGCTGCTCGGGCTGGGTCCGGGGTGACGAGGGCTGCCCTGTGCCAGGCCCCCATGAGCTCATTTTCCCTGGGACATCACTCACAGCTTTTGGGCCTGGTTTTGTGCTGCAGTGTGTCGTGAGGGATGAAGCCCAGGCAGACAAAGCATGTATTGATTTTGCTGCAGTCTGATGCATTAATATGCTAATTATTAGCTATTATAAATCCTTTTTATGAGATCCTGAGCAATAACATCTACTGGTCTAAAAATATACCAGGAAAGTAAAGAGTCACAAAAACATAAGTGCCAAAAAAGCTATTTTAATTTCTTAATATATTTCATGCTATTAATTTACAACAAAATGGCTTGCTGTGGGTATTAAGCAATTAAATTGCAGCTGTGGGCTGAAAATGTCAAATGAGGTAACATTTTCCCCAAAATGGCCGCTTCCTATTTGGAGCACAACCTGCGCCGGCTATTTTGGGGTTGTGTTTCACTTGTAAAATGTAAACACGTATGCAAAGAGCAGCGTTTCCATCCTGGCCACGGCGCAGCTGTGTCCCTAAACCGCAGAAAATCAGATCTGCACCTGCGGCTTAACTGACCCAGTGCAGGGGACGGGAGCGGGGACCCGGGGAGCTGTGATGGGGGGCAGTGGGGAGCCCTGGGTTTGGGGGGCAAAGATGGGGGGAGTGGGGAGCCTTGGGTTTGGGGCAGTGATGGGGGGCAGTGGGGAGCCCTGGGTTTGGGGCAGTGATGGGGGCAGTGGGGAGCCCTGGGTTTGGGGCAGTGATGGGGGGCAGTGGGGAGCCCTGGGTTTGGGGCAGTGATGGGGGCAGTGGGGAGCCCTGGGTTTGGGGGGCAAAGATGTGGGGCAGTGGGGAGCCCTGGGTTTGGGGCAGTGATGGGGGCAGTGGGGAGCCCTGGGTTTGGGGGGCAAAGGTGGGGGGAGTGGGGAGCCTTGGGTTTGGGGCAGTGATGGGGTGCAGTGGGGAGCCCTGGGTTTGGGGCAGTGATG
Source organism: Patagioenas fasciata (assembly GCF_037038585.1). Taxonomy (NCBI): domain Eukaryota; kingdom Metazoa; phylum Chordata; class Aves; order Columbiformes; family Columbidae; genus Patagioenas; species Patagioenas fasciata. The sequence continues at coordinate 42,752,905 of NC_092527.1, forward strand.
GGGGAAGCGGGGAGCCTTGGGTTTGGGGCAGTGATGGGGGGAAATGGGGAGCCCTGGGTTTGGGGGGCAGTGAGAGGAGCTTTTTTACAAGCCCCACAGAGCAGTTTGGGTTGTTGGACGGGGCTGGTTGGAGCTGTGGCACATGGTCCCTGGTTTTCCCAGCGGTGGCAGCTGACTCCGCACAAAGCTGCTGTTGGAACCCCGGGCACCGCTACCGATGTGGATCTGCGTTCGGTTCCAAGCTGAGCGCCCCTCTCAGCGTGTCTGGAACACGGCACTGGTCACGCAATGAACGGGAAAGCTGCGGGACGTGGCGGGGCTGCAGCTGCAGCCCCCGAACCCTGCTCGGAACCGGGGGGGGCCGGCAGAGCCTCCCCCTGCCGGCCGAGCCGTCAACTGCAGCGGGACCGGCCGGGGCGTGCGGGGAACCGGGCGGGAAAGTGGCAGGAACGGTGCGGGAATGTGCGGGGATCATGTAGGGAACGGTGCGGGAATGGTGCAGGGAACGGTGCAGGAAAGCAGCAGGAACGCTGCAGGGATGCTGCGGGAAGGCTGCAGGGATGCTGCAGGGATGCTGTGGGAACGCTGCAGGGATGCTGTGGGAAGGCTGCAGGGATACTGCAGGGATGCTGCAGGAATGCTGCGGAAAGGCTGCAGGGTACTGCAGGGATGCTGCAGGGATGCTGTGGGAACACTGCAGGGATGCTGCGGGAAGGCTGCAGGGATGCTGCAGGGATGCTGCAGGGATGCTGTGGAAAGGCTGCAGGAAGGCTGGCTCCACTTTTTTTTTCTGTTATTTACACAGAATTTTACTCCTTTGGAAAACGTCACTTTCTCAAAACTGAAGTTTTACAGGGAGGAAAGGGCAGTTTTGCTTCATCTGCTGACTCAAAGATTATGAGAAAGAACTTGGGAGCTGTAAAAACATTTCCTTCTGGCCTTTTCTATGTTGAAAGCTCAGCTGATGCATTTCACAATGATTTCTGGTTTACAATAAACCGAACTGCAGCTGAAATCCAGATACAGGATCCGTTCCAGCACGGCAAGCAGTGCGGAAACCATCCCCAGAACAAAGCGTCTGCCCCGGAGAGGCTCCGGGGCTGGGGGACGCGGCACCCCTGCCTCACCAGCACCGCAGGGCGGCAGTGGCGCTGCTGCAAGGCCCCCAGGCTCTTCGGCCACCACAGCTGGCCCAGCAAAATTTTGGCAGGAAGTTTCAACGTTTGGTGAGTTTCCAGGTAGGAACTTCATCCTGTGCTAAGAGGAGGAGAGTGTCACAGGGCTCTCACCTTCATGGCTGTTAGAAGTATCATAGTGAGTATACAAGAAATATCACCTGTATCCACACAGACGCACGGTGTCAGACACCCGGTACCGGGGAGCCACCCGCCGCCGCTGTAGCTGCTCGCTCGGTGTGATTCCCCACGCTGGGTTTGCAGCAGCCAGAGGCTGGAAGCAGCAGCGCTGCCTCTTGCTGACATCAGTTGGCTCTTTTACACCTTATCAAACATTGTATGTGCCCTGTTGAATTGGAAAGAAGTCGTGGGCAGACATCGGAGCTAGCTTGGGACGTGGGTGATCCTGCCGCAGGGACCTCCAGCAGCACGGGTTCCCCAGCAGCTCAGGACCTGCAGCTTTGATTTACGGGCCCTGTTGAGACCCACTGCTCCAAACCCTTGTGACTGTTGGCTTCTCTACAGCACACAGGATGGACTCCTCAAAGCCTTACGGCTTTGGTGAGTGACTTGCCAGGACTGAACTAAACTGAGACAATACAGTCTGTGGACTAAATAAAAGCTTCTAAAAATACAAAGGGAATTCACAAAATGAGAAAATGGTTTGTACAGTGAAACACATCACTCTGAAGCAAGAGGAAACATCAGCTTTGGAGCTAAGACCATCTTGTTCCTGGAGTTTAAGCACTGTCAATGTGTGGTGCTCAGAGGGAGGTGACATCAGTCTGCCAGGATGCAAGGAAAATGCAAAAATAAACCACTTGCTTTGTGTGCTCAGAGAGCTGTGCACCAGGCTCCTAAAGCTGCACCGTCCTTTCGGTCCCTCTCCCCAGCATTCCCCCGGCTCTTGCTGCATCCTTCACAGCAGGAATGACTTCAGCTCTGAAATACCGCTGTCCCAGCCGTATTGCTGCCCCTCGCTGCCCCGTGTGCCAAGCAAAGCTGTGCTGCTGGCCCCAACTCTCCCCAAGCGCTGGCCGGAGCTGGATGCTTCTGGAAGGGCTGCTTTGTGAACTCAGTTCATCCCCTTTGGCAGGGCAATGCTAAAAGCCCTTAGGAGAGCAAAGCTCCCAATGTGTTTTTCCTGTCTGTTTGTACTTTTTTCATTTCTGAATTGCTGCTGACATGTTCCTCAGCAGCTGAGGGCGACTGGGCAGATGGAAGATGGTTACTGCCTCGGGGCACAGCTCCGCAGTGTTTCTGCTGGCCTCCAGAGCAGTGTTTCTGCTGGCCTCCAGAGCAGTGTTTCTGCTGGCCTCCAGAGCAGTGTTTCTGCTGGCCTCCAGAGCACGGGCTGAGGCAAGAGGCTTCTCAAGCCAGAGCAGCAGAGTGCTGCCCCTGTCTCCCGGCTGAACGCGGTGACACCACAGGCAGCAAAGTCCTCCCGGTCAGAGAGCAGGTAGCTGTTCGCACGGGCGGCGGGAAGAGGAGCTCGCGGGGCTGCGGGGACCGGGCACCGCGGTGCTGGCACATCCTGGGGCTCCGCGGGGTGCGGAGATGTTCCAGCCGCTCAGAGCGAGGGGCAGACGGGACTCAGGTGAACCAGCCAGCAGCAATCACCCACTCATCATTCCGCAGGCTTTAATAACAGTAATTACCTTCAGCACACTGTGCTGGAGACAAGTTAATGAAGCTTCCAGGGAGAGCACCAAGGTCTCGATAACCAGCACCCTGCCCCGATGGGATGCGGGGCTGGGGCGAGGAGGGACAGGGACAGGGGCTGGGTGCCCTCGGCGTGGCTGGGGTCGGGGCGGCCTCATGGGACCAGCACAGGAGCGGGGTGGCTGATGGCCACGGGTCCCTGCTGGCCCACTCGCCACCCCACGGGGTGCGGGGGAGCTCAGGGCTGTCGGTGACAGTGGGACATGCAGCTAACCAAGCCAACACTGCCATGCAAAAATTCAGCAACGCTTCTGGAGGCTGCAGCTCGTTCGAAGCATCTAGTCTGGGCCTAGAGGTAAAGTCAGACTTTGTATGGATGTCTTCATCGCCATTGTTTTGTTTGCCGTGGTCAATGAAGTAGGAGCAGGAACGCGTCCCTCTGGTGAGCCCCCTTTTCTATCTTCAGGCATGAGACGAGTAGCCGCAGGGTGGAGCAGATAATTGAAAATGAGCTTCTGTAGGAGAATGAGAGACTGAGAACCTGCTAATTACGCATCTCCATCCTGCCCCCACCGCAGCCTGAAGCCAAATTACGCGGTGCAGCTCAGGCGCCCGCTCGGTGTGCACAGACCCTCCCTGCCCGCACACCCACAGCTGTGCTTGCAGGAGCTGTGCCAAAATAAACCTCAAAGCATCTGAGAGCAGGAACGGTGGGATTTCAGTCCGCAGCGGTTTCTGCTGCAAGTGTACTTCAGGGAAGGAGGCTCAGCTGGGTGAGGAGGGTTTTTTCAGATGAAACTCTTCTTTATCATGTGCAAATTAAAATCCTGTTCCCACCCTCTCCAGTGGTCCCACAACTGCCAGCATTATCTCAAATGTCTGCAAAATGCGGCCTTTGCAAGCTGCTGTTACGGGATGTTGGCAAGAAAGCCGCGTGTGGGGTCTGGAGGTGACTGCAAGAGCTGGAGCCGCAGGGAGGGCCTCCTGCCCAGGGAGGGCGAGCGGGTTTGGGAGTTGCAGTGTCCGAACCGGGCAGCTTGTTCTTCCTCGCCTGGCAGCTCATGGGAAGCCCTGTGCTCCGGAGCACAGCCCCACTCCTGTGAGAGGGGCTCCTGGGGTAGCGCCGGGAAAGGCTTTGGTGCAGACAGGTGGAAGATGAGAGCGTGAAGTTACGTTTCAATGTAGAAAGTGTTGTCTGAAACACACAGGTGTGATTTCGTGGTGCTGTGTACTGAGCAACGTTCGCAGGTACGCTGGTACGGGAGCAGGATGTTTTCGGTACATAAATAAAACTGTGCCAAAGGCTTCTGCCTTGAGGTGCAACTCCAAATGGTGAAAAATTACAATAGTTTTCTTCTTAGTATTTTTTTTCTTAAATCTATATGGAAGTGGGACTGGTACTGTGATTTCAGCAGAAGAGAAGATGAAATTAATAAGCAGTTACTGTATTCTGTGCAAACAACCCAAAATAACTCAGAGACTGGTACTAAGACACGAGACTGTCCTACAGACACGTGTTCTCTGACACGCGGGTATTTGTGTGCACCGACCCCGACCTGCTCGAGTGCCTCGGGCTGTGCCAGCGCCGCTGACCGGAGCGTGCGCTGCTGACCGGAGCGTGCGCTGCCCCGCAGGCCGCCCGCACCCACCCCACGGCACTGCGCGATGTCCCCGCTGTCCCTGGGGCTGGGGACATCCCCACGCATTGCTGGAGCTCGTGACGTGGTGACACCACCCACGCGGGGGTGCGTGGGCAGGAGATGGCGTGAGTGGGTGCGGGCTGTGCCGGTTCCCGTGTCACCCGGTCTGGGTTCCATACACCTCCTCTGCCCTTAACTCTGCAGAGGCGCCACGACTCGTGTTTTCCGTGGAATTTCCAGCACCATATGAAGCTGATTTTCTGATACTGGGAAGGTGAAATGTGGGGTATTTCTGAATCCATTTTGCTGAAGCTGAAGCAGGAAGAGCATGTGTGACATGACAACTCAATGTTCAGTCTAACCTTGTAGCTGGGTATTATTAATGATAAATGCACACCAGGTAATCTCATGATGACCTTGAAAATGAGTAAGAAATCTTGTCTGCCGGGTCATAGTTCCTCAGGCATTTTTAAAAAGGAAATCCATATTTTACTATTTTTTTTAAAGTATTTTCTGCTGTTCTGCACACACAGAATTTAGTGCAGTGTCATGGCGAGATTTTCATACACACACAAACCCCACTGCTTTGGGTGTTCTATGGGTAAGCACTGTATTTACTACGGGTAAATGAAGAAGAAATAAAATTCAACTTCAGCTACACTTCAATTTGCAAGTTCTGAAGAACGTTTCTGGAAGGCAGCTAATGGATGTGACCGATGTGCCCAGCGGTAATCGATCATTTATTTAAAAAAATCCTGGCAAACATTTAATTATATTATTCATTAAAATGTTCCCCTTGCAAGACACCATCTATAAAAATGATCTACCTAATAACTATGATGTCAGCGAGCTCAGATAGAGCGTGAAGGTAAACTGGGATTCCTAAGAGGCAAATTACGAAGGCGAATTCTCTTGCAGGTTAGTGCAGGTGGTCCCTGTGTCTGCCCAGCACCCGTGTGATTTGTGCCGAGCCGCCTCCTCCCCGTTGTCTGGAGCACATTGTTTTTAAACACTCCGAACAACTCAAGGTTTCCAGCGCTGGGAAGGCAGTACAGCAAGGTATGGGTGGGTACAGGAGGCACGGGTGGGTACGATGTAGATGGTATAGGCAGTGTGGGCTGTAAGGATGGTATAGGCAGTACAGATGGCATAGGTGGTATGGGCAGTTTGAGTGCTATAGGTGGTACAGGCAGTATAGATGCTATAGGTGGTAGGGGCAGTACGGCACTGCTGGGGACAAGGCCACAACACTCAGCCCGGGGGCCGCTCGGCTCGGGCCGTCCCCACCGCTGGCAGGGGGGACCCGGCGGGGGTTTCTGCCCCGTCCCGGGCAGTGGCCAGGAGCAGCGTTGTGACCAGGTACCCGCAGAGGACGGGGAGAGGTGACACAGACCTGTCGGCATCACATGAGGCCACGTGGCTGTGGGGTGGGGTGGCCGGGGGCTCCAGGTGTGTCCCTGGCCCAGGGAGCCCTGGGTGCGTCAGATGAGCCTGTGCACAGGCTGCTGGCAGCTGCCACCCCCTACCTACATCAAAATCCTCATTAAAACGAGCAAGGAAAACATTGCCAGGTAGCTCTAATTAGTTTGAATGGCAGGAAAAAAATAACCCCAGTTAAGGACTAATGGAAACAGTTGCCCTATTTTAGGCGGTGGTGATCTGGTTATGAGCAGATAAACAATAAAGGGTTCATCCATGCTGGGGAGCTGTGGTGCATTGGGGAGGGATGTAATGTCTGTGACTCGGTATCTCACAGGAAAGGAAGCAAAGTCCTGCATTAAAGTTCGGTTTAGAAAACGGACAGAACTTAGGCGCAGACCTAACAAGGGACTGGCACGCCTTAGAGCAGTGCCTGCCTTCTCAGTGCCAGGTGTTGGACACGAAATGCAGCCCCCGGTGCGTGAGCCACCTCTGCAGGGCACAGGGACCCCCGGCCCTTCCACCAGCAGCTGCCCACCCTCAACCTCTAACGAGCCACCAGCTGGCCAGGGCTCTTAAACCAGGCCTAGAAGGGCTGTGTTCAAGGCTACAGGGAGTGCTCTGCTTTGGTGGGAGCTGCAAATGCAGGTAGGAGTGTCTTATCTTTCTTGAATATGGGTTGTGAAGGAAGCAAGGGTGGTGGAAGCACTTGTTTCTGCAGTGAGCAGGGTTTCAGTGCATCCTCTGCTGAATGAGACCCAAACTGCTGGATCTCCTGGGTACAGGATGGTCTCCAGACCCACCAGCCCTGCAGCTCCTCCTGTGCTTGTCTCTGGGGGGCAATAAATGCTCCAAGTGAACAATGAGGTTTTGGGTGGCTTGGGCAGCTGCTGGTGCTCGTTTGCTTTGCTGCCAGACCCTTGGAACACAACCTAGCTCAGGCGCCCTGGGCAGGTCTCCTGTCTCTCTGCCACTCGCTGGGCCGCTGCAGCCAGGTCCTGTCTGACCCAGCGGGAGATGGGGTTTGGTGTGCGCCTGTCCTGACACCTGTCACCTTGTTTGTCACTGAGCCCAGGGCTGCAGGTGCAGCAGCAGCTCCACATCCCACAGTGCAGGTGAAGCTCTGTCTGGCAGGGGGCAAGCTGTGGAAAAAAGGGTGTCTATTTGGTGCCTGTGGTCCCCCCGTGTCAGAGTTGTTCGTCTTACTGCTCAGACTGTGCTTCTCTTTCTGTCTTGTCTTCCCTTGTGACTCCTCAAAGCCTTGGTGTCCTTGAGGACATCAGTGAGATGGAGAACGGAAGGTTTTAACAGAGCAGCCTCATCCATAGAGATGGAATTAGAAGGTGAGATGGGGTATATCGAAAAAAAACTGTAAAAAAATAGAGAAAACAACCCAAAAAAACCCAGCCAAACCCCCTGCATCTGTTTATCAGTGCTGGAATCACTTTTTTTCTCCTGGGGGAGTGAGACATGCCGGCGCTCTTGGGCTGGCGGCCGGTCCGGCTGCCGCACAGCGGGACGGACACCCGGTGCTGGCGGGTGCCCTGTGCTGGCCGGCAGGACGGGCGTGTCCGTGGGACGTGCCCCGCGGGACCTGTCCCGGCGGGGACAGCCCGTGTCCCTGTCCCCAGGGCGCCGGCCGGCAGCGCTGCTGTCGGGAGCTGCGCGGCAGGGGGCGCTGTCGGCGAGGCGGAGTCGCCGCTCGGGCCGCGCTCCGCGGGATGGGGACAACGGGGACCCGCGGGATGGGGACAACGGGGACCCGCGGGACAGGGCGGACCCGCGGAACGGCCGGCACGGCGGCTGCCGGAGCAATGGAGATGCTGTGTGTGCGCATCCCCCGCGGGAAGCGCAGATCCTGCGGGTTAAGCCCCCGTTTCAGCAGGACAGAAACGAGACCGAGTCCCCAGCGCCCCGGTCCGTGTTCCAGCTCGGTGCGAGTCCCGGCCCGGTGTCCCGCGGCGGACGGGCAGCGGCGCTGAGCGGGGTGTGCGCGGTGCCGGCAGGAGCGGAGCCAGCCTGCTCTCCTGATAGAGTACCTGCAAGTCACTTCGGAATCCAAACAGTATTGCTTGTCTCTGCTGTTTGTAATAACCTGATTCCTTTCCCACCATGAGTCTGGAATAACTTCAAGCAATTTGACAAACTGTATCTGTACCACCCTGGAGCAGTGTCTGGGGAGGCACTGACCACAACCCACCAGATACTTCTCTGCGAGCACAAGCCCTGTCTTCCCTTGCGTTCACTTACTGACTTTTCCACACTGTCCATGGGAAAATAAGGTGCATTTAGCTGTACCAGAGCCCAGAGAGGCAACACAAGAACACTGTTTGCCCCTGCACAGCTTTCTAAGTCAAGGCATGGCTGAGTTGCAGAGAGAACACAACCCTCATGGCTGATGTGGGCAGAACCCAGACCCAGGGATCCTGCCCTGGGATGTCCAGAGCAAGAGTCTCACCCTGCCATAGTCACTTTTGCAAATGTCACAGTTACGTGTTGCTTCAAAATTCCACATTTCCAGGACCTTATCTCTCATGTGTAATCTTGTACCTTTCAAGTAAAAGTTTTGTCCTGGGCAAGAATAATCTCTATCGACCCTGGTGATGCTCTGTGGGCTTTGAGGCACTGTACCGATGTATCGGTGAGCTGTTCTCATTTGGGCAGTGCTTTCACTGCCAGATTAATAGTGCTGTGGCTTCTGCTGCCATCTCTGAATGCTGTGGTGTTGATGCCTGGTGACACAGGTAACTGAGATGGGCCCTGCAGCTGCTGTTTAAACACAAAAAACCCAACATTGTGTTCAGTAGCGTTACAGAAATACGGATAAATGGCATATGGGATAAATAAAAGTGAAAATGAAGCATGACTAGTCAGGCACTGCACAACTGATGTTGAAAGGCAGCCTGCGCTCCCCACAGCACCTTCCTCCGCGTCCCTGGCACTGGGGTTTTGGCTGCGCCTCTTGCAGATTTCTAAAGTCAAGTTAGCATTTATGTACTTGTCAAACTACAGAGCAAATCTGTTTTTTCAGCCCGAGCTGAACAGCATTGAACACGTGTGATATGCGGCCATTGACTTGAGTGGGGGACCCTGCGGCTGCATGGGGAGCAAAATGTGTCATTTCAGTGTGTTTTTGCCTCCTGTTTCCGTGTTTCCCAGTTTTGTTGCCTGTCGCCACCCCTTGCAGCATGCCCGTGTCAGACAGCGGCTTCCTCCGAGGGAGCCGTGCCTGGTTACCAGGCACAGCCATAGCGGAGGTGGGAGCGGGGTTTGCACCGCCCGGCTGTCCCATGCTGGCGCTGATGGACATTGCTCTCTGTTACAAGTCTTTAATATTGCAGCTTGTATCTATAAAAAAGTTCAGGCACCGTAGTGACCTTTGTGCGTAGGTGTGTGTGTCAGCGTGACCCCGGCTGCTTTTAATTCCTGTTTCAACTGCTGCTTACACAGGCGTTATTTTGGGAGAGGAGCGGAGCAGGAGCCTGAGCATGGCAGAGAGGGTCAGAGTCTGCAGGATTGCAGCCTGCAGGGGAGAGTTAATCAGCTCACACCACCATGTGGAGATGTTCACCGGAGTATTGATTTCAATAAGTTTTTGCTCAATTAGTGTCTGTCTCAGGGCAGATGTCACTACCCTTCCACTTCCCGGGGCACTGGGAACCTGCTTCCCTGGCGTGGGCTTTGCCCCGGCGATCTGTCTCTCTGTGTTTCCTGCCGCGGGGATTTTCCTCATCTGTGTGCATTAGGATCTCCTGTGCCCCTTCTCCTGGGCACCTCCGGCTTGCCTTGGGCCACCCCCTTCCTCCCACCCTCCTCCTTGCAGAGAGGCCACCGAGCGCGTTGTCCCCATGGCATGCATGGGCTGGACAGGCCATGGGGATGGAATGTGGCTGGGGATGGTGCCAGTCACCCCAGCCAGGACATCCTCATGTGGAGCTGAAACGCCTCGTCATCCTTTAGACAGATTTTTCAAAGTCTCTTTTCTTAGTGTTGTGTGCTCACTGCTGTCCTGCCCAAGCCCCAAAGACGGGGCTGGAGGAGCGTGGCTGGTCCCCTGCACCACTGAATGTCCCCAAAAGCCGCAGCACCAGCGCTGGGTGCCGCACAGCCCTTGCAGCAGGGAGGGTTCTTGCCACAGTGCTCTGCGCGCTGAGCTGAGGAGGTGGGAAGGCGCCGTGGGAAGCACTGAGGATGTGTTATGTGAGTACATTTCACTTGCTGCTTCATCACGACGAAGCCGGGCGGCATCCAGCCCGGGAGCGCTTCGCGCAGGAAGGTCTCGCTCCCCGGGGACGCTCCACCGCGAACGTGCTCTGCCAAGAAGTGACTTATGGGGCTGGGGAGATCACGAGGAGTGGGAAGGCCACGTAATGCTCAAGCAGGCTGCTGCCTTTGGAAAATGTCAGCCAAAGGGTGATTGTGGAGATACGGTACTTGGAGGAAATACGCTTGGAAGGAAAGCGCGCAAGCTGGAGTAATAGCGATGAGAGTTGGCAGGACCCAGACAACCCCCGGAGCGTTCTGGTGTCTTTGGGATTTACAGGGAAAAGAAGACATCTGTTGCTGCAGGGAGCTCACAGCCTCTGTATTTTCGGTTGCTATTTGGCCAGACTGCCAGTTAAACTGTTCCCCGGCTGCCCAGCCCTGCGCTGTGGCTCCCGACGCACACCCCGCCTGCCCTGCACTGGGCAGGTAACGCAGCCTAAAAAGAGGCAAACAAAGGGGTTATTGCTGGGTGCCGCGTGCCAGCAGGGGTGCAGCGGCGGGGACACCCGCCCCGCGCTGAGGCTGCTCTCGGGGGTTCTGCCGTGGCCGTGCTGGGCGCGGGGGTCGGCGGCGCGAGCTCCACGGGGGTGAGTGGGCGGCAGCAAAGGCCTCAGCAGGCAAACCTGAACCAGCATCGCTGGCTTCATTCCTGATTAAGTGAGAGGGCAGGTTTATTGCAACAAAATTGTTTGTTCTTGGTTAAATCCCGTTACTTCAGAGCTTTATGAAAAATAAACATGAATGCCCTTTTGGAGCCAGTGTTTATATCATCGTGCAGCTGCGTTCCAGAGCTCGGTTACGGACGAGTTCTGGGTTCCAGAACAAATCCTGCCATACGTAGACACTTGCATTCCTGAAAAATGAATTTGTTTGAAGTCACAGCATTTTCTAGAAAATCTCAGATCAGTTGTGAGGATTAAGTGAATTATTATCATTCTGAAGTGCTACATGGGAACAAGGGGTGTAAAAGACTTGCTCTGAAGGAAGCTTAGTTGCTGGGGCAATTCAGGCTGAGGTTGCAATGGAGGTTGACCTAATTAGACAATTTCTAGATATTCAGTTACCTAATTTAAATTGACTGTGGTGTAGGTGCCAAAATAAATCCCATTTCACCTCCCCTCTGCCAAGCCTTCTGTTTGCAAATGTATTCTGTTTTAAAACAACACTGGAGCAGCATTCCGTGTTTATTTTCCAAGGCTGTCTCATTTTTAAGGTCATCATTGCAGTGCACCACACACAAAGTGGAATTACGGTCTTGCAGAGGTATGTTCAGGCAGCAGAGCAGTTCAGATCAGCTGCTCCAGCTCAGCGCTGAGCAGAGCCCCCGCGGGGACATCGGGGCTGGGACACCAGGGCAGGGACATCAGGCCTCCGCAGACAAGCACGTCACGTCACCCCCGGGCTGCTCCACCAGCTCTGTGGCCATCAGTGCTGCGCGTCCGTTCCCGGCCCCTCGCGATGGGGTCCCATTCCCATGCCCCTCGTAATGCGGATCCATGCCCCTCGTGATGGGGTCCCATTCCCATTCCCCTCGCGATGCGGATCCATTGCCCTCGCGATGGGGTCCCATTCCCCTTCCCCTCCTGCTTCAGTCCATTCCCATTCCCCCCGTGATGTGGTTCCATTCCCATTCCCCCCCCGATGTGGTTCCATTCCCATTCCCCCCCCGATGTGGTTCCATTCCCATTCCCCCCCCGATGTGGTTCCATTCCCATTTCCCCCCGATGTGGTTCCATTCTCATTTCCCCACGATGTGGTTCCATTCCCCTGCCCCTCTCTGGGTTCATTTGTGGTGTGAAGGGCGGCAGCTGGGGCGTCATGCTGGCAATGGGCACTACGTATGGAGTGGTTTAATTTGGAAGTCCTGACGGATATACTGGATATTGGGAGCTTAATGTGTTTTTATATTTAGCACTGGTACTGCAACTATTCTAATCTTCTTAGCAAAATCGTATTCAAAAGGGTATGATCCATATAATGAGGTGAAACAGGCAGTCTCACTGGGAAAACAGTCTGGTGCAAATGTAAATTGCAGGCATCTCATTAGTCTGGTAAATGACCCTGCCAAGATACAGCCTTTCCTCTGCACAAGGAGCTGGTGGGGCTGCAGAAACGCCGTCGCCCCAGGCCAGGAGTCCCCGGCCACAGCCGCTCCCCGCTCGGCTCCGGTCGGTGCGGATCTGGTACCCGGGAAGGGCCGTGGCAGCCGGGGCATCACTCCATCGCGGGTGCTGTGTGAGCACGACGAGCAGCTGCTCTGTAATGTAATCTCTAACATTTAAATGCTGAGAAAGAAGCAGCTGACAGCTTGGATTAACCTAGCATTTGAGGAATGAATATTATTTCCTCTGTATTGCCACACCACGGGGAGCCAGGGCCGAGCTCTCCTGTGGGCGCGAGCCCCAGGCGCTTGGATCTGCATCCACTGGACTGGCCAGAGATGAAAATAAAACATCTTGGCTGGTGTTTTCTTACGGCAGTTCCCACGAAGGGAGGTGGTGGATGGGAATGCAGTGAAGCAACAAAGGGCGGCCCGAGCAGAGCTGCGTGTTGGAGTCAGATGGAAAAGCTGCAGCGTTAGGGGTGTTGGAAATGCAGGTAGAGGGTCATTCCTGGGCTGCGGGTGAGCAGGTGCAAGCGGCAGAGACACCGCGGGGAACGGCTCACTGTTGTCACCAGGGAACGGCTCATTGTTGTCACCGGGAATGGCTCTGGGCAGCTCCCGAGTGTCGGGATGGCAGCAGCGGCTCGTGGAAAATGCGTGTGGTGCTCTGGCTGCTCCTTTTGGCTGAGGAGATAGAACATGGACATAAAATCTGGCTTGCTGCAAGAGCTAAGAAAGAAAGGTGCAGCAGTGGTGAGGTGTGAATACTTGAATTCAAATATTGCCTATTGTGAAAAGACAAAAGTGACTTAGACTGTGGGGTTCATCTAATGCTTTCAGATCATTAAAACAGATAATTTATTGTTTCTACTAGGACTTTGCTATAGCTGGACATGGATGGATTTAGATCACCTTTTCCAGTTTTTCTTCTATGACCTGAGAGCTGTAACCTTACTTTTGTAAACTCACGAGTATTTCCAAGACGTGACACTGTGCAGCATCGAGTTGTGTGATCAGAGCACAAGTGCTGGTGGTGTGCTTTCTGCCAGCAGCATTAACAGCCTTAATTAGCTCTCTCTTCTCCAACTGTTATGTGCGCCCCCAGGGACCCACCGTGTCACCCACAGACACCACAGCCCTGGACATGGCTGATGTCACCCACAGACACCACAGCCCTGGACATGGCTGATGTCACCCACAGACACCACAGCCCTGGACATGGCTGATGTCACCCACAGACACCACAGCCCTGGACATGGCTGATGTCACCCACAGACACCACAGCCCCAGCTCCTGCATGTCCCTTTGGCAGGCTGATCATTCCCAGTCCCTCGGTGGCATTTCAGGGTGGGGGCAGGAGTGGTGTTTGGGGGCTGGGGGCGCGGCTGCAGGACCTGCCGTGCAAACCCCGCTGTGCCCAGCCCTGCTGTGCCAGCTCTGCCGTGCCAACCCCGCCTTGGGTGCGGGAACTGAGAGGGGAGAGAGGGACAGTCCTGGCGAGGCGCAGGCGGCTTCGTCCAGCACCCCAAGCTCAGTTCTGCCCTGGCAGGCGCCATCCTGGGGGCTCTTGTCTCTGATCTGTCTCTTGCCTGTGTGGCAGAGAATAGTAAATTCCCACTTTATTTAATAAGAAAAAGCACCAATCTCTTGCTGTTGGAAGAGATCTTTGAAAACGTGGGCAGGCGAGTGCTCTGGGGCAGTTGTGGGGCTGGGAGGAGCGGGATGGCCAAAACGTGGGCAGGTGAGTGCTCTGGGGCAGCCGTGGGGCTGGGAGGAGCGGGACGGCCAAAACGTGGGCAGGTGAGTGCTCTGGGGCAGCCGTGGGGCTGGGAGGAGTGGGACAGCCAAAACATGGGCAGGTGAGTGCTCTGGGGCAGCCGTGGGGCTGGGAGGGGGGCTGGCGTGTGCACGTGTGTGTAGACGCAGCCGCAGCCGCAGCCCCTGCCCGCTCCTGTCCCGAGTGCCGTGCGGAGCGCTCGGCGTCCCGATGGCTGGAAGCGGCGGCAGGGCAATGGCAGCGGGGTGGAAAAGCAGGCTGAGCTGTATTTGCGTGGTTATTTGCATTGAAGTGTTTTGATCAAACCATCTTTACCCTGCTCTCACAACGATTTCGAGCACACATTTAAGTACGCTGGTTTTGCGTGTTTAAATAACGTGGTTCCAGTTCTGCAGGCGACCCGAGTACCCCGGTGCGGTCAAGGCACCGAGGCACAGCCGCAGTGTTCGCTCTCTGTGTGTAAGGCACCTTGCTGTGGACCCCGGGCTCGTTGGTGTGGCCAGACAGAGTCCTTGGCTAGTGTAGAAACTGCAGTGCTTTATGGAACAGAAGCTTCTTTCCTCTTGCCCGTCGCTTCATTTAAAATTTAAAAAGCGTGTACCTTGGTAAACCTCCTCGCGCGTTTACATGAAAGTCTCTGTAGGTGACGCATTAAGCTGCTTCCCTGTCATTATTTGCAAATTTGTAACCCCTGAACAGGGTGCTGGTTTCACCCACCGCTCGTGATCTCGCCCCGTTCACATCACTGTTTCCAAGCCATCAGGACAATGATCGCTGTCACGGGGGATTGTTCCCTGCTGCAGGCAGGGGGAGCCCGAGCGGCCGCAGCCCCCGCTCCTCATGTTCAAAGGTTTGCTGATGTTCGCTGCCTTGTTCTGCCCCATGTTCAAAGGTTTGCTGATGTTCGCTGCCTTGTTCTGCCCCATGTTCAAAGGTTTGCTGATGTTCGCTGCCTTGTTCTGCCCCCATGTTCAAAGGTTTGCTGATGTTCGCTGCCTTGTTCTGCCCCATGTTCAAAGGTTTGCTGATGTTCGCTGCCTTGTTCTGCCCCCATGTTCAAAGGTTTGCTGATGTTCGCTGCCTTGTTCTGCCCCATGTTCAAAGGTTTGCTGATGTTCGCTGCCTTGTTCTGCCCTGACGTTCGAAGGCTTGTGTAGGAGGCAGAGGAGTTCATGAAAACAAAACCAGAAATGACAAACCCATCTGTGTGCTCATTTTCAGCCGGGTCTGGTGCCCAGACCAGAACCAGGTCAGGACGCAGCAAGGTGGAGTGAAAAAGAAGAAAGGGAAGAACACTGCATGGTTCTCGCGTTCATTTTGAAGTTGTTGAAAGTGTAGTGACCCAAAGGATGAAAGAATGGGTGTTGAAACGAGTATTTTGAAGGGATACAAGTAATGATGCTGAATCTTTGGACGCAAGCATTGATAATGCACCATTTTCCTCTATGTCGATATTGATAAATGTCTTGAGAACCTACAGTACTGGAGGTTAAAACATAAAATTAACTTGTGTCTGAGAAATGAAGCTGTTTTAATTTATATTTATTGTTTAAAAACAACCATAGAAAGCTTCTTGTCATAATTAATTCTTGAAATGAGTCTTGCCTCGAGGGTTACCATAGTTACAGATGTTTCTGTCTTTGTAATGTAAGCACCATCAACATTTACGGCACAACGAGAGCCTCTAATTGATTTTTGTACGTGGAGAGCAGAAAGCGAGCGCTGGGCAAGGCGCGCGGGGCGTAATTGCAGGTTTCTGGGGGACCCACTGATGTGATCGTGCGTCAAAGGGCTGCGATGGTTCCAACAACAAATGTTCGTGCTCATAAATAATTTGACAAATGGCGAGATTAACCTTAGGAGCTGAGAGCAGCCACGGATGGAGCGGAGGGCAGTTAAGAACTGGGGTTCAGCTGCGGTATCCCCCACTGAGCCCCAGTGCTGCTGGAAGGGCCCCAGCGTGCTGGAGGGGGGGAACAGCCCCCCCGGGACCCCCGGCATGGGGCTGTGGGAGGGGAACAGCCCCCCCGGGACCCCCGGCATGGGGCTGTGGGAGGGGAACAGCCCCCCCGGGACCCCCGGCATGGGGCTGTGGGGGGGGAACAGCCCCCCCGGGACCCCCGGCATGGGGCTGTGGGAGGGGAACAGCCCCCCCGGGACCCCCAGCATGGGGCTGTGGGAGGGGAACAGCCCCCCCGGGACCCCCGGCATGGGGCTGTGGGGGGGGAACAGCCCCCCTGGGACCCCCGGCATGGGGCTGGGGGTGGTCAACCATGCTTGTTTTGTACATGAGAATGGGAAGCTGGATTGCGTGGAGCATCCCCAAACCAGAAGCCTTAATCTGAAATGTAGGAAATAGTGTGGGGAGGAAGGCAAGAGCGGGAGGAAGGCACAAGGCAATGTCACAAGGTGCCTGCACCCTGTGATGCTGCTGTCACACAGTCTGGAGAACTGAAAAAGCGCGTGGGTGTCCCACGTCCCCTCCTGTGGGTGCTGCAAACTCTTTGGGTGGTGCAGAGGTCTTTTCCGTGCTATTGACACCTATTTGCTGTGGCTGAGCGTGTGGTTTGTGGTGAACAACAGCTGTGAGAGGCTGTAATCCATCTGTTTTGGAAACCTTTCAAACCAGGCTTGTAGGGTTCCAGCGGTGCCCGGCTGGGCTGGGCCGGTGGTCCGACCCGCAGGTCTGGCACCCGCTGCAGCATCTTCCCCTCACCCAGCCCTGACACGGCTGCAGCTGGGGCCGCACAGCGTCACAGCCCCCCCACCCCTCCCCCGGCCGGTGTCACAGCCTCCCCCCTCCCCCGGCCGGTGTCACAGCCTCCCCCCTCCCCCGGCCGGTGTCACAGCCTCCCCCCTCCCCCGGCCGGTGTCACCCCGTCCCCCTGTCCCCCGCACCGAGAGCTGTCAGCTCCCCGTGGCCAGAGCAGCCACCTCTCTGGTCACCAAGCTGTTCCCACCGCAGGCTCTTCAGCTGACCTGGAATGTCAGCTAGCAAGGAAAAAAGTGGGTTTGCTATGAAATTTTTAAAAATAGTATTTTAAAAAGTGGTATTTCTAAATGTTTGAGCCAAGCTAGCCATATTAACAACGATATTTAAGTCATCAACGTGAAGATCTGGTTATGTAGTGTATTATTTTTCACAATTGCCCTGTTCCACCTTCATGATAACAGAAAATAGTGATTCACGTTGTGCAGAAACAGCATCGATTTACACCAAGAAAAGTAAATCCATTCTCCATGTCTGCGACCCGAGGGACTGTCACTTCAGTAAAACGTGCGAGGTCTTTTTTAAATGTAATCTCGTTTTCTGAAATTGCCTCTCACCAGGGCCTTCTTATTCCTTCTTCCCTGTTTGATTGTTTTGAGCTACTCTTGATCAGGAAACAATGGGATCAGGAGAGAAGTATCGGAGGGAGAAAACGAGGTGGATTAAGGAGTTAAGACTGTAGAAAATCACGAAAGACGAGGAATTTCAGTTTGTGCCACCAAAGGCTGACACTTGTGAGCTTTGTGAGAGCAGCGTAGGGGCTGATGTGAGAACATCAGGCTGAACCCGTCTCCTTAAACCCGCTTTCCTCGCCTCCCGCTGTCACCCAGATACAACTTCTTTGGGGTTTTTTTACTGTTTTGAGGAGATTCAGGCCATGAGATAAAAGCAAATGGTGCAAAGAGACACACGGCACAGTGATGTGTGCAATAACTCGCGTTCCCAGGCTGCCCGGGGCGGTTCTGGTGATCGCATCCTGGAGCCACCGGCGCGGCCGCGGTGCCACGGAACCTGTGCCAGTGCGCCCCACAAACCCACTCCTGGTAAAGCTTCAAAGACAACAGCAATTCCTTGAGAAAACAGAAAATACTTAGCAAAAGTATTAACGTGTCACGAAAAACGCACAAACTGGAGCTAGACCTGAGGTGCTATAAGAATTAAATTACGTTTTTCATTGAATGGTGACAGGAGCTGTTTCCCGCATGGAGAGTTGCCTGGGAACCCACAATGCTCATAAACCCCGTGAGGTTGGATATTAACCACAATGGTACAGCCGAACAGAACCGGGAAATGGAGGCGGAATCAAGGTGTTCACCTACAGGAGCCCTGCTGGGAAATGAAACCAAAATACGCTCAGCCTCTTTGAAAAAGGAGGTAAGTCCTATAGCTAAATAAGTATGGAAATGAACTTTATTCTGCTTCTTTCTGACTTGAAATACACATGGAGCTGTCAAGTTGTGACAACTGGAGCCCGCTGTGCGAGGCAAAGAAATAGCTCGAGAGAAATATGGAAAGCAGAGAAATGCACTGAAGTGTCACTGAACGCCTGTCTGAGGGGACTGAGGGGCTCAGCCAGTAACGAAATCAGTGCCTGCAGGGAAAGGGAGCAAAGTACCCAGAAAGCCATCATGCTGTGCCATGCCGTTAGAATAAGCACTTCACAGCAGCCCCGCGGCGCGGCCCGTCAGCCCGGGCACTGTGTCCGGATCCAGGGCACCATCCCTGTGGGGAGGGTGAGCAGCGCGGGCTCGGGCTGAGGAACCTCCCGGAGCCCATGGACACGGGGTGGGGGGTGTTGGTGGTCCCTGTCCCACCCGAACACCACTCTGTGGCCCCAGGTCACCTCCTGCAGGTGGTTCCGTGGGCTTGCCTGGGAGCGAGAAGAGCGGCACACAGCAGAACACCACCGTCCTTAAATCCTGACATCAAGAGGTGACGGGGACTGGAGTCTCAGGCCAGCTGCAGTCAGGACTCGGTGTCCTGATGGTGAATGAGCCGTGCTGGGCTGTGTGAGAGGTGTGGGGAGCATCAGTGGTAGGGCACCACTCAGGTTCCATGTGGAAAGCAAGGGGAAAGGGAGGCAAAGCAATGAGACAGAAACACAGCCTTGATGCAGGGATCCCGAGAGGATGCAGGGATGCACACTGGAGCCTGGTGTGCTGTGCTGTTTGATAGACCCCTGCTCAAACTCTCAACTGTGTATCTCTAAATTCGAGTGCCAACTAACCAGCAACAATATTGCTGATAAGAGTGAGGGCTGATTAGGCTTTTTCTGTTCTATTAATTTCTGTTCTGCAACTTTCATGCTTGGTTTATAGCCTGCAAACCAGGGGTTACTGCATGGGTCAGGAGAGCAGCCAAGAGAAACCCCAGCTCTGCGGGCAGGGACAGGCAGAGGACCCATCTGGCCACACTCCTCGGGCATGGGGGTCCAGAACGGACACTCGGGAGCGCACAGCGCAGCCCAGGTGATGGAGCAGAACACTGCACTGCAGAACACCGCAGAAATTAAGACACGTGCCAGC